>NW_027529669.1:3465693-3502104 GCF_008692635.1 Crocuta crocuta
GTGCTCTTTTTTTTTTTTTTTTTTAACTTTACATTTTAGAGCAGTTTTAGATTTGCAAAATTATTGTGAAAAAAAAATCTGGTTTCTATACACCCCACACCCAATTTTCCCTATTATTAACATCTTTCTTAATTTTTTTTTATTTCTGTGAGAGAGAGACAGACAGACAGCATAAACAGGGGAGGGTCAGAGAGAGAGGGAGACACAGAATCTGAAACAGGCTCCAGGCTCTGAGCTGTCAGCACAGAGCCCAACACAGGGCTTGAATTCACAAACCATGATATTGTGACCTGAGCCAAAGACGGCTGCTTAACCAACAGAGCCACCCAGACACCCCGGTACATTATATTGTTAACTAAAATCTGTATTTTATTTGGATTTCTTCACTTTCCCCCGTCTTGTTCTCTTTTTGTTTCATGATCTTATCCAGAATACTGCAACACATTTAATAGTAATAACTCCTTAAGACTCCTCTTGATTGTAACAGTTTCTCAGAATTTTCTTGTTTTGGGGGCATCTGAGTGGCTCAGTTGGTTAAGTGTCTGACTTCAGTTCAGGTCATGATCTCATGGTTCATGGGTTTGAGGCCCGCATCAGGCTCTGCAGAGCCTGGAGCCTGTTTCGGATTCTGTGTCTCCCTCTTTCTCTACTCGTCCCCCTCTCATGCTCTCTCTTTCTCTCTAAAATAAAAATAAACACTAAAAAACTGTTTTTAAAAGAATTTTCTTGTTTTTGATAACTTTGACGATTTTAAAGATTACAGGTCAGGTATTTTCTGGTTCTTTTTTTCTTGTAATAACTATATTGGCATAAGGAGTTTGGGGGAAGAACAGAGATAAAGTAGCATTCTCGTCACCTAATTTCAGGGTGATATTCATACTATCAATATAACATTACTGTTGATGTGACCTTTGATTACCTGGCTTGGGGTAGTATCTGTTAGGCTTCTTCATTGTAAAGTGGCTCTTTATTTCTTTTCCTTTCTATACTGTGTTCTTTGGAAGAAAGCCACTATGCTCAGCCAACACTTAGGAACTGGCAGTTATGCTTAACTTCTTTAAGAGAATATCTATGTCTATTATTGAAACCCTTCTGTATAAGAGATTTGTCTGTTCTCCCCATTTACTTTTTATTTTTGTTCAATCATGTATTGGCATCAATGTGAACTCATAGATATTTATTTTATTCTTTGGATTAAAACCCAATACTACTTTATTTTATTGCTCTAATTGTTCCTGTGTTGGCTATCAGGAGCTCTTCCACTTGGTTCCTGTATCTCTCTGACATATCCCCATCACAGGAATTTTTTTTTTAGTACTTTTTAGCTTTCTGGTACCATAAAATGCTTCAGGCTCAAATTGTATAGTTTCTGCTCCATTTCTAGAAGCAGACATTTCTCCAAGGAGTTCTGGATCCTTTTACCAGAGAATGATATTAGAAATTAAGATCTGGACACTAGGTGTCCTCATTGCTACTGGGGTGTTTTTGTTTTTTGGCCCTTGCAGCTGATTGGACCAGAAGATATTTGTGTGCATACTAACCAGTGTATATAGACATATCTATAAATATTTCTATATGTAGCCATCTGTATCTATATTGAGCTAAACATGAGTTTATAGTGCTGTCTCCAATAATCCAGCTTGTTCTCACTTTATATCAGCTCTCCCTCACTTTATATTCATCTTTCTTTCCCAACTGCCTGCCCTGTGCATTTCAAGATCCAACATCAGATGGGCAGATAACAGCATTACAGAGACTGTCAAACCAGCTTTCACAATTGTGCAAGGTCAAATCCCTGTAGCGAAAATAACTCCATATATATATGTATGTATATATATATTCCACATATATGAAGTATACATATATAATAAATGGAGTATATATATTCCATATATATGAAGTATACATATATAATAAATGGAGTATATATAGTCATGACTCCATATATATGTATACACACATAAATAAATGGGGTTATATATAGTCCATGCTCTTCAGGCAAAGGCCATAGGTAGTCTGAAGTAGAAGAAGCTTTACTTTTATTCATTATAGTGAACAAGAATATATACCATGGAGAAATGTGGAGTATTTCAGTTAGAGAATATTTGAAAACCTATTAAAGAATTTGGACTTTGGTTGAGTAATTTGGGAGAGGCTATAAAGAAGCAAATGTTTGATCTAAATTGGATATTACTGGAAAGCAAAGACAATTCTATACTGGATATTTTAAATCTTGTCCATAGGTAGGGTATCCTCAGGGATGAAGCAGTCTCTGGTAAAGAAGTAATACCCATTTATTTAGTGAGAAGCAGATGTTTGGTATTTTGTGTTGCACAGTGTCCTTGTTTGAGGTGGATATTCTGTCAGATTATTTATGTCCAGCAAGAGAACAATATGATTTAATTGTAAGCATCAGTTTGTAATAACATTAAGAACATTGAGGCTTAGTTATGAAAGTCAAATGATTTCCAAGATATGAGGTTGCTGAAAAAATAAATCAGCAATACGGGGCGCCTGGGTGGCTTAGTCGGTTAAGCGTCCGACTTTCGCTTGGGTCATGATCTCGCGGTTCGAGGGTTCGAGCCCCGCGTCGGGCTCTGTGCTGACTGCCAGCTCAGAGCCTGGAGCCTGTTTCAGAGTCTGTGTCTCCCTCTCCCTCTGACCCTCCCCTGCTCATGCTGTCTCTCTCTCTCCTAGAAATAAATAAAAAAATATTAAAAAAAAATAAATCAGCAATAACAACAAAACTGTTATCTATCTGTCTACCCATCCACTCCAGTAGATCTGCTTCTTTAATTGAATCTTGACTGATAGAATATGAAAAGTAAAATCCCTGAGCCTCTAGGTTTTATTCTCTTCAGCTTTCCTAACCTCCTGGTATTTTCTGATGAAAGGTAAAGCCAACCATGGAATTGCATGGAGGAAAATCTCACAGGGCAACAACGTGCAGGGAGTTTTATGCAACCAAGCTCCAAAGGATATCAACCAGTGGCCAGAATTGGAAAGGGGATGCAGAACTCTCTCCTTGGCAGGCACAATGTGACACCACATTAGCATGGTATGTTCTGCCACAGAGCCAATATTGAAAACATTTGTTCTGTTCCTTATTGGGATAGAGGGACTACTAAGAGCACTCATTCTTCCAGCTCTAAAAGCTTTGGTCTTGAGATACCTGCTGGGTACCATCTGACAAGTTTTACCCAAAGAGGAAATGTGGATGTTTTTAATTAGTATAGGACTATGCAGCAAATCAAGCTTTCTTGGAGACATAATGTCATTTAGCAGAGAGTGGGCTGGAAAGGGAACTGAGAGAGGTAAAGATTAGCCTTTACTCTCCCCAGTAAACTATGTGAGCTTGGACAGATTACTTAACCTCTCTGCGCTTCTATTTTCCTCATCTCCACAATGAAGAGGCTTGACTCGTTTATCTCTCCTGGCTTTTCTGACTCTAATTTTCTTCGTGCTTTTTATATTGCAGCAACTTATCAACTGTAAAAAGAAAGTAACTATTCTAGATCTCATTGTGTCTGTGGAGCTAGAAGCAGAATTTTACCGTTAAAAACAACAAACATCAAAAATCAGGTTGGAAACAAAAATTCCCAAATTCCTACACACACACACACACACACACACACACACACACACACACCCCAAAATCAAAAACAAAACTCATCTGGGATTTCTAAGCTACATCTGTAGCTCATAAAACCTTTTCAAGATGCTTTGTGTCCTTATAGGAAATAGACAAAGAGGGTAGGAAGTAGGAGGAAAAGATTGTTTATCCACATTTTTTTGTTTACAACTAATGTATGTGTTTTACTAAAAAAGTAGAATATACTTATAAATTAAAAATACATCTTTCCACTCTGTAACACTACCACATTTTTAGTATATATTCTTATACATAGACACACAAATACACACAGAGACATTTACATATGTACATATAAATATGTATTTTATAAATGTATGCTATGTAAGCAAATATTATTGCCTGGTTTTCTCCCCAGATTTATTGTAGCGCTCTATCTTTCTCTCCACATCAGTAATATACAGTTGCATCATATTTTTGGTGTTTGAAGAGCATGCAATCATAGATCATGTGAGGACCTGGGTTCACACCTAATCTTTATTTGTTGTTATTTGTGATATTTGGACACATTTATTAACCCTTCTGAGTTTCAGTTATCTCATCTGCCAAAATATGAATAGCTTTTTTTTAATGAACAACTGCTGTAAAGTTAAATGAGTTCTTATCAAAAATGTGTAATTTGTTTTCCAAACTGGTGTTTAGGAAAACGGAAGGGGAAACTATTAGGGATTTCAATGGATATAGTAAGGCTAAACAAACACATAAGTATGTCTAGTGTAAATAAGTGTCACTATATTTTAACTGTTTATATTCCACTTTGACTGATCAGAATGTTTATTACACCAATGTATTTTAGTAATGAATGCTCCCAAGCTTACTTATCAGAAAATCCTTGTTCGTTTGTTTTTTCAAACACCATTGATGAGATACAATTCACACACCATACAGCTAGCCAGTTTAAATTCACTGACTTTTGGGGCGCCTGGGTGGCTTAGTCGGTTAAGCGTCCGACTTTCCCTTAGGTCATGATCTCGGGGTTCGTGGGTTCAAGCCCCGCGTCGGGCTCTGTGCTGACTGCCGGCTCGGAGCCTGGAGCCTGTTTCAGTCTGTGACTCCCTCTCTCTCTGACCCTCCCCTGCTCACGCTGTCTCTCTCTCTCTCTCTCTCTCTCTCCTAGAAATAAAAAAATGAAAAAAAAAAATAATAAATTCACTGACTTTTAGTATATTCACAAATGTGCACCCATCACCACAATTGATATTGGAACATTTTTATCATCCCAAAAAGAAACCCCACAACTCTTAGCCAGCCCCTCCTCCCCAGGGTTCCCATCTTACCTGGAAGCCACTCATTTGCTTTCTGTCTCTGCAGATTTGCTTCTTCTGAACATCTCTTATAAATAGAATTGTACAATATATGGATCAGGGAATCTTTTGGACACCGAGTACAAATTGAAAACTATCAAAATAGTGATGGACAGAACACAAACACTGACTTAGACTATCTAATGTCTGTTGTGTAGTCTGCATTCAATAAGTAATACTTTCCAGTATGTGCTAGAGGCTCAAATTGTTAAGTAATGGCTAACAGTGGAGATCTCACATTATTTCTGCCTCTGTAAAATATAAAAGAGGGCTGTCTGTAGGTTGGGAGAAGAGAGAGGAAGGAGAGATCCAAATTAACCTTTGTTAACAACTAACTAGGCACATGGCAGGAAAATGGGGAAGAAACATCAGAACTGGTGCCTTAGATGCCACGCAGGGCCCCAGACTTTCATGAAGAAGGAAGGACTCTGTTAAAAGAGAATTAATGTTCCTTATTACGTGGCTCTGCTGGCATATTTAAAGCTCGGATAGGCATACGGATGTGCAATATAGGAAATAGATAAATCTATATGTATAGTGCACAAATTTGGACTAGCAAGGACATTACCCAGAAATGCACAAAGAGTATACGTTCTACTGACTGTGAAGAGCTGTCTTCCCAAATAACAGCACCACTGTAAGAATTAATAGCAGTTTATATGATTCTTTATTTCTCTCTGCCTGTCTGGTGTGTGGATATATATCATTAGACTAAGAAGTGCAAAAGGGAGAGCCTGGATAATTTGCTAATAAAGATAGATGTGTAATCACTCAATTAGAAGAATAAAAGATTCATTGTTGTGTTATAATTTTGTCACTGTGCTAAATTCTTTGTGTACATTATCTTATTTTGGAATTAATTTACTCAACAAATTATTATTGAATACCTACTACACTATGGGAAGCACTGTTCTAAGCATTCAAAATACATTGGTGCACCAAAGAGACACAGACTTCCACCTTCAATGAGATTACATTCCAGAGAAGTCATCTTGGATTTCCTATTTCCTCATTCCACATTCAAACTTTTACGTTCATCATGTATTCATGTTCAAGACAAATCAGGGCTTCTTTATCCTAGTTATGCCTCATAATCCCCTCTGAGGCTTTAATACATACATATGCCAGGCCTTCTGTCTGGTGATTCTGACTGATTAGGTGAGTGGATTTAAACATCTTCATGTTTTTGAGGTGTCCGGGTGGCTCAGTCAGTTAAGCATCTGACTCTTGACTTCAGCTCAGGTCATGATCTCCCGGTTCATGAGATTGAGCCCTGTGTTGGGCTCTGCACTGACAGCATGGAGTCTGCTTGGGATTTTCTCTCCTTCTCTCTCTGCCTCTCCCCTGCTTGCACTCTCTCTCTTTTTCTCTCTCAATATAAATAAATAAGCTTTAAACATCTTCATGTTTTTAAAGTTCTTTCAGGAATTTGCTAATAGCGTGACCATTGTAATAAATATTTAACTCTGGCGCACCAATGAAATCAGAAAGGAGCAAGACTGTTATATTATGCTTCTATTTCTCCCTAATATCATGAGCATAATCTTTCAAGCCCAGCTAGGCTCTTCTGTGTTCACATGCAATCAACAAACATTGATTAAATACATACAGTGTGTTGCATACCCTATAGGTACTTACATGCTGCTTTAACTATTGTGTGTGAATATGTTCTTAAACTGACTCATATTTTGATTTAACAGTTATTAGAAATTCTTGAAAACCTTATATCTGCATTACCAATATAATTAGTAATACAGGCTTTTCTAATAAAAGTTAAGCATCATTTTTTATTCTTTTTTTTATAAGGACAGCTTTTTTTTTTTTAATGTTTTTATTTATTTCTAGGAGAGAGAGAGAGAGACAACGTGAGGAGGGGAGGGTCAGAGAGATAGGGAGTCACAGACTCTGAAACAGGCTCCAGGCTCTGAGCTGGCAGTCAGCACAGAGCCCGACGCGGGGCTCGAACCCACGAACCGCGAGATCATGACCTAAGCGAAAGTCGGACGCTTAACCGACTAAGCCACCCAGGCGCCCCCATTTTTTATTCTTTACCGAGGTTCCCAAATTTCTGATAAGAATAGGGTCACTATGTCAAAATAATACACCACATCTTCCCTGCTTATAGATAGACAGTTGTGCTTAATATCATCTTTTCCCCCTCCAAATCCAACATTTCTACCCTGTTCTGAGCTTTGAGAGGCTGCCTTCCGTGGACTATGTCAATGGGAAAACCTGACTTCTGGAATTTGATTAGATTTGGTGAGTTGAGAAATACGGAAATAAAGGAAGAGAGTGTAAGATAGCTCCAGCTACTCTCCAGGGACTCATTCACATTAGCTGTGTCCCTTAAACAAAGGGGCTCCTATCACGCACTTCTGTACACACAGCCGTCTCTGAATCTGAGTTCCTATAAATGTTCATTGCCTTTGCTTGTTGGGCTTAGGGTTAGTGACACTTCCTCCTGATTTTACTAACTCATGGAATTTCATTAATTTTTTGTGAATAGTCATTTTATTAACCTTTTTTCAAATTGCCCGATTTAAGTGTGCCGTCTATTTTATGTCAGTGCTGAGGCTGATATGGCAATTTATATGGCTCTAGACTCCACTAACTTTCATGGAGCACACAGAAGCAGACCAGAGAGAAGACTCTGAAACAGACTGAACTGTCTTTGATCTCTGGGTCTGGCACTCACTAGATGTGACCTCTGCCATACTACTTATATTTGGACATATCAGTTGTTTTGTAAGAGTGAGATAATGATGGACTCTAATACATGGGCTTTTTGCGGCTATTTAAAGAGATAGCAGGAGGGAGGAAGCTGTAGAGAAAAAAAGATCATCTCTATGTTGTTTATTGTTTATGCTGGGTGATAGGTACATAAGAGTTTGTTATTACTATTCTCTCCAATTTTGTATATTTTTGAAATTGTTCATATATTAAAAAGTAGACCATATCTCCTTTTTTTTTTTTTTTTTTTACAAGGAATACTACTAAGCACACTCTAAGAGCTGAGATTGACCAAGTATAGAAAAGCAGTCATTACAAAGCTTTGGCTCAGTCTTTGTGTAGCCAGAAGATGTCCATCAAAGGAGAGATGGATTTCTGATGGAAAATATATATTAGAGAGCATTATATCCTACTAAGATTTGGAAACTACTTGGAATCAATAAGATGAGCAAATCCATGCAAGTTTTGCTCACCATGTAGTGCGGCTCTATTTAAATATCATGCATAGTGCTTATTCACACTGTCGACAGAGACTCTCTGGGAGTTATATTGTACTTAGGGAACTATTTCTCCTCCACAGTATAAAATTGTCATGAACTGTGTTTAATGTTCCAGGTTTTGCAAGTTCTGCCCATGTAAATCATCATGCTTGATCAAGTCCAGGACTTTGGAAATACTGAGTGTAAGTCTGGTCAACTAAGTACATGACCTTAGAAAAGATGAGCTTGTTTGTCCATGTGGCCAGCTGGTCTTCCCCAGGTAATTTCTTTTGGTCTTTACACCACTATTCTTTTCCCATTTGGAACTTCCCATGTTACAGATCATTCGAGTAAGCCTCAGAGAATTTAAGTGCCACTTCAAAAACCCTTCAGCTGGTAAGTGGGGAAGCAAAGAATGCTTCTTCTACCTTAGATTTTAGTGGAGAATATCCTTAGAAATAAAACTAGTCAGTTGACTGGTTTCATTGAGAAGTAGAAGGTCAGGCGCTTCACAGTTTAGACTCTCTTCAATTTTGGAGTCACTATGTCTGCCACCTTCAGGTGATCTATTTAATAATAAAAATGGTGATGATGATGATGATTATGATGATAGGGTGTGTGATGATGATAGGGGATGGCAACATTGAAAGATGACAATTTATTTAAGTATGTCCAAGTGTAGAATACTTTAATATTTTCACTATATTATCAAAATGTAGGGAGAATGGGAAATTCAAATTGTCTGGAATGGATAGTTTCAGTGACAGATAATAAGGAAAGTGCAGCTTTACTTGACAAGTAAAGTATGGGTCTCCATATTGTCATTTTTACTGCAAATTACAGCATGAAAAATTAAGCAGAGAATTGCTCATGAGCTACAAATGATGGCTTTTTATTTACACTCAACTTGTTCAGCCATGTAGTGATATTTTAGAATGAAGTCCCTCATATTGTCATTAATGTCACTATAATTATGTCATTATTGATAATATTACCATAACATAATTTTATTAGGTGTTTTTCCTTCAGATTCAGTGATGGCCTAGTGTAATAGAGAATAATAGCTCAGTGTAATGACTTTGGAGCATAATTTTTGTTAATATGCTTCATTAAAACGTCAAGAATGTGCTGAATACAATGACCTCATTTATTTCATGAGATTTAAAAATCCACACCTGTATGTAAATTTAGTTTTCTGTGTTTTTGAAATGAATCGATATTACTTTTAAAATGGAAAGCCTAAATTCTACCAAACTCAGCAACAGATAATAGAAGTCACTCTATCTGCTCCAACCCCCTATCACTCTCCATTGATAGCATAATACTGAGAGAAGAGTAATGTGCTACAGTAATGGAATGATTGCTGAATGGTGAGAATGGAGACTGAAACATATATAGTGTTAGGCCATTTCTTGGTTGTATGACTGCAGGCAGTTCCCTTTGCCTCGTCCAAGCCAACTGACCATCAGGAGTCTCAGTCTCGTGGCCTGAAGGCTTGAATTCAGGAGGCATAGCCACATTACTCATTTTCCAAATTTGATTCTGAGTGCCTGCATGTGATGTGGACTCTCTTCACTTAATTACGTTTCCTACCACAGCTTTTTCTCTGAGCCTTGAAAGCATTTAAGATTTGTGAACCTTGGATTTCTTCTGGACCTGAGTCTTTTGCAGCCACGGGAACGTTAGAATTTCACTTCCCACCAGAGCAATATACATTTCCCACCATTTCTAGGTCTACATGTTAAAGGTCTGAGCCCTCTGTGTTTTCTTTTGTTGGCTGTATTGTGGATTTTTTCCTCAAGGAAAGTCTGCGCTCTCTGTCATAATACTTACTTTGGTCTCATGATGCTACTTAATCATCTTTGCTTTTATGTACTAAATATAGCCATAACATGTTTTTAGGTCATTAATACATTTTGAGTCTTGTGGTCTTCAAATGGGCTCGTGTCCATCCCATCCTCCACTGCTGTCTCTCTCTTCTTACATGGGTATTACTTGTCGCAGGTGCATTTTTAGACACTCCTACAACAGACTGATATTTTTACCAAAACATCTGATTTTGTTGATTTTAGTCTTTTGCTTCAGCTTACCCACAATTATCCCCAGGAACTATTCTTCACAACAGTTCATGTCCATGCATGTGTTTCCTCTCCACTCGGCTCCCGGTTGCACACATATAAATTATTTAGGGACTTCATTTACACAATGATTATAAGTTACTGATCCCATATTACATAATGACCACACCCTAAATAAGTAATAGCAGGTTGTGCAGAACCTTTGTCTCTGACACCTTTCCTACCCATCTCCATAATTCCAAAGCCCTGTTTTCTCATGCTTACATAAATAACATTTCCATCACGGTCTTTAGACCTGCCTTGAAAATTGTATGTATTTGAAAGTCCCTTGCATATAGAATGTTATTTGTAACATGTAGACAATTTCAAAGGATGTATGTATGCATCCTTAGAAATAGCTTAGTTTGCCTCTTAAAATTTTATATAGCTGGAATCATTCTGTATATGTTATTCTGTGGTCTGCTTCTTTGGTTTTGAATATTGTTTGTGAGATACGTGGATGTTAAAGCATATAGTTATAGTGCATCCATTTTAATTACTCTGTAGTATCCGATGACATGGATACACTATATATTTTTTTTTTAATTTATCAGGTCTATTATTAATGGACATTTAGGTTGTCCACCCTTTTGTCTTATTCCACACAGTGCTTCTATGAACATACTTGTATGTCTCTCCTGGTACAGTGTTGCAAGAGTACTTCTCAGGGATATCCTAGGAGAGGTACTGTTACATCCTAGGCTATGCATGCCCTAAACTTTCCTAGATTATGAAAAACTGACATGACAAAGCTCTGTTTGCTTTACATCTTCTTCAGCACTTAGTAGATACAGATATTAATATTTTTGCATCCATTTTAACATGGATGCTAACATCCAATGTGTGAGGACACTATTTACTTGTAGTTTCAGTTTGCAGTTTTCTGCGTATTAATGAGGCTGCACGCCTAACAGCCCTTGCAGTCATCCAGCTGGGCCACCTCCTCTTCCTTAGAACTTTAGCAACACATGTTCTACATTATGCTGTTACAGTGTTTTCTTCTTCTGTCTTGTATTGTGCTTACTTCTATTAAAACGTGTATGATTCCTGAGAGCAGAATGCAAGTTTGACTCTTGTTTGTGTCTTATACAGTTTCTAACACAGGGGCCTACCAATGCTAGGCTGTCCATTCTTACCACCTGATGAACTGATGAATGTCTGAAGTACGCATTGCAGAGCAGACATAGAGTGGGGTTCACGGATCAGGTTTAAAAGTCAGAGAGATTGGGGATGAATACTGATTTTTCCACTTACCAGCGGTCTGTTCTGGGAAAATGTGTTCACTCTAAATAAATACAGTTTTCTCTTCTGCAAATCAGAGGTAACATTAATGACAGCTTCATAAGATAGCTGCAGAAATTAAATGACATAGTTTATGCAAGTCACATGTAAGTCATAACATTGCCTGCTCGATCTCTGGTAGCTGCTGTTGCTTTTGTGATGATGATGATGATGATGATGATGATGATGATGATACTATTTGAGATCTTGTTCTGAAGACTTTGTCTATAAGAGTGATGGGTGTATGTGTTGCCATTCTTTCACTGTTGGAGATCAGCTAAAATATTTTCCATCTCTGATGAGATAGTCTTCAATGGAAATGGGAAAAAATAGTGGCATGTGTGTAGAAATGAAATGGAGGAAAAATTTAGGTCATTCTTTTCATTATTCAAAAGTATACGGAGAAAGGGGCTGGCAGGGATAAATAAGAAGAGGAAAATGGGTTGGAGGAGGAAGAAGTAGGCTAGATTTTCATCATCTTTTCTTAACATAAGGCATACTTGAGAGGATACTGAGGATGCCACCCATTCAAACTATAAATGCAGACGATCAAAGCTCCCAGAGCAGATGAAGGAGGACCCTTGTCGTGACGAACACTGGATGATGTCTTATTGAGTCACCGTATTATACACCAGAAACGAGTGTGACACTGTACCTTAACTACACTGGAATTAAAATTAAAAGAAAAAATTTAAAACTCCCAAACCACATCATGAAAGGTGGCCAGTTGCCATAGTTTAGAATCCAGTGGGGCAAAAATATCACAAATGTGTGAGGGGACCTAAAAACACTTTGAAGTTAGAGAACATGTTGAAGAAAATGAATCAAAGTACTCAAATGAATATGCAGAAAATAATTAGGTAAAGCAATGGCAGCGTCAGGAACAGATCTGCATAATTCTCACAGCATTTTTGGGAGAAATGTAAACTAAAGCCTCTTGTACCTTGTTAAGCCAGTGTCAGTAAAATGTAAGCCTCAGTAAATGAGCTATGTGTTTGCCAGTGATGAAATCCTTTCAAACACTCCAGAAGAGGTTAACATTTAGGAATCTGGATTTCAGTGTAAACGTATATGCTTTAAAATATTCCACGGCAGTTTTTGCCAAATGTTTTCAGAGCAGTTGCATTTATGTCCCTGGTCTCATATAATTTACATGTACTTTTCCAAAAGAAAAAAAAATCTCTTGATGTGCAAATGTAAATAGCAAATTAGAGTCAGTGGTTTACCCAAACAAACCATTTCAAGACATATATGTAAAAATAAGAAGAATTTGTAGAGGTAGATCACTTCTCAGCTTCAAGTGCCTCAAGGGTTCTCTCATGACTTGCAAAATAAAGTCCAAATGCCTTAACATTAGCATAAACTCCTTCTAACACACTCATTCTTCAACTAACTTTCCAGTCATTCTGCACAGACTTCACACATCATGCTTTAGCAGTAACACACTGACTGCAGTTTTACCTGCTTCATAGTTGATGCTGTTCCCTCAATTATAAATTAAACAGTCGTGGGATGAGTCTTCACAAATCTTTCCTAATTAATACTTGTGGAATGATTTCGTCACCATTATCAATACAGAATGACTAGATTCAAAATTGGACATTTTCATATTGAGAACCTTTGGGGTAAGGCATAGGTATGTGAATGGGGGTACTGAAAAGGGTGAGTTGAGCAGGACCCTGAAGAGAGTCCATTGCTAAGACAGAACTGTTCACTCAGTTGTAGTGTCCACGGAAGGACCGGCTGCCACAAATGCATGTTTGTGCAGAGGTTGGGGCGGTTAATATGGGTACCCAGAAATCTTGCCTGAACACCCATATTCCTTCCTAGCGTGGGAGTGTGGTTATTTTCTAAGCCCTGCCAGTTGGTAAAGGGGAGGAAGCAGGGTTTCTATGAATATATGTTCTTACCTCTGCTGAAATTGGCTGAGGCCAGCATTTGATTGGGATCAAAGAGTCTGGTGAAAGGGTATGTTCAGGAAACTGGCTTCTTTTATGAACAGTATAAAGGTGCAAGGGCAAGAGAAATCAAGCCAGGACTAACAATAAAAAAAAAAAAATGCAGGTTAGTCCACTTTGCAAGCTGAGAAAATTTAAGCCCATGCTATAATACTTCCAAGGCCACTCAGCTTGATAGCTTTGCATTTTACAAAACACACTAACAACGATTATCTAATTTGACCCCAACAATTCTGTGATTAGATTTAAAGACTTTTGAGCAAGTTGCGACCTCAGAGTTCATCTGGTTCAGTGCTTTAAACTATATTTGGGTGTGAAAGAATCTCACACAGAAATCTAATATTCAGACATAAGATGCTGTGTCTGAAGCAGGGAGAGAGGGATAGAGACCTTGTTGCCTGCACTCTTTATCATATCCTCTGAGCCAACATGGTCCTCAAGGGCTGTGATTCAGAACAGAGATTGAGAACTATAGAACCAGTAACATAATCCCATTGTAGAGATGAAGATACTGGGGGCCCAGAGGTGTGGTGATTCATTCGTTTTCCCACAGATAGTAAATGGCTATGCCAGCAGTCCTTTGGAGTCGAAATGACTATGAGAAATAGCAGCAATGTATTTGTAATCAGGTTTTGTCAGTGAAACACCTAAACCTTGGGGCAACCATATAACCACCCAGGATCATGAGGCTATTAAGTTATAGGATCAGAACTACACCCAAAATCATCTGAAGTTACATGTAATAGACCTACATTACCATCAATATTTATAAATGTATAATGGCAATTATATGACACTGTAATTTCTAACCAATTCATTAGAATCAGCTGGAGATTCTGTTTATACTATGTGCATGTTAGGGTCCAATCATATTTATAAAAAAATCAAACTTTCCCGGGGCACCTGGGTGGCTCAGTCAGTTAAGCATCTGACTCTTGGTTTTATCTCAGGTCATGATCTCACCTTCATGAGATTGCCACCTCCCCTTGACCCCCGCCCAAGCTGGCTCTGCACTGATTGCCCAGAACCTGCTTAAGATTCTTTCTCTGTCCTTCCCCTGACCATGTGTGTGTGTGTGCACGTACGTGCTCTCTTTCTCTTCTCAAAATAAATAAATAAACATTTTTAAAAAATCAAACTTTCCAGTATTGAAACTTGGGTATATGTATGTGGGAAATCTCTCTGAGCTCTTCAGATGCATCCTCATGATAAGAAGTTCTGGGCAGAAGTCTAGTGTCCATTTCATTAAGAACACCTCACTGCCTTAGAAGACTTCATAGGGTCATACAGGCATTGCTTATAGATTAACAGTGGCTTTTGGAACACTGTTTTGAGGTTTTGAGAAGGATTGTGAAAATATGTGCAATCTCAGCAATACCTACTTTGGGCATAGAAATGAAGAGCTGAGGATCACATGCCATATTCTTGTACTCCCTCCCTCCTTCTTCCCTAAGTTGATTAACAAAATTATAATATCTGTAATTTACTATCTAGTCATTTGGGTATATAGAGAACAAAATAAATATATCATTGACTGGAATCAATCATAATAAACTTGGGTATATTCTTATTATCAAAAAGAGGGGATTCTTTGGGGCACCTGGGTGGCTCAGGCAGTTAAGCATCCAACTTCGTTCGGCTCAGGTCATGATCTCATGGTTCGTGGGTTTGAGCCCCGCGTGGAGCCCCGCCTCAGACTCTGTGCTGACAGTTAGCTCAGAGCCTGGAGCCTGCTTCAGATTTTGTGTCTCCCTCTCTCTCTGACCCTCCCCTGTTCATGCTGTCTCTCTCTCTCTTTCTCTCAGAAATAAATAAAACATTAAAAAAAGAGGGGGGGGATATCCTTTGCAATGGCAAGAAGACTTTATTTTACATCATATTCCATAGAATGGTTTATTCTATTAAATGTTAAGTAGGGGCGCTTGGATGGCTCAGTTGGTTAAGTGTCGGACTTCAGCCAAGTAATGATCTCATTGTTCTTGAGTTCAATCCCCGGTTCGGCTCCTTGCTGACAGTTCAGGACCTGGAGCCTCCTTTGGATTCTGTGTCTCCCTTTCTCTCTGCCCTTCCCCCACTCACGCTCTGTCTCTCTCAAAAAATGAATAAACATTAAAAAAATTTAAATGTTAAATATGCAGTAAGTTCCTATTACTAACTGATATAAAATTGAATTATTACACACGTAAAAAAATTAATTACACAATTAAATTATTAGAGAATAAGTGAAAGTTACTTTGCCCATCAACTTCATCCCCCCTCCCTTTCTCAGAGATAACCACTGTTATCAGTGAGGTGCATTATCCATCCAGATTTTTCTATGCATTTACACACATATGGAAATTCAGTGCTGATGACAGAATTGAAATAAAGATGACTCCCTATTGGGAACCGTTGTCAACTGAGAATGCTCATTTTTCACAAGCACCTCCCTCATTGATTTATGCTAAAATTCCATTTCAGAGTTTCAGAAACACTCAAAGAAGCATACAAGAACATGGTGGCAGGGCTGGAGCTCAGTTATAGACTTTGAAGCCTTTGCCTGAGGGTTGGAGGAATCAGAGGCCACCCCAGGGGCCCCAAGTCCATTGTGCCCTCCTCCAGAGGCAGGCCGCTGGTCGCTGGTCGGCCTGAGGCTGACAGTGGAGGGTAAAGTCAGGGGAAGCCACAGACTGGTGTTTCCCATTTAAGAACTAGAGGAAAAGCTTGGCTTGCTGGGTTTCCTCCCAGAGGTAAGAACTTTAAAGGAAGGCCAGCGTAGAGGTTCAAAAGTATTTCCCTTTCAAAGGCTGAGAACTCTATTGTATCTCCACTCTTCTGAACTTGCCTAAAATGAAGGGTATCAATACCTTTTGCTAGTTAGCTGAGTGTGTACAATGAGACAACAAGAAATACAACCTTTTTTGTAAGGCAGAGGGAAATATTAAAAAACATTTGTCCCTGCTCTCTGAACCATCAGGATAGGAAAAGAGGAAAAAAATTGGTGCACTACATATCCTTTTGGATTATTATTATTATTATTTTTTGGTCATGCATGCTTCACACAGTTCAGTTCAGATTTAATCCTCTATGCTATTCAAACCCATATTTCAGGGACGGACTGAGTGTCAGTGGTGATTTTGCACATGTTATAGTCACTTTCATAAAGTGTTAAGTAGAAAAAAAATTCTATTTTCCATTTCCTGGCAGGTTTTATTTTTTACCCTTCACTTGCAGAAATGTCCAAATCCCAAACTCACACTTTAGAGGCGCAATTTTTGGTTGTAGGTTTATTTTTAAAAGTTTACAGATGGAGTTAGTTGCTCATTCTATCCCTTTATTTTCTCTAAAGCAATATAATTTCTAGAGTGTGAATGAGAAAGATTGGAGAGGCCTGTTGCAGGAAATAGATTCAGTTAAAATTTTTCCTCTTGAGTATAAATTATCTATTGTGATTCTGATATTCTCCTAATATTAACACAACCAACACACAATTCTAAAGGTCTGTGCTCTTCTGCCCTTTCATTTTAAAAGTTTCTGAAAGAAGAATGTGCTATTGGATGATCTACAGACCTGAGGATCTTTGCTCCTGCGCTCACCAATGACCAATGGAGCTTTTAAAACGTACTGATGCCAGGCCCCATCTACAAGTTTCTGGCTTCAGTGTCTCATATGTAAAACTTTGTCTAGTGATCATAATATATAAATGATCATCAAGTTGTAGCACAAGAGCCAGTAAAACTATTAACTACACTGAGCCATTTATAAAAGAAACATTATTTAATGGTTGAATATTAAACCACACAATCCTTAAACTGTGACACTTTGTGCTGCTTTCCAGTAGTGGTAAGCTGGAAAATGTATAACTCCAGATTCCCTCAAATATTTATAATGTTCCCCTGTCAAATGTCAGCATTTGTACCAATCAGGGGCTATATTGATTAAGAGAAATCTAGGAACCTAGACTTGTGGCTTAAGTATCCTCTTTAATTGAAATGCTTTCAAGGTGTTTGGGTTTTTGAGAGACATTCAATGAATCACTAACAATATTCAAAATGGAAAGTCTGTTTTTTTTGTTTCCCCCTAGAATAATGCCTCTGGATATATGAATGTATCAAGCTGCATAAACATGACAAAGTTATTATAATTATTTTCTTACTTATCTCCTGACTTTTTCTTTATGAATATATTACAGTACAGTAATTCTATTTAATAGTAACCTAGCAACAACACGCCTGAAGGAGGTTGCTCTTTCACTGATGATGGAAAACTTTGTACCAGATAGACTATGTAAGACTCACTTTCTCAATGGCCCAGGAGATCTCATGGGAAAATCTCATTACTCTCCTACCTCAAGGAAAAAAAAAAAAAAAACACGTTAGGCTAACTATGGAAAATAGGTCAATTTTCTCCCTTTTACCTCTTACTCAACAATTACAAGTCATTTGCTATAAGATCCCTATTTTAAGAATTTAAGAAAACAATTAGTGGCGGTTATAGATTTTATTGTTGTTTATTAAAAACAAGATGTTTATTTCACAATGCAAAAACCTAGTATGTGGATTTTGGTTACTTTCTTGGGTCAGTTGCCCCCTGACTCAAGCTCTGACAGACATAATTCTGTCTGTAATTTTTGAGATTTTGACTTTCTATCCAAAATCATTGAACTGTGTAGCTGGGTGGGTGTAAATACAGTTAGTCTTCCATTCCTGAGACAATTTGTGAAGACAGGAAGTTGAATAATTCCTGCATTATTATTAGTTGGAACATTTTATTGATCTTTATGATGAAATGTGCAATAGGAATGTAAAGCGTTATTGAAATAATGCATCATTTCTTTTGGTGACTTTATTTTTGAGCTTTCATGTTATTCTTCTTGATAAACCAGTGTTGCATTATTTTCTCACGAGATAAACATAACTTGATACCACCTTTAATGTATAGTGCCCCAGGCAGGAAATCATCTCCAAAGAAACTTTGTTATTAGCATACATATAGGGTATGCAAATTAAAAAAATTGTTTACACAAAACTTTCTCTAAGGATTTAAAAAGGCTTTATGCCTATTATCTACTGAGTCTTTACCACAATCCTGGGATGTGGGTGGAGAGTCAATATTATTATATTCTTTAATTGTTCATTCAAAAGACCCTTTTTATTCTTGAGCTCTAACTGAGAGACCTATTAATGTTAAGTACTATTAATTGCTTCTAGGTTTTAAGAGTAATTTATACAACTATGTATGTTCATGTATTATGTATGTATATACACATCCTGCATTTCACACAAATATAAGTATGTAATGTAGCATGCATGTATAAACATGTATCTCATGTGTTCCATGCATGTCTGTTGATATTTGTCAAAGAATTATATTTTGTGGCTTGCTTAGACATCATATTATCATTTGCATTATCTCTAGAGCTTTGGGTGGTCTAAAAGAATTAAGTAGTAGTATTTAATGCAGGTCATTTGAAAAGCAAACAAATTGCCCATTTTAGCTTTAGTTTAGAAAGAGAATATGAATCCAAATCATAGGTTAAAACAAATACTGACTCTAGGCACAAAGGCTGTTTTGAATGTGGACATGCTTGCCATAGAGATGGATGTGGTGTGTAGCAATCTCAAAAAAAGTTTTGAGATTTGGGTCACTTGAGAGGATCCTCTTCTCTTTTTCTCCAGAGTGAAACGGTTGGGTCTCAGAGTGTTATCTGGAAGGGATAGAAATTATATCAATTACAACAAACCTAGTTGGTAGACAGAGTCAAAGACATCTTACCTGTATAAAAAGAGAACGCAGGTTACTGATTTCTCTTACACAGCCTGTACATCAAAAGTGGTAGGCTTATCAAAAGTAACTGAATGTTTTCCTTTTAAGGTTGAAAAGAAGGTAAGAATGTTTGTGTTGATCATTCCTCTTCACACACTACTGGTGGTCTTAGCCACTGCAGTGAGGCAATGAAAAGAAATTAAAAACCTTACATATTAGAAAGGAAGAAACAGAACTATTTGTACTTATAGTGAACATGATTATGTATATAGGAAATCCCATTTTTAAAAATCTCCTAGAACTAATGAGTTTAGCAAGTTCACAGGATATGAAATCGACACACAAAAGTCAATTGTATTTCTATATACTAGAAATGTACAATTAGAAACCTAAATTTATTTTAAAAAAGAAACCTAAATTTAAAAGAAATATTGAAACCAATTACAATAACCTCCCCAAATGAAATCTTGATGTATATATCTCACAAACAAATACAGAATTTTCCTGCTAAAAACTTAAAAATTCTAATGAAGGACATTAAAGAAGATCTAAATAAAAATACATATGATGTTCATGGATTTGAGTAGTCAATATAGTAAGCATGTCACTTCTTTTCAAATTGATCCATAAATGTCACATAATGCTAATAAAAATCCCAGGAGAAAATTTTGTGTTCACTAGGTTACTTTGTAATTTATAAGGGTAGGCAAAAGTTACAATAATTTAGAAAGGGAAGAATAAAATGGAGGAATCAGACTACCAGTTCTAAGACTTATTATAACGGGCTGAAATAATCAAAGCAGTGTTTTGTTGCCAAAGGAATGGAGATATAAACTAATGGAAGAAGATAGAGGGTCTAGAAATAGATCTAAACAAATATAGACAACCAATTTTTGACAAAGGTGCATAAAACAAATTATGAAGAGAGACTAGACTTTTTAACAAATAGTTAAAACTATTTGGAATAGTTGAAACAACTGATCATACAGAAGAATAAACCTCAAACTAAACCCCACACTTGTACAAAAATTGTGTCAAAATGGATTATAAGTATAACACATAAAAATATATAACTCCTAGGAAAAAACTTAGTAGAAAATTCTTTGTGACCTATGCTGAGGCAAAGATCCTTAGGTCAACAAAATTATAATCCATTAAAAAATACAAATTGGATTTCATCAAAATAACTTTATTTTCTTTGCAAAAAACACTTTTAGAGAATGAAAAGACAAGTTACCCAATCAGAGAAAATATTTTAAATCAAATATCCACCAAAAGACTTGGAGGAAAAAAAAGAAAAATAAGTCTCCTCAATAAGAAAATAACCAACTACATGGAAAACCAGGCAAAAGACTTGAGCAAACTCTTTAGAGAATGTAAGAAAAGCAAATAAACACATGAAAGGATGTTCAGCATTGTTCCCCTTCAGGAAAATACAAATTAAAACCAGGAAAAGGTGTGCCTGTCTGGCTCAGTCAGTAGAGTGTACTATGACTCTTCATCTTGGGGTCATGAGTTTGAGTGCCACGTGGGGTGTAGAGCTTACTTACAAATAACATCCTAAAAAGAAAAAAAAAAAAGCCAAGATGAGAAAACATTGAACTTCCTATGAGAATGGCTAAACTTAAAAACAACAACAGAACAAAACCCATAAATTCTAGTAAGATGTAGAACAACTGGATCTCTCAGATATTGTAGTAAGAATACAACATTTCACAGCCACTCTGGAAAATAATTAGACAGTTCCTTATAAATTTAAACATACACTTAGCATTTGACCCAGCAATCCTACTCCTAGGCATTTATCTTAGAGAAACGAACACTTACATTCATACAAAAGACTGCATTTTAATAGTTATCACAGCTATATTTATATTGCCAGCACTAGAAACAACCTGATGTCCTTCAGTGGGAGAATGAGCAAATATATTGTGATGATTCCATAAAATGGAACACTATTAGGCAGTAATAAGAAATGAACTATTGATACATACAGCAAGGTTGGATGACTCTTCAAGGTATTCTGCTGAATGAAAACAAGAAGCCAGCCTCGAAAGGCTAAACAGAGGTACTGGCCTTTACAGGACATTCTTAAAATAGACACGACGATAGTCAGGGAGAACATCACTGTGTTGGTTCTGGGGGTTGGGTTTAAGAGCAGGGTATAACTATAAAGAGATAACATCAAAAATGTGGGGGATAATGGAACTGTTTTCTGTCCTTTACAGGCATAGTTACAAGTATCTATACATGTGATAAAATCATAGAAATGTACATCAAAAGAAAAAGTAAATTGTATATGACACTTAAAAAATACAATTATAAAACTTTAAAACCATCCCAGTGCATAGGAGTATTTCTAAAATGTTTCTTTTCTGGTGTTTCACAATGTATGCAAACACTCTACCAGCATAAAAACAAAATAAAATCAAACAGAACAAACTAACAATGCAAAGCAAAATAGCAACATCAAAGCATCACTGGGTGAACTGCATTGATACAAACAATGTATTGTTGGAAGAATGTAATATAATTATTGTATTAAAGTATCCTTCTTTTGGGTTTATTTTCAAAAGACCTGGCTTCATGTAACCACTTGACCTTCTTTTCTTTCATGTTGATATTTTGATTAATAAGTTTTTACTCCAGTAATATATTCAGTGGTTACTCCTGAAATTTTTCTTTGAGTTTTGCAGACTACCCGCACGCATAGTAACACTTGAATTTTAATGTACTCTCTAAAGATTATCCAAAAGCACTTAATGAATACTCTGGTTCTTGTAATAAGATATTGCTATTCACACCTCAGGATTCCAAAGTACATACATATTGAATAGGAATGAATATTTATGGTTATTCCCATAATTATTCTAAAACACAGAGAAAACTGTAAAAGTATTATCTGATTATTGACCTAACAAGATCCAACTCCAAATGCATCTACTTCACAAATTTAAGACTAATGACTTAATTTATAAGAAAGATGCGATTTACAAACTCCTCACATGTCTGATACAACTAAACAAGGCTAAACACTGTGTTTAAAAACATTGCGGTTTTTGAAACTATGCATAGGTTTTAGCCTCAAGATTTATCTCTTTTGCTCCTCAGGCTGAAAAGTTTATTGGATTATCTTTTTTTGAGGTGTTCATTTAAAAGAAACCTACCTGAATCTTTCAGAGAAGACTTGGCTGTTTAATATTTAAAAGCCAAAATCACTATATTTTTACTAAAAGTACAGTTTTGAAATGGTGTTTTAGAAGATTTCATAAAAAAAATGGGGAAAAATGATTTATTTCTTTTTCCTTTTAACTGAACAAAGAAATATTGCTCTAAATTATTCATTTATTTTACAAACATCTTCTTTGGTGTTTGTTTGTTTTGTTTTGCAAAGGCATCTGTTGTATACCAAGTCTGAGAAAGGTGCTGGGAATACAGAGGTGTTATGGGCTGAATTTCATCCTCACTCCCACACCTGACAGAGTCCTAACCCCAAGGACCTCAGAATATGGCTATGTGACTGTATTTTGGAGATAGGGTCTTCAAAGGTGTAATTGAGTTAAAATGAAATCTTTAGGGTGGGCCCTATTCCAATATAATTAATATTCTTTTTTTTTTTTAAAAAAAAAAAAAGAAGATGGGGACACAAAGGGGAACAGGGACAAGAACAGTGAAGATGTGGGAAGAAAGTAGCCACCTGTCAGCCAATGGAAAGGCCTTAGAAGAATCCGGTCTTATGGACACTTTGACCTGAGACTTCTAGCTTCTCATAATTGTGCAGAAATAACATTCTGCTCTCACAGCCACCCAACCTATGGTACTTTGTTAAAGCAGCCCAAAAAAACTAATGCATGTGGTGAAGAAAGTAGATCAAAATATATGTCTTGCAAATAAGTCAAGTAAGGGGGTAGACACAGAGACACCACAGAAACAAAAAGTAACATAGATTTTATCTGAGACATTAGGGGTGCCACAACAGAATAAAACAGGGGCACTTGATTAAAAAGTAATGTTTATTTTTGAGAGAGAGAGAGAGAGAGAGAGGGATATAGGGAGAAAGGGAGGGAGTGAGAGTGGGAGAGGCAGAGAAAGAATCTTATGAAGGCTCCACATCCAGCATAGACTTGACATGGGCTTCAATTTCATGACCTCTCACAACTGTAAGGTCATGACCTGAGCTGAAATGAAAACTCAGATGCTTAATGGACTGAGCCACCCCGATGGTCCAAGAAGTGGTATTTTAAGGTGAAGTTTATAGGGCATGAGAGTCACCTGACTAAAAGGAAAATCATTCCAGGGAGAGAAAACTATGTGATCAAATGTCTTGAGATACAAAGACTTTTTCCCCTAAAATAATGGAGAATTTTACTTTAAAATTATATTTATTTAAAATTTATTTTTTATATTATATTTTAATCAAATGTAATTCATTTAATTATTTTAAGAATAGTTATTTGAAAATGTCGATGTAGATGGTATTCAGAGTGAATGAAAGAACAGTGGGTGATGGGTAGAGAGGTAAGCAGGGTGAGATCAAACAGAATTTTAGGACTCACTTTTAAATGCCCAGCTTTTTTCTTTTTCTTACCTTTGTTGTTTCTTCCTTCCTATCTCTCTCCCTCCCATTCCCCCACTCCCTTTCCTCCTTCCTTTTACTCTCACCTTTAGCTTTTGACAGCTTCTAGGAGACAACTCATAGTCTTTCTCCTTTCATTTTAGTTTTCAGGACTGCTGCTTTGAGGTTCCCTGTTCTTGTATTCTGAATGTTATCTAGATCTCCCTACTACTAAGCTCCAGAAAAGAGTAGAAAATTAAAACGAGACCTTTCAAATATCTTTTGATCTTAATATTCTGTGACTCTATGAACCTTTTTGTTTCTATTAATCATTATATATTGCTTTGAACTTTGCATATACACTCAGCAGGAAAAGATGTTAAAAAATATTTGCTGTAAGATTAAACCACGGCTTATTACAGAAGAGCTTTTAAAGTGTCCTCTCATTGATATAGTTTGTATGTCTATATGTATGTCTGTATGTATATTTGTTCATTCACTTACCAAATGTTTATTGACCATAAACTATATGCTAACTTTCTGCTAGATGCTTAGTGGTTTGGTCCTTAGCATCTAGAGAGGGAGACAAACATTAAGAAGCCCTATAAAGACATATGTAATTGCAAATTGTGATGGGTGCTTAGAAAGAAACAAAGCGGTACAGAGATTGACAAGTAAGTAATGAAAAGACAATCTGTTGATGTGGAGCACTTTCGTCCTTGAAAGATGAGAAGGAATTGGCTAATGAAGTGGAGACAACCTATAGTTCTGGGTATAAGAACTATAAATTCAAGGGCCTTGAAAGGGGATTGACTTGTGTACTCCAGGAGCTAGAAGGCAACCAAAATGGTGGGGGCGGGGTGGGGGAGGATGTGTCAGAGATGAAGTTACAAAGGTAATCTTGAAACATATCATGGCTCTTGTTTGGATTTGGAGTTTGGATTTTATTTAAGGTACAGTGGGAAGCCAATGAAAGCTAGCAGGGTGGTTAGCAAATTAAATTTTAAAAATTATAGCAGAAATGCTATGATATTGTTGTGTGTCTAGAGCTCAGATTTCTTCTTGTCCTTAATAAGATGGAGTCTTTTAAGATTTTCTTTTATTGTATTTTCTTTTATAGTCTGAACTTTGACTATAGGTACATGATTCATTTAATTCTCTGTCCAGGCTGATTTTATTTAAGTTACTATCTTTCATTCAGTTTAATTCAAGAGATTTTAGAGGAGTTATTGTATATTGCATGGGGAGAGGGAATATATCCTCTTTCTTAGAAATACCTCAGTACAAGAGTAAAAGGTGGGAGAATGATGGCATGTGTGCGTTGTTATCTAGAAAAAAAATGTAGTGACTGACCTCCATCATACCAAACCTGGTTTTCAAAAAGCCGGAACTGAAACCTGGCTGTAGTTCAATAAAACTCAAGTCCACCTGCATTTCTTTACCTGGTCAGTAAAGAAAACTTATTTTAACAGGTAAAATTAACCCACAAAAGAATAAATCCATTGTTCAGAGGCTTTCTTTGGAAGTTTCAGCAGTGATATAATTAAAGTAGGATTTCTGTAGACAGCCTGAGGGAGAAAGAAGAGTAAATCAACTGATAGGGAGGGGAGTGCCTTAAAAAGCAGAAAAAAGTATTAAGATTAAAGTTATTTAAGAAACACAGACCTTTACTGTGTATAAAGAGGTTGACTTCTTTGAGCTTTTTGAAATGACCTTTCAAAGGCCAGGGGAAGACATTAATAAAAGAAAAATGCAGGGTAAAGAATATGAATAGTTTCTAGATATTATGATGTTAAAAAAGCACCTAGAAATTCTTGCTGATAAAACAATGAGACTTCTATTATTTGAGACATTGAGAAGAGATGGAAACAGAATCATTCTACGTGAGCTATTCTATACGTTGAGAACAGTCTTCTCCCCCACCATAATACTCAATCACAGTTCTATAAACAATTTTTTCCATTATAAATGTAATATATACTCATTTTGGTTATTTTGGCATTTGTGAAAGGTAGAAAATATAAATTGGCTGGGTATTTCTTCCACTTAGAGACAATAATGATGACAGGTTGGTGTTCTTCTTCTGGTCTCTTTCTATGTCGAAGTGTTTGGTTTGGATTGGAGTCCATCTTCAATTCAGTGCTCTGGTCTCCACCTTCGGTTCCCTGTAACCCCTCCCCCATGATCAGACTCTCCTGGCAACTCAACGCCCAAGTTCCATGGTTGTGCTTGTAGTAGATCCAAGGCCATTTGTTTAAAAGTATCTCTTCTGTGGGACAGTCAAGTAAAATAGTTACATTCATTTTACCTAATATTCTTTTTAAAAATTATTTTAATGTCTATTTATTTTTGAGAGAGATAGAGAGAGACAGGGTGTGAAAGGGTCAGAGAGAGAGGAGACACAGAATCCTAAGCAGGCTGCGGGCTCTGAGCTGTCAGCACAGAGCCTGATGCGGGCTTGAACCCCCAATCGGTGGGATCATGACCAGAGTGAAATCAGTTGCCTAACCGACTGAGCCACCCAGGCGCTCCATTTTACCTAATATTCTTACAGCCTTTGCAAGATGATGACTTATCACCATCAGCCTATGAATACGATGTACTGTTGTCAGATTTCACATTACCACTACATTCCTGGAATCAGACCCTCTTTGTCTTGCTTGTTTAAGTTCTGAGTCTATTTTGTTGGACTTTGATTGTTTTGAGATCTAGAGGCAAACATTTTGCATCTATATTTGTAAAATAGATAGTTTCATAATTTTCTTTATTTTGTATTGCCTTTGTAATTTAATATTTAAAGCTAGAGGATCTCAGTAAAATGCATTTGAAAGATTTTTATTTTTAAATGTTCTCCAATAGTTTAAGTAGCTTGGTTTTCTGTCCCTTAAGAGATTAAAAGCAAGTGTGTATACAATAGATTCTGCCTGATGCTTTTATTGAGGGTTTTTGTTGTTTTGTTTTTGTTTGTTTCATTTTCTTTAATGATAAGGTTATTTTTCATTTCTGAGGTTTTGGGATATTTTGCTATTCAGAACAAATTTTTACTTAGTCAAAGCATGTATTTCTTCCTCTCTGTATTATTTATTTGTATGTTTTATATTTAGCTGTGACATATACAAATATATCTATTTTTGTTTTTTTAAAGCAAATGTGGAGTAAGTGTTAACTTATTACTAGGAAATTCAACAGGATTAGCTAAGTTTTCTTATCCTGTTTCTTCAAGATAGATCTGCATCCTACTTAACTTCTGATAAAAACTTTTTTTTATTTTCTGAAAATATCACCAGTTAGGACTTAATGGATTTTTATTGTACACGTTTTTACTTTTCTCTTTTCTCACATATCTTTGGTTTACTTATCAAGAATGGATCTTCCAGTCCATTTTGTCTTCCGTGTTCTTACTGTGCTCTTGTTTATTGCAGTAAAATATTTGGAATATTTTACATACTAAAAAAGCAACCAATTGCTTTGAAAGTTGTGCGCTACATCTTAATATTAGGTACCTTATCATTTTTAGTTTATTGCTGAAGTAAATTTGGAAGGTATGAGATTTTTAAAAATCTATTTTTTTTAATATTTATTATTGAGAGGGAGAGAGAGAAGAGAGAGAGATAGTGTGAGTAGGGGAGTGGCAGAGAAAGAGGGAAACAGAATCTGAAGCAGGCTCCAGGCTCTGAGCTGTCAGCACAGACCCTGATGCGGGGCTGGAATTCACGAACGGGAAGATCATGACCTGAGCCAAAATCAGAAGCTTAACTGACTGAGCCACCCAGGGGTCCCAGAAGGTGCCAGATATTGAATGAGACAGGTTTCTAATGAAATTACCCTGCCAGAGTGTGACTGGAGACCCTGTCTTCATTGACTTGATCCACTGCTACATAAAGTAATACAGTCGAACACCGATGAAATGACAGAGTAACAGATGGAAAATCTATTAGTGAGAACATCAGGGACCGAAATACTAGTGCCAGTGGTACAGTGGTGCCAATCCTGTGGTCAGATCAATGCCGGGAAAAATATTTTTTCAGGTTTTTGCCTCAGCCAGGGTGCTGGGGTTAAGACAAATAGGATGTTAATATTCCAAAATGGTGGGGGGGGGAGGCGGGGATCAGAATATATTCCACAATTTAACAGGAGCTATAGCTTCATTGGTGCCATTATTAAAATGAAATAACCCAGCATGAAGTGCTACCCACCCATAAGGAAATAATGCAGGATTGCTAGCAAAGTACAGCAGAGACATTTAGAGAGAAACTTTTCAGTCCGATGACCGGTTTGGTAATCCAGTCCCCACCCTTTGCTAGCTGAGTGACTCTGAGCATTCCCCAACTATTTACATTTGGAAGCTTGAGGCTAGAATTTCGATCCACGTCCCTGAGTTTCCTTTAAAAGACATCATGTAGCCCTGGTTTGATATATGGTTTTATAAAATTTTTAGGACTTGATGTACAACATTGAAAACACTCTTACAAGGAAGGCTCACTGAACATTTTTTTCTAAAATTGTATTGTTTGTGTTTATTGGTTTGGTTTAATTAAATGTTAGTGACTATGCGAAAAATATATTTATAGTGGTCTGATGGCTGTGCTTTTCACTGCCAAAGAGAAAAAAAAAATCAATCAAAACGGACTCAAGAGAGAATTTTTACAAATGAAGCGAAATCCATTCTAAAGGGGATTCTGGATTCTTATCATGTAAATACAATGTTTAGAGAGTGGACTTTTTTTTCTCCTACGTAAAGTGCATAAAATTTACTATTGTGCTATTGAAATAGGGAACGGCGAATAAATGTTTTGTTTGTTTGTTTGAATGAGCGAATGAACAAATGACTTGTTAAAGTGTACAGCTTGTGTGGCCTGAGAAAGCTGTGAGTGCTGACTGGGGATGGCTCTGATTTGAATATGTTTCCATGATTTGTGTTTCAAAGAGAAGCAAAACCTCAGCTGCCCTGATGCTCCTGAGTTTAGGGACTATTCTGAGACAGATGTTTCCCAGTTTTTGCTCACAGACATCTTTTCTGGCAGCTCCACTCTCAGCATAATGTGTGGACTCCAGTGAAACAAATCCTGAAACTATCTAGAGCTCTCACGACAATAAAAACCTTTGCAAATCCAGGATACAGAATTTGGTAGCGGAAATGCGAAAATCCCCCTCCCTGGGTCTGTGCCTTCTTATAAACCTAGCTACCATCTATTTGGCATGTAAACAGTTCCCCATAGCCCCAGAGACTTCCATCGACAAATTTATTAAACTTGTCTTATCCAGAATGTTAATGTTTCTGTAAATCTTCACCATCTGTTGTGCCATCTAATTGCAAATGTAGAGTGAACATAATTCATGATTTTATCATAATAAATTTAGATAAGTGATTTAAATGCACTTGAATATTCTTTATTCAAAGCAACATGGATTTTCCAGCCTTCCCTTCCCTCACAGGAACCGTTGTGAAGTGTGAAGCTTTCCTTTCTCGGTACTCTGTGTCACAAAGGAATTTTCTTGGGAAAAGACTGTCTTCTCTAGGCTTGCTAGACCACTTCCCAGTGTAACACACAGGAAATGAGATGCCATTAGGTTAAACCAGGCTGCCTCCTAAGAAGCATGAATAATTGAAATTCTTTGCATACATATTTATCTCTTCTTCTCTGCTTGTCAGTCACTCATCAATAGCCACTACTCCAAACATATCTGCCTACAACTCAAATGCATTATATTTGACCTCCACCTCAACCCCTTCATTTCAATCTGTAAGAGGATTTTACACTGCTTATTTTATTTTTTAATTTTTATTTATTTATTTGAATATTCACTTATTTATTCATCTATTTACTTATTTGAGAGAGAGAGAGAGACTGTTCGTGGGACAGAGCGAGAGCTGGGGAGGTGCAGAAGGAGAGAGAGAGAATCTTAAATAGGTTCCATGCCCAGGACAGATCCCTACCAATCATGACTGAGCTGAAATCAAGAGTCAGATGCTTAAGTCACTGAGCCACCTTGGCACTGCTACACTGCTTATTAAAAAGAAATTATAGGGGATGCCTTGGTTAAGCGTCCAATTTCGGCTCAGGTCATTAACTCATGGTTCGTGAGTTGGGGCCCCACGTTGGGCTCTGTGCTGATGGATCAGAGCCTGGAGCCCATTTCAGAGTCTGCACCTCCTTCTCTCTCTCTCCCCCTCCCCTTCTCCCTCTCTGTGTCTCCTTCAAAAATAAATAAACATTAAAAATTTTTTAAAGGAATTATATATATATATATATGTATATTTTTATTACCCCTACAAGAAAACTACACTTAAGTTAATCAAGACATATCCATGGTATTGTTATTAAATCATAAGCCTCAGTTTCATACATCTCTGAAGTTTCTTGTCTACTTGATTTGATAACTATGTCATTTAACATGTAGAGTACTCATTAAAAAAATAAAAGTTGTTTCCATGCAGTGAACAGCTCATTGAGAATTAAGTGGACAGATGGCCTAAACCTTTAAATGAAAATCTAGCCATAGCTGCATGGAGCTACTAAGCCCTTTTGGAATCCAACATGAAATTTCTGAGCCAGATTCAGCTGTTCTCTTAGGTTTTAAGCAGAGTCAGCTTGGGTAGACTGCAAAGTAGGTCATCTGATGTCACAGTTCAATCCACATCATGAGCAGTTTCGTCTGGGTGTTATCAGAATCAGTCATCAGACTTCCAGCTCTCTGAGTTCTCCTCAAACCCTTATGCCAGTATCACACGGAAGTAACACTACTCTAGCACATTGCTAGTCTGCTCATTCGGTCGAATATGAGCAATGAGAGTTGCTTTGCCTTTCTTTTCTGTGGTCTCGGCGACTCGCATAGGGATGACATGCAGGAGGAAGAACAACAAATGCTTGTTATTAAATTATGTGAGTGAAGCCCAGTGAATGTGTGTTGAATGAACACATAAGTAGAAAATCTCTCTGGTGAGTGAAGAAAGCCTGTGTTTTCCAAGTGAGGATTTTTTTATTTTTTTGGTTTTGGTTTTACTGTCAAAAAGGAAGATGATATTCATTCATCTAGTCAGTGTATAAAAACTTACCAATTGAAAAAATTTTTCTGAGGAAATGGTAGTAAGAAGCACAGTAGAGGGTTGCCTTAGAGGGTTGGTGGATTTCTGGGGCCCCTGGGTGGCTCAGTCCGTTGAGTGACTTCAGCTCAGGTCATGATCTTAGAGTTCATGAGTGGACCTTGCCTCGGGCTCTGTGGTGGCAGCTCAGAGCCAGGAACCTGCTTCAGATTCTGTGTCTCCGTCTCTCTCTCTCTGTTCCTCCCCTGCTCCCACTCTGTCTCTCTTTCTCAAAAATAAAAATTAACATTTAAAAAATTTAAGAAGTTTGGTGGATTTCTTGTCAATAACTTCCCTCGGGAGGGTACCCTATGGTGTCCCATGGTATGATAGACTTCTCTGTAAGGCACTACACAGAGTGAGGTGTAGTTGAGGTGTGTGTGATTCTGTTGCACATTGTTTACACTCTTGGCACCCCAGCTGAATGAATCTACCAGATTTAATTGGATTTTCCTTTGAAAACATTCCATTCAAAAACACTCCAGATCGTTGATTCATCTAGATATTTTCAGATAAATGTAAATGCAGGACCCACAGTGTCTTTTAATAAATCAGATATTTAAAAAATATCTTTAAGTATAGCAGAGAGAAGCAAGTATAAAACCTTGAAATAGTTCAGATTCAAATGTATGCATAGCTTATTACAGTTCTGACATATGAGTATGGAATCTAGTTATACCTAGGTAATTATTGTTCTAATTCCTCCATGCAGTTATTCTGTGCCATCTAAATATTTATGCCCATAATACTTAATATTCATATTTTTGTGGAGAGTTATTAGAAAAAGTGGAATAAAGTGAAAAACCTGGCTCACTCTTCTCTGGGTGAGTTCTGGAGAATCTGCACTTATCTCCTCTAACTCTGAACCTTTACCTGTAGAAAACTCCATCAGGGACCAAGTGGTTGGTTCTCAATAAAACTGAGTGCTCCTTAACCAGCTCTGTTTACATTTAAAGACTTGGCCCTTTTTTGTGTGTTTCTACATTGCTCTGCATTACACCCAGCTACCCTTCCTTTACTGTGCTTTAGAAGTTATCAACTGTGGAACTAAAAAGTGATGAAGGTTGTTTCTCCTCCTGTATTTGACCTTGGGTATGATGGCTGCAATCAGAGTAATCTTTCTAAAATGCAATTCTTCTAATGTCATTCAAATACTCTTCCAATGGCCCATAAAGAGGCCTCCAGAACAACCAGGCATTCTCTTTAAACTCCTATAGTCTGCTAAGGAATTAGGTCCTGGGTTTAGGATTTGACCTAGTGCTTTATCTTCAAAATATGTGAGTTTAATCTTCTTCTTTGTGGATGTGCAGTAAACAAAAGTAATAATTACAACACTAAGTTTTAGAAAAAGCCATTTGATTACATTTAAGTAAAAAGTTATTTACTGTACGAATAAGATATGATGCAGAGATTCTGTCATGACTAGGTGGACTTTCTAATATTGCTCTTCGCAAGCAGCAAAACTCCTTTCACTTTTTGCTGCACATTTGTCATGGATGGCTCCAGTATTTTCCAATAACAGGCGAAACTGTAAGCCAACACCAGCACGTTTCAGCTTTAGCTGCAATCACAGTGGGGGGAAATGTAAAGAAATATAAAGAAGGCAGAAATAAGACAACTCTCTGTAGCTTATTGTGAGTTTATTACAAGTATCATGAAAACCTTAAGTTAATTGAAGAATATAGCAAAAGTCCCCATTATTATTTAGGTGTAAACAGAAATATCCCATGGAAACAAAAATCTCAGTGGTATCTTCTACAGGTATTTGTAAAGCAGGGACTCAAAATGACCAATACACAGTGAAGAATAAATAGGAACTAGCATTTATTGAGAATCTTCAATGTAGAAAGACTATTTTTTAATCACATTTGACTAAAGGTTTTTACCAGTTTATCACTAAAAGGGAATGGAAAGGATATCTTATATTGAGATAGCTGAATATACTTAGATGCATATCAATTTTGGAGTAAGCTGTACCATATTTTCATCTCCCTGTGAGGTCATCCAATCTTATCAAATCATTTTATTGTTTGCATAAAGTTTGATTTAGATCAAAACCAACAAAAATAATGTTTTGAATGACCGTCTAAATCTAACATACATTATCTCACCACTACAGTTAAAATTTTAGAAATGAGAGTTTCTAAATTGAATAATACTATGCATAGTATATAATATATGTAAACTATGTAAGTTATATAATATACATATATGCTATATACACATAGTGCATATATACTGCATGAGTTATAAATGAGTTATATATATAGAATTACATATGTACTTTGCTTTAATAGGATAAATTTATATTTACTTGGGCTAATGAGTGCTTTGCAAAATATAGTCTGTAACCTGGCGTTAGGTCATGAAATTAGTGAAGTAGTACCAGCACTTTTTTAATTGAAAAAGAATAGAGTGGAAATTTAAGAGTGCAGTACACATAGAAAGGTAAGTATTACTTCATGAAACTTTTTTAAATTTTTATTTATTTTTAAGAAAGAGAGAGCATGTGCTCATGGGTAGGGGGAGAGAGGGAGACAGAATCTGAAGCAGGCTCCAGGTTCTGAGCTGTCAGCACAGAGCCCAACACAGGGCTCCAACTCATGGACCACGAGATCATGACCTGAGCCGAAGTCTGACGCTTAACTGACTGAGCCACCCAGGTGTCCTTGAAACTTTTGTTTCATAAAGAAGCACACACACACATATATATAGACACACACACATATATATGTCTATGAATATTATATAAAAATGTTTCTTAACATGAGTGGTAGTTAAAATTTTGGGAAAACCAGGCTATACAATACAAAACTACATAAACTGATTAAAAACCCCAAATATCTGTTTTGCTAAATAACAGGAAGAAAAGGAAAGAGATTACTAAGTAACAGATAAGTGACACTGAATCTTTCAGATGCAGGCTGAAAGATCTTTTAGATGAGGATTCTTTCCCTCAGAGTCACTGTTTTGTATGAAACATATCTAAAATCATCATGGGTATTAATTAAGACTCAAATTCAGGGTTTGATATTCAAGATTGTTTCACTCATGAAAAGTACGGTGCTGCTTACACCAAATTCATTTTAGTCCACAAACACAGATCGGTTCTGGTGCCAGGTTCTGGTGTCTCTTAAAGATGTTCCCTCCAGAAGAATCGGGTGATAATGATAAAGCACTCAGAGTAGTTGCACCTCTAATACTGAGGAAAAGACCCACTAAGAAGAGGGAGGGAGACAGAGCAAGCAGGTCATGTAAAGATAAAAGTGAAGAACAAGGAACAAACCACTTTTCAGTGATTGAATCCATTCTCCCCAGACCTTTCCAAGTCAGAGAAGCAGCCCGAGGCTCTAATTTACTTTATCAGCTGTGTTGGGATGCCTCCCAGGAAGAATTGCTCTGCCCAGAAGATGGCCTGTTCCAGCCTCACTGAAGGAAAAATATCCTAAGGGCCATTGTACCTCCAAAGGACCCCAGCCTGTCACACCTGTACCTCCCACAGTTACAATTCAAACACAATCACAATGGCTAAAAAGTATCTTTGTCCACAGGGCACCTTTGTGGCTCAGTTGGTTGAGCATCTGACTCTTGATTTCAGCTTAGGTCATGATCTCAGGGTCATGGGCTCAAGTCCTGCTTGGGGCTGTGCACTGAGCATGGAGACTGCTTAGGATTCTCTCTCTCTCTCTCTCTCTCTCTCTCCTTCTGTCCTTTCCCCCACTGTGCTATAAATTAATTAATTAATAAAATAAAAATAAAATCCTTGTCCTGTAAACTTGGTACTAATTCATCTAAAAGAAAATTACCTAGGAGGAGAATCAGCCATCTCTTTCCTGTATTTGTTCTTTGACCCTTTACTAGCAGTAAATAAGCCATAGTGGTTTAATGCATAGTGTTATGAATTTAGACAATATTTTATTATAATTATGTAATGTGATAAATATCATTACAATACTGATCATTATACAATATATGAATGTATCAGAATGACATATTTTACACCCTAACTACACAATGTTAGATGTCAAATTCAGTAAAAAACAGTGAATTAAGAGAGGCACTGACTATGGTCTTACCCTGACTTGGAGATGTTCCTGTGCTACATTTTCATTGTCTGAGTTTTATGAATTTATTACTTCCCTGTGGTTAGTTTACTTACCCTGAGTTTTCCACTTGTACTGCTTTTCAGCTGAGGAATTTCAAAGAACAATCTTTCATATGAGTGCAGGAAGCTAAGTAAGTCTATGATTTTTGTAATTCTATGATATTTACTGAGAAATTCCCAAGTACTTGCAGAGATGGAAAATATATTGGGGGTAAGGAAATTTCTTTTTGTTTTTTTAATCTCTTTTCTTAAAAAAATTTTTAATGTTTATTTTTGACAGAGAGGGAGAGAGACACGGAGTGCAAGCAGGGCAGGAGTAGAGAGAGAGAGAATCTGAAACAGGCTTCAGGCTCTGAGCTGTCCGCACAGAGCCCGACGTGGGGCTCTAACCAAAGAACCATGAGATCATGACCTGGGCCAAAGTTGGAAGCTTAACTGACTGAGCCACGCAGGTGCCCAAATCTCTTTCTTTTGTACTTCTTACAGATGCTTATTCTGGCATGTGAGTGTCACCTGTTATTATGGAGGGCTGTTCTGGATGACTTTGAAGATCACTTAAAGACCAGTATTTGCTAGAGGAGAAGCTAGGAATTATGGGGGAGCAATGCACAAAGAGTATGGTTGTCTTTCTTCTGAAATATAAAAACATGAGAGAGAGAGAGAGAGAGAGAAGAGAGATCCCAAATATTAAGTATAAAAAATAAAATAATAGACAATCATGAACTGTCAAGAAATAAAGAAGATCATAGCATTTATCCATATAAACTTTAGATCTCTCATCCTCTTTGTTTTTTTATTTGTTTGTTGGTTTATAATAATATGTAAACCCCTCTCCACCCTCCCCACAATATTTGTTCTCACCCACCTTCTTCTCTATGAGTAAACTCTACCATAAGGTAGGTTACTTCCTTTCAGTCATACTTGTTTATTTCTTTTCACTAATAGATACATAATTTCTGTGCCCTTCTCTATAAAAATAAGTGTATTAATGTATCTACCTCATTGGGTGATTGTAAAGATTAACTAAGTTAATTAATACATGTAAAATTCTTATATCATGTTTGACACATAGTGTAAGGTCAAGGAATTTGGTTAGCTAGTAAGTTGTCAGCTAGTTAGCAATAACAATATCCACAGACAATATATAGTATTTTTAAAATGTGTTTTAAATTAGATTAAGTTGGGGGTACCTAGGTGGCTCAGTTGGTTAGGTCTGACTCTTGGTTTCCTTGAGGTCATGATCTTGAGGTTTCATGAGTCCTGCATTCTATGTTGGCAGCATGGAGCTGCTTAGAATTCTCTCTCCCTCTTTCTGCCCTTCCCCTACTCACACTGTCTCTATCTCTCTCAAAATAAATAAATAAATAAATAAATAAATAAATAAATAAATAAATAAATAAA
>NW_027529669.1:3502112-3514064 GCF_008692635.1 Crocuta crocuta
AGGTAGAATGCCATGAAACTGATGATGGACCTTATTTGGTCTATAAAAAGAGCAACTTTATATAATTCAACTTACTATATAATGGTTTCATATGTGTACAGTACCTGCATTAACGCTTCATCAGGATGCCCCCATCGTTCACCTTACATCATCACATCATGTAGGCATTTTATCACTTCACATCATCATCAAGTACAGTACAATAAGATACTTTGAGAGAGACCACATTCTCATAACTTTAATTATAGTATAGTGTTATAATTATTCTATTTTATTATTAGTTACTGTAAATCTCTTATTGCATCTAGTTTGTAAATTAAACTTTACAATAGCTATGGATGTATAGAAAAAAGCATGGTATATATATTTAAGATTCAATACGATCTGTGGCTTCAGGTATTCATGGAGGATCTGGAACCTATGTCCTGTGGGTAAGGAAGGCCTGTTATATGTATATTACATTGCATATATATAACCTCTCAAATATAAAATATTTTTTATATTATTAATACTAGATCAGCATTATTAATATTTCTGCTTGACAGAATTCTATTTTGTCATCATATAGCAAGTTAAGCTTTATCAACTATGGTTCTGGTATGTTTCTCCCACATTTTCACAATTATAAATGGTATAGTGATGGACATGATTATATATGCTTCCTTATATGTGAATTAATTCATATAACTTAACAAAGTAGGATTCTTAGGTTGAGTGGTATGAATGTCTTTCACTTCACTAGGAATGGCAAAATCATTTGCTAATTTGTTTGAATCAATACACCTTTTCATTAGGAAACCCTGCCTTACCTAAGGTCAGAAACACATTGTCCTATGTTTTATGCTAAAAATTTTAAGATTTTGCTTATTTATTTTGGCTTTCAAACAAGAAGACCATCATAAAACTTCTTGATCAAGCAGAGCAAGCTTTATTATTCCTATATCATTAGAAAAAAAGCCACTTTGTCAGAGTCCTTAAAGTGTCTTTGAAAGAGGTCACCATGAGAGGATGTTTCCAGAAGAGACGTGTAATGTCTATGAAAGAATGAAATAAACATGGTAGAAATGAAAAATATAGTACAGAATACCTGATATCTGGGTCCAGGATCTGGAAAAGAGTGGGTTTGTTGAGAGATAGAATTGATTTTTAGAGAGGAGGCAAGATGGTGGAGAAGTAGGGAGTTCTGTACATTTTGTTCGTCTTCATCTCTCAGAGAAGACCTGAAGCCATAGGACACTGAAATGCAGGAGTCTGGAGGAAAAGAGACAGAGTCCACTAAGAAGACAGTCTCATAGGTGCATGATTGCGAACTGGGGAAGATAAAAATGGGTCAGGACCCGGAGACTGAATGGTACTTGAACAAATTATAGCTGAGAACTTCCCAATCTGGGGAAGGAAACAGACTTTGAAATCCAAGAGGCACAGAGAACTCCCCTCAGACGTAACTTGAATCGATCTTCTGCAGAACATATCATAGTGAAACTGGCAAAATATAAGGACAAAGAGAGAATTCTGAAAGTAGGAAGGGATAAAAGGGCCCTAACATACAAAGGGAGACCTATCAGAGTAGTTATAGACCTATCTACTGAAACTTGGCAGGCCAGAAAGGAATGGCAGGAAATCTTCAATGTGATGAGTAGAAAAAATATGCAGCCAAGTATCCTCTATCCAGCAAGCCTGTTATTCAGAATAGAAGGAGAGGTAAAGATCTTCCCAAATAAACAAAAATTGAAAGAATTCATCACCACTAAACCAGCCCTACAAGAAGTGCTAAGTGGGACTCCATGAGGGAAATGTTGCAAGGAATACAAGGTACCAGAGACGCCACTACAAGCAAGAATCCTACAGAGAACACAATGACTCTAAGCCCATATTTTCAATAATAACACTGAATGTAAATGGGCTAAATGCTCCAATCAAAAGACATAAGGTATCGGGATGGATAAAGAAACAAAATCCATCTATTTGCTGTCTACAAGAGACTCCTTTTGGACCTGAGGACACCTTCAGATTGAGTTAGGAGATAGAGAAATATCTATCATGCTACTGGAAATCAAAAGAAAGCCAGAGTAGCCATACTTATATCAGACAAACTGGACTTTAAAGTAAAGGCAGTAACAAGGGATGAAGAAGGGCATTATATAATAATTACAGGGTCTATTCATCAGAAAGCGCTTACAATTATAAATGTCTATGCACCAAATTTGGAAGCACCCAATGTTCATAGCAACACTTTCAACAATAGCCAAATCATGGAAAGGGCCTAAATGTCCATCAACTAACAGATGGATGAAGAAGATGTGGTATATCCATACAATGGAATACTACATGAAAATGAGAAAGAATGGAATCTGGCCATTTGTAGCAACATGGATGGAACTTGAGGGTGTTATGTGGAGTGAAGTAAGTCAGTCAGAGAAAGACAGATACTGTAAGTTTTCACTTGTAAGTGGAATAGGAGAAACTTAACAGAGGACCCTGGGGGAGGAGAAGGAGAAAAAATAGTTGGGGAGAGGGAGGGAGGCAAACCATGAGAGAGTCCTGAATACTGAGAACAGACTGAGGGCTGATAGGGGTGGGGGAGAGGGGAAGGGGGTGATCGGCATAGAGGAGAGGGCACTTGTTGGGATGAACACTGGGTATTTTATGGAAACCAACTTGACAATAAACTATGAAAGGAAAAAAATGATAAACGTTAAAAAAAAAGAATTGGCTTTTATTGATCAAGTTTTAGAAAGCAATGACATACATTTTTGAGTGTTCTTCATTACTTTATGTAAATAGAAATTTCTGTCTGGTCTCATATTCTCTCTGTTTAAGGAACCATCTTTAATATTTTTGGAGAGTAAGTGAATTGGCAATGAATTTCCTCATTATTTGTCTGTCTGAAAAAGACCTTATTTCCTCTTCATTAAGAAAAAGATATTCCACTGGATATTGAGTTATGGGCTGAGAGATTTGTCTTTTGGCCCATTAAATGTGTCACTGCTTTGTCTTTTAGTTTGCATGACTTCTAAAGAGAAGTCTTCTATAATTTTTATCTCTTCATCTGTAAATATCTTTTTCTGATTCTGATTTCCATCAAGAGTTGTCTTCTTTTTGAAGAATTTGAATATAATAATATGACACATTCATACGTGTTGACTTTTCTTTTGGAGTGAGTTCAGTAATTTTCCGTTTTGATGTTTTCTGAGCATCTTGGATTTGGTTTCTGTGATTAATTTTTGGAAAACAAACCATCACATCTTCATATTTATTCTGTCTTCTCCTGTCTCTTCTTCAGGGGTATGGCAGAGATTTTAACATTGTCCCACACTCTTGGATGCTTTGTACTTCTTTCCTCTTCCTCTCTACTCCTTTTTTGTGTTTAAGTTTAGATATTTTCTCTTTACCTATCTTCAAGTTCCCTAATACTCTCCTTGGCTATATGAAGTCTACTATTGAGTAGTCCACGTGAGTGGCTCAGTCAGTTAAGCGTCTGATTTCAGCTCAGGTCATGATCTCATTGTTCATGAATTTGAGCCCCACATCGGGCTCTGTGCTGACAGCTCAGAGCCTGGAGCCTGCTTCAGATTCTGTGTCTCCCTCTCTTTCTGCCCCTCCCCTGCTCATGCTCTGTCTCTCTCTGTCTCTCAAAAATAAACATTAAGAAAAATAAGTCTACTATTGATAAGCCTGTCAAAATTTTCAATACTGTGTTATTTAACTCTGATGATTTTTATTTTTATTTTTTTCATGTTTTTTTTTTTAAGTAATTTATGCACGCTACAGGGCTTAAACTCAGACTCTGAGATCAAGAGTCTTAACGTACCATTGATTGAGCCAGCCAGGCTCCCCTGGTGTTTTATTTTATATTTTATTTTGTTTTATTTTATTTTATTATTTTATTTTTCAATTTCTCTGCTGGAATTTTCCATTTCATCTAGCATGTTTCCCAGCTTTCTCATTAGAACTTTTAACACTTTAATCGTAATAATTTTAAATTAGTAATTGCAACATCTGTCATATGTGGATATAATTTTAATAATTTCTTTGTTTCTTGGTTTTATGTTTTTTCTTGTCTTTTGCATAGGACATTAGAGACCACAGTAAATCTGTTTATACCTGGAAATAGGCACACCTTTCTTGATAGTCTCTTTGTGTATGGGATTTGAGTTAATCTCAGGAGTTGGGTTGAGTTTGAAGTCTGTGGTTTCTGTGGTTATTTTCAGTTTACCCCAGACATCAAAATCCTTTAGGGATACGTTGTGTTTATTGTGGGATCTGATTTGCCAAAGGGATTTTTCTCAATGGCTGCTCCATCTTCAGATTTAGGCATCCTCTTTGAACTATGCTTCAGAGACGGAATGTCTTTTGCAGTGAACTTATTATTTGATGCTTGTTAGTCTTGTATTTGGGAGCAGAAAATGTTCTTCCTGCATCTGATTAAGCTACAGACAGTTATTACATCCTAAATTTCAGGGATGTGATCTTTCTAGTACTCCTGCACCTCTCCTGCTGTATCTCTGACACCAGTATATATCCCTGCCCCTCTGTAGAGTAGAGGACACGTTTTCATTGTTCCCTTCTTCAGGCTGCAATAGATCTTCACCAGTGCTCTAATTATGACTGTGTTTGTTGCCTTTCCTCTCCCTCCACAAGTTAAGGCTCTGTTTCATAGGAGATTTAGAGAATGATTCCAACAGAAAAATTTCTTGGCTTTCTGCAGTGGTTGTTGTTCCTCTCCCCAAGGTATGCGATGTTAAACAGACTTTCTTGGGACTTGTCTAATCATTTTAGTAAGCTATGTTCATGGAGAAAAACCTACAAATGTGTGTAGACTTCTATCTTTGCCTTCGCTAGGAGTATCTCCTTCCCTTGCTGGCAACTCTCAGATTCCAATAAATATGCCAATCACCCTTACTAAACCTTTGCTACCATTGTTTCTGCACCCCACTCAGTTATACCAGAACTTAGGGGTCACCTTTCCTTCTGGGGACCATCTTTTTCTGGTTTTGTCCAGTTCATTGCCTTACTACCTCATTCTCTGATGAGTTTAAGAAAAAGCATGAACTTTTTGGTTACTGAAGACTTACCTAAGTCCTAAAGAGGTATGTCTATTTCAGACAAGTTGGGAACTCCCAGCCTACCATAGCTAATGAGACTTAGGGATTCTCTGAAGTAATTTACCTCCTGTAATAGTTCATGCCTCAGTTAATGCACTTTGATTGATTAAATTGTAACTTATTTTAGGAAACATTTATGTCCCTCTTGAGTTCAAGTCATCTTTACATATGACCAAAGGCCATTCACAGGTTGAATAGCGATGGGGTCAAATAGATTCATAAGGCTGTGAAGGTCCTGGCAAAGAACTCGTAAAAACTCAGGAGATACCTCTGTAAATCCTAAGGCATAAATGTCCAGGTATATTGTTGACCTTGCCAGCAGAAGTCAGAGAGGTATTGGATTATCTTGCTCTAGAGAGACAATAAAAAAAAAAGCAGACTACCAGTATATGACTGTAAATTATATAGCCTCATGTGACACCAAATATGAAACTGTATTTGTTTTTGGTACCACAGGGAAGTTGGAAATAAATATTTTATTTATGGCCCTATGATCTTGAAAAAAATCTATATCCTTGCCTGTTTCTTAACTTGGATGATAAAAATATTACAATAACTGGTACAGATAGAATGTATCTTTATTAGGTTTTCATTTATTGATTTGGCCTCTCTTTCGTAGAGTGTTGAGTAAGAGTGCTGTGGTAGAGGTTTGAATGGGTCTATCTGAACTTTCAAGGGTTCAGCCTCCACAATTCTGCTGATATCAGTGGACACTTTAGTGCACAGTCTCCAGTTTTTTGTTCTTTTCCAGTTCTTTTCTTCAATTTAGGTTGGATTTAGATACAAGAATACCAGTAAGTCAATGTCTAAATTATCTATGACCTTATTAACAAGAGAGTCTTGAAGGATTTCAGGAAAGAGGTGATCAAGAGAACATTGATTCTGGCAATTTGCACAGAATATCCTGTCTATGAAGTTAGCAGCTGTACTGTCTCTAAGGAAGAAAGAATATAATCAGTTAAACACATGAGAGTGAGTATCTGTGGGTCTTTAGAGATACCTACAACCTGAGCAGTTTGTTGACCTTGAAGCTGAGGTTATATAAGAATACAACCCTTTATGCTTTGTATTGCAGTATATGTATAAATAAAAGCTTGCAAGATAGTCCTCTAATATTTAGATAAATTTCTTTTCAGGTTAAAACATAAAACAAAAAATTGAGCATTTGATTCCCCCTTAGGTCATCTTTTTTGATTGCCTACTTTTTTCCCCTTTAACTGTCTTAGTTAACATTGGACAATTCTATTCCTCCCCACAACCCATGTCAGTTTTATTTATGTTATATGCATTTGTACTGAGACAAAATTTCTTGTTACAATCCTTAATGACTGGGATTAAGCATTTAGTTGTTTTATTTGTGAGGACATCAGTATATTCTAGGATTTATTCTATTTTTGTTCCATAGCCTCATAAAAATATTCAGTGAGGAGAATATTTGACAAAAGGACTATTTTCCATTTGAATTTTGTTTGCATATTAAATCCTCTATTTTTTTGTTAAAGCTTAAAGAAAAAGAGGAGGGAGCTGTGTTCACATTTGCTTCAGGATCTACTCCTGAGTATTATCTAAAGTTGTTAAAGAGCTTATCCTTAATATCTCCAATAGACTTATCCTTTCCTTGCTTTCAGGATTTGAATGAAGTCAATCTATTTTCATCAGAAAGATTTTGGAGATAGCCATCAAAAACCTTGTTCAACATCTAAAGCTTTTATAAAGCCCTCTGGTTTGGAGTGTATGCAATTTGGGGATCCTTCAGTGACAGTGAAAGTTTTTCCATCTCTGCCTTTCCCATCCCAGTTTATGCAGATGAGATTCTTTCTATTATGAACTGATTAATATAGCTCTGGAAGCCCTGTCATAACTGAGTAAGTGAAAAGTGTTTACCTTAATCTGTAAACTTTTAGAAAATACAGTTCAGTTTATAGCAGAAAGGAAAAGAGGAATAAGGGAACCAAAAATACACGGAACATACGGAAAATACATGGCAAGACAGGAGACTTAAATACATCAATGTTTGCAGTAAATATAAATAGATTAACTACTCTAAAATAAAGGTCAATCCTGTCAGTCTCGATAAAAATGCAAGACCCAGTTTTATGATGTTGATGGGAGATACATACTTTATATAAAGATACAGAAATTTGAAAGTAATGATTGGAAAAAGATACTCTGCAAATGCAGGCATATGGAAGTTGGTGTACAAGTAGATTTCAGTACAAAGCATATTGTTCAAGATGAAGAGTGATATTTTATAGTGAAAAAGGAGAATTCATGAAGAAAACATAATTTCTAGAATTTGTATTTGTTTTGTCCTTCAACTCAGCCCATTTTTACTTCAATTACCTTATTGTTTCCACAATCCTTTAACCAATATACACACTGAAGTATAGTCTCTTTTAGAATTCTATTCTTCATGCAGTTGGGACCCTGATTGTTTATTCTAAAGTTTCCATTTTATTTTACTTTTATTTGTTTACTGCATGCTGATTTCTCACTTCTGATGATCACAATTCTCTATTATCAGGGATATTTTTGTCACTTTGCCTTGCTTGGACAGGTTTGTGCTTGTACTGGCTCAAGTAGGACTCTCATTTCAACTGCAGCATCTTTATGTCTTGAGGATTCTTAGGGATCTTTATTTTCCTCCCTCCCTTTGGTCACTGAAGGTCAGGCCCATGGCTTACCCAATTTGATAGCTGCTTTCCCCCAGTTGCCTCTATAGTTTCCCTCCCATCAAGTTANCTAAAACTAATGGCATCCTGGATTTAAAGCAGGAAGATGAGAATGAACAAGCAAAGGAGAGGGGGAAAAAAAGAAACAATACTAAAGATGTGTATTCTTCACCTAATCCCTGTATAGTTTGTCTTCAATCTCATGGCTTTCTATCTCCTCAGAAAACACACCATATTGATTATGATTTCTCATGTTGGTCACCTCTGCCCTCCTAAATTGTGTATTTCCTCATTATATAAACAAGCTTAAATTTCCTCCCACATTTACTAACCTACCATTCACAGAAGTAGAGAAGTAACAATGGAACACAGATCTGAAAGATAGGCTGCAATGAACTGGAAGAGAGGCAGGGGTTGTAGGAGGGAGCACCTCACGCCTTATCTAAAGTACTTCCAGGAGGGAATGTGGCTCATTTCAAAGAACTGAAAAAAGAGAAGCATGCCTGGAATGGTGAGATCAAAGGGAAAGCTGCCTTCCATGAAACTGGAAAAACACACAATCAGTCATATTACAGATTCTGTTGTTTTCATGGCAAAAAGAAAATTATGGAAGCATTTTAAAGAGGTTGGCATGATCCTACTGGAATTTCAAAATCATGTTTGACATAGGTGATTTCAAAGCAAGTCCTCCTGTTGTATATTCACTGCATAGTTTTTTGAACCTTTGGCTTAGTTTCCCATTGCAACTGTAACAATTTATCACAAAGGCAGTGCCTCAAAGCCACACTGTATTGTTAGATGGTCCTGGATGACAGAAGATCAAATTGGGGTCCACTGGATTGAAATCCATGTCATCAGGATTGCACTCCTTCTAAAAGGCTCTTGGGGAAAATCTGTTACCTTGCCTTTTCCAGCTTTCAAAGTGGCTGGCATGCCGTAGCTCATGGCAACTTCCTCCATCTTTAAAGCCAACAAGGTAGCATCTCCAAGTCTTTCTTGGATTCTGACTCTTTGCTTTTGTCATCACAGCTCCCTCTCTGACTCTGAACTTCCTGCTCCCTCTTTTAAGGACCCTTGTGATCATATTGGGTCCCCTCTGGGTACAAGATCTCAAGATACTCAACTTAGTCACATTTACAAAGGTCTTTTGTCATGTGAGATAATATGTTCACAGTCTTAGGAATTAGTATGTGAACATCTTTGAGGGCATTTTTCTGCCTACTGTATCTTTCTTCATAGGTTTTGTCACAGTTTATGATTATAGGTTTCTGCAATGATTGAACACTTGCCTTCTCCTCTAAGTTATAAACTACAGAGGCTGTAGTTTTTATGACTCTATCCCCAGCATTTATTATCACAGCATCTGGCTCTTAATAGGTGTTCTGTAGGTTGGATAAATAAATGAATTGTGTCCTAAAGGTAAGATTAGTTTATCCTGGAAGCAATGGATACTTTTATTCATCTATTTTTATAAATCCCTCCAGAGTGTTCTTTAATCACATCAGGATACTTGTAATTGACTTTACTTGTTTTAGTCCCACCTTTGCCTACAGTCTAAATTCAAAGGATTCTATGTGGCGGTATTGATTACCTGTTTTGAGTTTTTCTTTGTGCTTCTCACTTTATGCCATGAACAATGTAACTAATTGCCTAGTTATAACTATTCATGCAATATCTTGTATTATAAAGTAGCATCAATGGAAACTATTATTCTGGCTCTGAAGCAAACCCAAAAGTTCCATGGTCTGTAAATTATGTAGTTCAATTGTAGGCACTGAGGAAATTGCTAGCTTGCCAACTACTAATACAAAGTACACTTTTTTGGATGCCAACTATCTGATTCAGAATCACAACATTAAATCGAATGTTTGTTCATTTGGTTTAAAACATGCTAATCTAAACATTTCTGGAATCTTATCTATATTTCCAACCATTGTAAAAGGCTCTACTGTATATGCCGTCACCAAAAGAAAAAACATGAAAATCATCTCTATGTTTTTCTTTTCTTCTCATGCCAGTGACTGATCAATCTCCCAGTCCTCTTAACCTTATCTCTACAACATTTCATTCCCTATATCCCTGTTTGGTTTCTACTCTGATTATCTCTTGGCAGAGTATTGCAATCATTTATGAGCTGGCTTCCTGAATCCTGGAAATGCATCACTATATACCCTTTGTTTAATGTGGCTTGTTTTTTCTCCTGCTTGTTATGAAAGCATCTATTAAACAAGAGTAGATTTATTATTTCTCATCAAAATGACATTTTTAAAACACAGGAAAACCTTTCAGGTCAGAAAGAAGTAGATGCCACTTTGCAGTGGACTCGGCTGGTTGCTACATCCATGAAGAGCACCTGTCTTTTTAGTTTATATTAGGAAACACCCAGTTTTGATGTGTGTGTAAGAGAACGTGCGTGCCTGTACCTGTGAACTATTTGAAACAGGATCTTAAAACTACCACATTTCCATGACTCTGTTTTTTCCTTCTATTTCTCTATAGCATGTCCAAAGTGGGATTTATAAAGTACAAATTTTATTTATACAGCCCTTTAATAAAACTCTTCAATGGATTTGGTAAAAAATCTGAACTCTGTCTCTCTTCTTTTTATTGTGGAGTATCTAGAATCCTTGTGATTTGATTCCTGTTTACCTTTCAAAATCCGTCTCCTACTGTTCTTTCCCCTGTAAATTATATTTTGAGAAAATGTGAAGTATTGATCACTTCCCAGTATCTTATTTTTGTCCCCTTCTTATCCTATCACATAAACTTTCCTCAGTTAGAATTCATTTCTTAACTTGCTTTGTAATGAGTGTGTGTTTTTCCTTGATATTCTAGCTCAGATTGTGCTCATCTTCCAAAAGTCTTCCCAGATGGAAACTTTGTACACATGCCCAAATGGTATTGATCACGTAACGTGGATAAGACTTATATTATACTTTTGTGTTAGTTTTCCTAATGGACTCTGAAAAATTTTGTTATTGAAGATATATGTTTCTTCTTCTTCTTCTTCTTCTTCTTCTTCTTCTTCCTCGAGTTCCAGCATCTAGCCCAGTTTTTTGTATAGATGGTGCCCAAAAAATCTCTCTTGACCAAATGAATTCTCCACTTAGGATTAGGCTGAGTTTCATCCTGTTCTGAAGGATACCTTCAGGCAGAGCACTGAGATATTAGGAGTTATGTGACATGATCTTATGAGAACCAGGATGTTTCATAATGGGTTTCAAAATTAAAAATATATAGAAGTAAATAGTTCAGTCAATAGTTTACTTATATGCTAATCTAAAATATTTTTTAAAGGCTTCTGTTTTACTGGTTGAGTAGGTCAGCATATAGGAATGTTTCATTGAGATGTAGATATTTTTCTCACCAAAGAGGGGACGAAGTTTTGATAAGTAGACTGCATATTTATAATCCAATATAAAGCTATGGTGGACCTATGCTTTTTTAAAATGGGTTTTATTTTATTTTATTTTTAAGTGAATTAACATACAGTGTAGTCTTCATTTCAGAGTATAACCCAGTGATTTGTCTCTTATATATGACACCCAGTGCTAATCCCAATAAATGCCCTCCTTAGTGCCCATCACCCATTTAACCAACACCCCCAGGTGACTCCGCACTGCCAGCAAACTTCAATGTGTTCTCTGTAATTAAGAGTCTCTTATGGTTTGCCTCCCTCTCTGTTTTTATCTTATTTTTCCTTCCCTTCCCCTATGTTCATCTGTTGAGTTTCTCAAAGGCTTAATGCTTACAACAGTTTTTCCTCAACAGAATGGTAAACATCTCCACGCTGAACCCTTTGTCGGCAGAGTCAAATATTGCACAAAATTCTAAGAGTGTGTTAGTTTTCTATAGAGGGATCAATTATTTTCTTATTTTGGTGCGGGTGGATTCACTAGACCTTTTTTGCCCTACGTGTGTAGAGTTATGTATTGCCTTGGCATCAGTGTTGGAATCCTAGTTGGCACAGATGACAGCATAAATTTGTTTTGTTTTATTCATATAAAACTTATGATACAGAAAGTCTTGCTTGTTCAGAAACTAAGTATTATAATTAGTAGTTGAGTTTGAAAAATCTTTTCCCAGAAACATCTCAAATTTTGAAAAGGGTTAGAAAAACTTAGTAGTTTTTCAGTGATAGAAATTTGCTTTTTTCTTCTTATTCAGACCTAACA
>NW_027529669.1:3514170-3557191 GCF_008692635.1 Crocuta crocuta
TGTTATATATTATATTATTATATAGTATATAAGTAAAATAATTATATTATTATGTATAATATATTAATTATAATTATATATTAAACATAGCCTTAATCATACATGGCAAATGTGTTAAAAGGGAAATGAGCCTAAACTTAGAAACAAAGTTCTCAATTTGAATCCCAAATCCTCTTTCAACTGATTGTGTGATACTGGGTATATTGTTTATCTCCAGATTCTTAGTTCTCTTGTCTGTAAAGTGGTTGATAATAAGGGAATTGTTATAAAATTAAATGTATATAAAAACACTTTCTAAAAGTTGATATTTTCTAATAGTATTAGTTACTGTTGTGTCGGTAGAATATTCATAAAATGTTAACAAATTCAAACTGTTGGAGATCAAGGCTAATATACAACATGAATTATCATTTGCTAGAGTCCATTTGAAGTGTTGAGTGTGCAGGCCATCCCAATTATTAAATAGTGTTTTTATAAGCCTTCACACAGAGGGTTCTCCTTCCTGTAATTCTTGCAAATGTTCATTTGGAGGTAATTAAATGTTGTTCCCCCTTCCTATAAAGATTTCAAAGTTCTCACAAGTTAGGTTACTGTATATTAAATGAATTGCATTTAGACATTCTAAAAATCTGTGCTGGCAGTAGTCAGATATCCACTGGTTTCATGGTAAATGAACCACAGGAATAAATATGGTATGTTTAAACCTCTTTTAATCTGCAAAGAGCTATACAAAAAATTATATGTGTTCGTGTATATAATATATAATTATATGCAAATATATGCAAGCACACACATGTTTGGCGAGTATGTATAGTAATCACATTTATATTAACATATAATATAAAAATGTGTTATTTACGTTGATTTTCAATCAACAGTGATTCTGTTGTCAGTCAATTTTATTCAAAGAAGTAGCTGTTCCAGTTGGTTAACCCTGTCAATACAAAACATACCATGAGCTAAGATTTCTCTACAATGCTTTTGAGGCATGTGACTGAAATGTCAAATGAATGACATACTGAGAAAGATTGACCTCCATGACTTCAGGAGAGAGAGGTTTCAAGCCTCTGGTTTTGAAATGCCAGGTACAGACATAGCTTGAGCATGTGGAGAATGTAAAGACTTAACTTTATAAAGGTTTGTCCAGTTGCTCAAGAGGTATGTTTCAACAACTTAAAATTATTTTTAATATTTCATAAAATATTTGTAAATACTTACACATATGCTTAAATAAGCTAGACTGCTTCTTTGGTGTGGTTTGTAAACTTTTCTTGGTCTTGAATAATTGTAGGTTTCATTGTATTGTAGATTCAGTGAAAACTTTATTCTATTCTGGTCTAGAAGAGTTAACTAAAAATTTTCAAGTCTAGACCATGAGCTTAGAAAAGTTCAAGACATGACAGAGTAGTCAGAGGGAATAGGCACTGAAGAAAACTTATTCTCACTGAAATCTCCTCTAGATAAGGAAGTCAGGGAATCATTATCTTAAGTAGGGTTTGATAGTAGAATACAGTTATTTACCATGTGCTAGACATTGGAGAACATGGTATATATATATGTTATTTTATATAGTTATCACCATAGCCCTGGGAGATAGTATAATTATCTCCATTTTATAAATGAGGACAAAAAGAAAATATAAGTAATTTATCTAAACTATTATAGATATTAAGTGGCAGTACCACTTTTTACTATCTATTATTCTTCATTTCCCAATATTTTTATCCTTGGTTTAGATAATGTGGCCCATTATCATAAATAAGCATCTTGTAAATACTCCCAACTCTTCTGAGTTTTCTTTTCATGCTGCTCCAACTGAATGAACCCAAGGACTTAATTTATTTACTCCTGAATGTGAAAAACTGAACTTCTGAACAAAACAGGGAAGATTTAAATCACTGTCCACAAAATTTCCTTGAACCCATGATGTTATCAATTCTGAGATACTCCACTGTTTTGTGTACTGCTAAGAAAAAAAATTAAGTCAATTAAACACTGACACATTGTTTTAAATGTTTGCTGCATAAAAAAGTATCACAAATGGGGGGACTTAAAACAGTACAAAATTATTACCTCTCGGGATCTGTGGGTCAGATATCCAAACATAGTGAGGGCAATCATCTGCTCAGGGTCTCATCATTGAAATCAAGGCATCCAGGTGCTGCTTCTAGTATCTGCCACTGTCACTTTCACAAACTGGGTATTGTTTCTGCTGCCATTTCCTCTAAAACAAAGGTGCACCCATGTCCCTTTTGTTCTTTGTGTCACTAGCTCCTGATTCAAGGAACAAAACAGATGCCTCTGATTGTTGACCCTAATTTGCGTGTTTGTGCCTTTGCTGCAAGGGAGGCTGGAAAAGCTAACAGATGAACTAAGCTCTTTGTTACACAAAGTATAGCCCCTACCTGCTTATTTAAGCAAAAAATAATTTATTAAATGATACTCAGTAACTCTTAGGATCTTTAGGAGAGCCAAAAGAGCCATGTGTGTGTTGCATGGTCAGAAAAATCAAGACATTATTGTGTTGTGAGATATTTCTAGTGAAGTACAGATTGCTATTCAGTACTATTCTCCCCCAGGTCTGGAAACCAGATGTTCCACCTCAACTGCCCCCAAAAGTCTACATATATGCCTCTGCTACCAGGCTTATGAAAATATTTGATCACTACACACCTAGCCTTCCGTTGGTAGGCATCAAGGTCTTATGTGAAGTTGTAAGAATGGTAGAGCCTACGTTTTATGTCTGCTCAGTAGTTGCAAGGAAGTATGGGGAATATTTTAGTTCCCTAGCTTCTAAACTAAAAGACAATAAACCATTAGAATGGATGTGGAGTGAACCAACCTATCATATCCACAGTAGACATGAGCTCTGCTTCCTGTCTGGACATATGAGGTACATTATTTCCTGAATATAGGAATTGGGTTCAAATGCTAGATAGACCCAAAATGATCAATGTTCAAGGGTGAGGTGAGCAAGGTGCTCACCTAGGATGAAAGATGTCAAGAGTCCCAAACAACCCAGTAATCAAGATCAATAATACTTTAATGTTAGTTTAAAAAAAAAAAAAATTAATACAAAAAAATAATTACGAACTAACATTCAAAATTTTAAATGAAGGATGCAGAGCCTGGGTGGCTCAGTCAGTTGAGCGTCTGACTTCGGCCCAGGTCATGATCTCACGGTTCGTGGGTTCCAGCCCCGCATCAGGCTCTGTGCTGACAGCTAGCTCAGAGCCTGGAGCCTGTTTCCAATTCTGTGTCTCCCTCTCTCTCTGACTCTCCCTTGCTCACACTGTCTCTCTCTCTTAGAAATAAATAAAACATAAAAAAATTTAAAAAACAAAATTTTAAGTGAAGGATTATGGTATGTGAGCCTTAATGGAGGCTGAGGCAAAGGGACAAGTTGGTAATACTGATCCTGCCTTAAATCGTGTGCCTGAGCCAGGTGTCTGGCTCACCTCACATCTGAGCCCTGAACTGGGACGACCATACATGTATTCATATGTTTAAAGATGGCTACTATGTAAAGATGTACTATGCTTACATATCACCAGCTTAGCCACTACAGTGAAAAATAACTTCTCTTTTCTGGCATATATATGTGAATCCCATAGAACATACCAATCAATTCTGGTTGAGTCATTGCACCTTTGTGAGCCAAGCACTTTGACTAGAGGGATGGGGATACTCTGAGTAACCATCAAGACTAGTAGTCACATCTAGGATATGCAGGGAGGAAGGGAGATTCCCCAAAGGATCTAGAAGAAGAGAGATGTTAAATGTGTCCAGATTGCCGTAAGTACTTCTGTCCTGACCTTTTCACTTCTATGCTTGCCTCGCACTCTCTCTCTGCTCTGTGTTTAAGACCCAGGTCAATCTTCAATATGCAAACCAGATCATGTGTTTCAGTTCGAAACCCCTCAATAGCTTCGCACTCTATTTAGAACAGAATACTGAATCTATGCATGATCTACTACACTGTGCATGACCTTGCTCCAGCCTCACTTCGGTTTTATTTTCCCTATGTGCTGCCTAATTCACTGTGCTTCTACTCTCATGCCTTAACAGTGTTCTGGTACACCGACTCCTTCTACATTTCAGGAAAGTCACACGTGCTTCTCACCTGCATAGCTGCACATCCTTCACATCTAAGCTTAAATGTACCTTCTTAGCTAAGTGTTTTCTGACATGCTAATTTAAAATTCTGATATTTCTTTCTCATAGCATGTATCATACTTCATAATGACATGAGGGCCTTGGGGGATTATTTCAGGCACATTTCCTCCACCCACAACACTTCTAGTTTCTAAGAGCAGCAAAGGACAAGTGCATGACTGTTTTACGTAATTCTATGTCTTCTGTCCCCAGCCTTGTACGGTGTCTGACACATTGCAGGTGATTAGTAGTATTTTTGTTGAATTGAAATAGAGCCGTGACTAAACATAAAACTGACTTCTTTCCTGTTGGCTTCCAAGGTTAATTTTCCATCCTCTCTAAAGGCCACTAACATCCTTCCAATAAGGATGCATCCTTCAGAAATTGAAGAAGACACAAAGAAATGGAAAAACATTTCATGCTCATGGATAGGAAGAATAAATATAGTTAAGATGTCATTACTACCCAAAGCACTCTACACATTCAATGCAATTCCAATCAAAATTGCACCAGCATACTTCTCAAAACTAGAACAAACTATCCAAAAATTTGTATGGAAACACAAAAGACCCCGAATAGCCAAAGTAATACTGAAAAATAAAACCAAAACGGGAGGTATCACCATCCCAGACTTTAGCCTNATCCCATAAAAAAAAAAAAGATGCATCCTTCAGTGCTTAAGTTAGTCAGAGGTGTTTTCTATTGCTTGTAACCACAGAAGTGAGCTTTGTACAATCCCTAGCAAGAAATGGAGATTGAAGGCAATAGGGAGGCAGTTTACCTTCTTGGTATTCATTTTGGTTCCTCAGTCTTTGAATCTACTTGCTTTGCCAATCCTTTCCTGGAATATCTCCACCTGCTGCCTTCCACAAGATCCCCAACTAACCCCAGTGGAGGCAAAAAGAGTGTCACATCTTCAGCCCTCTGTTACACTGCTTTACAACCCAAAGGAGCCAAATGCAACTTTCTAGATGTGGTGTATGGTCTCAGCGCCCTTAGCATCAGCTCATGCTGCTGCTGCTGCCGTTTGGGAAGACCTTCCCACACTTTAGCCTTCACTCTCATCTCCTCCCACTGATTCACTTTCTCTTACCCCTTGAGTCTCAGATTAGGCATCAGCTCCTCCAGGAAGACTTTTTTCCTGCATAAGAGATTACATCAGATGACCTATGTGCTCTTACAGTTCCTGTATTTACTCCAGTTATAATACTTCCAAAGTATATAATTGCCTGTATATCTGTCTTCTCCCAGTCTGCTGTGGACATTGCATTGCATACCTTATATTTACAATGCCTCAGAGACTAATGCATCATAAGGATTTAATAAATATCTCTAGAATACACAAAGTAAAAAAATAGAAAACTTTCAAAATTCCTTAGTGCCTACTTACCTATTTGGTTGGACTCTCATGTTCTGCAAACACACACACACACACCCAAGCGTGTGCACACATCCACGCACAGGCACATACATCCTGCACTGCTTGACTTGTCAATATTGGCCAGGCCTATGCTTTTCTTCTCCTTGACCCTGCTTCCCCATGGTCAGCTGCTGATGGAAGAATGCTTTCTCATATACATTACCAGCAAAATAAGTGGGTATTCTCAGAGACCCCGACCCTTGCCTGATACATGCCCTCTGCCTGCTATTGTGATTCGATAGGTTGATAATGAGGATGTGGTGGCGTGAACCTCAGAAGAAAAGTTCAGAAGGAGAGATTTTGGTGACAGAGTTTCAGATATCCTGAAGAGGAAAAGAATTAAATGTAGAAAGACCAGTGAAAGGAGCAGCTTCAGAGGATAGCAATGATGTTATGCATGCACCAACCTAATAAAGAAAGGTAATAAATGCACATATCTTTCACCCAGAACATCTTTATGTTCTTGCAAAATCTTCATAAAGAGATTTCTCCATGTTACGAAGCTGCTTCCTGATGTGCCCACTTCAGTTGGTGATCTCTGAAAGTAACTGAAGATTTCTGAAGATACCATTTGAGCAGCTTGCCCCCTATCTGGTATTCCTAGTACCGTACTTATAATAACTTTCTCATAAAATGTATTTATCAGACTTCAGTATTAAATCAAGATTTTGCCATTTATTTTTATTGAAAAAATGTAATTAAAGACCTATCGGAAATGCCATTTGTATTAATGAAACTATTAAATATTAATTTTTAGAAAAATGTTTTTGCCGGTATATTGATACCAAAGTGGGTCCAGCTCTAACAGATCTAATAATTTGGGAAATCAGGTTCTTTTTTTCTTTAAGGAATGGAAAATAAGAATATTGAATGAGAAGAATCTTAATTCTTTCTGGCATCAAAATATGATGATTGACGGTATATTTTTAAATAGGCATCATGAGAATTATATGAAATCTGTTTTATTTTTGTTTTAGTCATTAAAACATCATATTATTACTTTTGAATATTTTGTTCCCCTCACTTGCCTGTGCTAGATGAAGGTGTGTTCTACAAAAAATAACTGTGGGATCCATGGTCCACATTTCAGACAAAGAAGGGCATTTCTAACTCCCCTCTTGATCGAAAGAGCCTACAGTAAAGTGCTTTGAATTCCCCCCACTTGTAAACCCTGTATTTTATCTTTGGGACCCTTTATACATTTTGCAGTATAGAAACCTTCTTAAAATAGTAAAGGGTGTCAGAACCACATTAATGTTGTCAAAATACCTTGAAAAAATATACCTTCTCCATAAAATACACAATGGGATTTCGTGTTTTCAAAACCATTTCCGTTCTGACTATCACATGCTGGTAAACAGAGTAAGGATATGAAGCACCCCTATCTTGTACCATTAATCTTACAAATAGACTCTGAGTGAATAGCATGCTATTAGCCTTATTTGCTGACAGATGCCAGAGCTGGCCAGCTACTTAAATTGCTTCCAGCTAGTTATCATTCTAGCACATTTCTCTTTGCTCTCCCAGAGTGTTTCAGAATATATAGCCTTTCTACCAAAAGTGCAATAAATAAGATAATAACAATGGGAATGACCAGAACATCCCTTTCAAGTATTATAAGTTCTAAAGAGTTAATACAGGTTTCTAGATCACTGTAATTCTTCTCCCTTTACCCTGCTCTTGAACAATGAGAGTCAACTTGAAATATAGGGAGATCCAGCATGTCAAAACAAGACTCTGAATGTCCATGTCTATGGCCTGATTCTTAGCTCAGTGTGTTTCAACTCAGTCAACCACTTTACAACAGCATCATGGCTACAACCACCACGAAGTTTCAGGTGGAACAGCAATAATATAGACTCTGTGGTGTTTCTTCATGGTGAGTTCCATGAGATGCTATAAGGACTACATCTCTGATAACATGACCCTGCAATTATGACATCAGGAACTTCTTCGAGATGTTTCCCAGAAAGAATATAACTTACATTCCAATTCATCAGAGCATAACACTTGGCAGAAGGATATTCAATGTACTTGCTTTGGAAGACAGTGGTACTATCTTGCCCACTAAAAATGGAACTAGGTACTTTTTACCTTATTTTTTTTTAGTTTTTACTTATATTCCAGTTAGTTAACATACAGTGCAATAAAATTTCAAGTGTACAATTTAGTGATTCAGCACTTGCATACATCACCCAGTGCTCATCACAAGTGCATTCTTTAATTCTCATCACTTACTTCACCCATCGACCTATCCACTTTCCCTCAGGTAACCATTGGTTTGGTCTCTATGGTTAAGAGTCTGTTTATAAGCAGGATAGTGAATGACTTTGTGAAGAAATCAGTTGAGATAATGTGTGTGTGTGTATGACAGATTAAGCAAAAACACTGGAATTAGTTTTGAGTCAATGGATATCATAATTAAATCTTGAGAATATACACTATCTCGGGCTCTATCCTAAGCCCTTTACATACATATAACTCCATGGGTAAATGGCATGATGATACTTACCTCCCAGAGGAAGGGGCAGAGACTGCAAGGAGCAAACACCAGGCCTGGTACTATCTGATTACATGCAAAGCCAGGGCAGAAGTGATGCTGTCTGATTTCAGTGCTGATGCTTTACACGCTCTATGTTAGAATACCAAGCTGTATATTGTGTTTATTTCTGAGAGGCTGCGTTGTACAGTGGAAAGTTTGCAGCCTTGCAATTCAGTTCAAAGAGTTTGGATGCCAATAAAAGAATCTTCATAAAGGAATCCCCATATTAGGACACGACTACTGGAATTATAGGTCACCATCCATTTTTTCCCTCTTCTAGTTCATTTACTCATGATTCTGTGTCCAAGCAGAGACTAGCACTTAGCCAATTTTGAATCAGATACCTGCTCCAGGTATACGCTAGACAATGAGAATAAGGATCTTCCATCAAGATAGGCAAGTTCCTTAGTTACCACCCACCATTACAGCATTTGGTGAGGTACTTTTCCAGAAGGAACCCAGGGTATCATTAGAAAGGCGACATGGATGCTAGTGGTTTAAAAACCAACAAGCGTTTGCTACACTGTCCATCTTTCCACTGCCTATAAGCTTTAACATAAGCTGTCAAAATGTCTAAAATAAAAATGCCCTATCTACTAAGACAAAGTCAAATAAAGTTCATTACTCTTTTGAAACATTGACTGACTGTGCAAAATGTAGTTCACTAAGTAACTAATATGGCATGAGTTTAGCAGGCAAAGAAGGAAGGGGATCCATAAATAATCTACACTAGCAAGTATTTGTTCTCAAAGGCTTCCACATTTCTCACCAATGCTCAGCCTTTTTCTATGGACTTTTCATTCTTCCAGGTAGGGTAAAAATTAGGTGCTAATATGCCATGACCACTTCAGCTTAACACTGTTTAACAAGTACTGATCCTCTAACAAGAAGTGCCAGACTGCAAGTGGTTCATAGGCAGCTGCAGTAGAAGCAGACAGTGAGAGACAGAGAGGCTAGGGTGAAGCAGCACCAAAGGAAGGACCCCGTTGAAAATTCACAGCACACTATTAAAACCAAAACACTAAATCATTTAATTAATGGCATATACAAAAATACCAATTTAGACACAACACATGTGCTGTCTATATTTGTAACATGTCTAGACATAAACAAATTACTATTAATTAATCGTCTCCTCATTTATTTTCAAACACATCCATCCCCTCAGATTGCAAGCTCCTCTGAAACCTGCATGAACTGCTATCGTTAGGGAGAGATGTGCATTTTACTTCAGTATAATTCGCAACAATGAAGAACTTAGGTAAGTAAGAGTAAGATGGTGATCAGGAGGTGCAACTGACACTATTTCCGATGGCACCTTAAGTCTTTAAAAAGAATGTGGCAGTCCAAAGTCTAGCTCACACGAAACAATAGAAATATAAAGAAAGCAATAAAAATACGTGTCATACTGGAAAGGGGAAAGATAAAGAAATAGTTGAAAGATGACAAGGTGAAAAAAAATGAGATGGAGATATGGATATGTAGTTGATATCTAGAACAGTACCATGGAAAAGCAAATGACTGCTCGGCAGAATAAATTCAAACATGACAGCCTTATAAATGAGCCACAGAAACATGAGAATCTATGATAGAGTTGCAGGGAATGACACTGTATGTAGCTACTCTGCTTGAATTTCTATTATATCGTTTAAACACCCTGCACCTGAAAATCTCAGGCATCTTGCTTTGGCAATGCATGATAATGCATGATACTCTCATGATAAATGCGTGAGAAAGAATATACTCACTTTCCAGGTAATTGTTTTGTTATAAGTTTTCTTTGGGGTGGTTTGCTTTTATACTGGGAAGCTTATAGGAAGTAGAACACGTTCACTGAATGACAGTAAGCTTTCTCCTCCTGGCACTGAAACAAAATATTCTCCCCTTTGTGAGTCTATGTCTCACCAGTTCAGAAGGAGAAGCCAGGATAGGGAGTCCTCTTTTAAAGGACAATTAGGGCGAGCATCCCTCTCAGAGAAAGCAGTGAGTATAGGTCAGCTATAAGTCAGTTTTCAAGTTCACAACATTTTTGTGGATAGGTGGGGAAGAGCTAGGTTGATGAATAGAAACCTAAACCCAGGTTGTCAGTGTAAATTAAGAAAAGGCAATAGTACAAATTCAAGAAGGCAAACAGTCAAAAGCTTAAGATATCCATGGTGTTAAGGACATGAAAGTTACAGGCTTTGTATGCAAATAAGTGAATTGAGTCCACACTTCAGGTATTTGTAAAATCAGAAAGTTGCCAGTCAATAGGGCTTTGTTCTCTGATCTAAGGGTAGAGGTTGTCCTTGGGTTTTTGTGTTCTCTGTTTTGCAAAAATAGGAAACGGCTTATAAATGTCTATTTATGGACAAGAACATACAAGGAAAGACAAAAAGGCCAATCACCTCAAGAAGTTTCTGATTATGCAGTGGTAGAGTCTAAACTGAGTGTGTAAAGAAAAGCGTGGGTGACTCAGTCGGTTGAGCGTCCGACTTCCGCTGGGATCACGATCTTGTGGTTCATGGGTTCAAGCCCAGCATCAGGTTCTGTTCTGACAGCTCAGAGCTTGGAGCCTGTTTCGGATTCTGTGTCTCCCTCTCTCTCTGCCCATCCCTTGCTAGCACACTGTCTCTCTCTGTCTCAAAAATTAAACATTAAGAACAAAGAAAAGTTGAAGAGAGCAGGGCTTACAGAGTCTGTGTAGGTAACACATTAATGAAGCCAGATTGAGAATAGACGCCCCATTTTATTTTATTTTAAATTTTTAAAATGTTTTATTTATTTCTGAGAGAGAGAGAGTGTGTGTGTTGGGGGGGCAGGGGAGGGTCAGAGAGAGAGAGGGAGACACAGAATCTGAAACAGGCTCCAGGCTCTAAGCTAACTGTCAGCACAGAGCCCAACACGGGGTTCGAACCCACGAACCGTGAGATCATGACCTGAGCAGAAGTCGGGCGCTTAACTGACTGAGCCACCCAGGTGCCCCTAGATGCTCCATTTTAAAGCAGGTTGCTCTGAACAAGTTTCTGCTCATTACCAAAAGGGAAGGTGGGTCCAACTTCTTAAGCCTTTTGATATTTCAAGCAAATGCAATTATTTTAAAATTTTGGGGAATAATTTAATTTATCTGCATTTTAGAGAGGTTCAAATATCGTGGTTAAAGTGAAAATATCCATTGCCCAGATAATATATAGTCCAGATGAACAATAAAAAAAATCACTAGTAGTATGTCCGATGGTTAGTCTTATCAACACAGAACTTCGTCAGAGTTATCACTGGATCCCAAAAGACCACAGCCAGAAGCAAAGGGGTACTCTTAGCATTAGTAAAATATGATCCAGAGGAACTAAAAATGAAATAATACTTAAAATGATTAAGAGACAAGCAAAAAAGGTTGTTAAAAAAAGGCATTTGATAAAGCCAACTTCAATTCAAATAAAGTATAATTAGACATCTAATGGTATGGAATCAATGTATGTACTGGTACTCTGTCAAAATTTTGACAGAAACATAATCATTACACGAGTGTTTTACATACCACTATTGTTCCATGACAAAGCAGACAAAAATTTTTAAAGGCTTCAAAGGATTTGAATAATATAATTAATAAAGATGAAATAAAATTTAGATATTAAAGATTTTCTCCCACAAATAGAAAAAATATACCTTTCTATTAAATTTTATATACTGACTCTAAAATTCATTATGTGCCACTCTAAAAAGAAAAAAAAAGTTAGCTCTAGTAAAGGAAGACATTAAGCAGTCCACATTCTCTGATCATACTATCATAAAAAAAAAAGAATTGAAAATACCAAGCAAAGTTGAAGAGAGGAGAATATTCTTCTAAGTAATGACTAAATCCAAATAAAAATACAATTTCAGTATATTTAGAATACATTAAATATGGAGAATTGTGCTTTCTAAAACATGGATTCTCTAAAGGTCTCCTTAGATGTCCATCCATATTCTTAATTCTTTCATTATAACATAAATTACCATTCAGTTCAGACCTTCAAGTACAAAAGAGCAACTCGAATTAAACTAAAGGAAGACACTGGGTCACTTAACTGGCTCAGCTGGTTAAGTGTCCAACTTTGTGAGCTTGAGCCCACATCTGGCTCTGTGCTAAGAGCTCACAGCCTGAAGTTGGCTTCAGATTCTGTGTGTTTTGCTTTCTCTGCCCCTCCCCCACTCACGCTCTGTCTCTCAAAATAAATAAACATTAAGAAATATATTATAAAGAAGGGAAGATATTAAGAGAAAATGTTATTCAATAAAAATACAGAAAATAAAAAATAGAATAAAAACAAAAGCCTGGTCATTTAAGAATAAAGTGGGACATTAACAAATCTAATTATAAATGAGGGTGAAAATAAAGAGAAAAAAACTACTGAATATAAAAAAAGTAAATATATACCCACCAGATGTTCTATAATTAGTATATTTGTTTGATTTTATGATCAGAAAAGTAACTAATTATTTTGCAAAAGGGAAATGTATCCACTCAAAAAATTACCATGTGTTCTTTTGTGGATATGTGTGTGTGTGTGTGTGTGTGTGTGAGAGAGAGAGAGAGAGAGAGAGAGAGAACACTTAGCATGAGCTAGCCTCTTAATACATTTTAAAGTGCACAATAGCATATTGTTAGCTATAGATACTATGCTAGACAGCAGATCTCTAGAACTTATTCCCCTTGCATAGCTGAGACTTTAAACACATTGAGCAAGAGTTCCCTGGGTATGTTTAGTACCTTGATTATGGCGATCATAGAATGGGTGTATGTACATGTCCACACTCACCCAGCTCTATACATTAAATGTGTATTCTCATCATATGTCAATTATGCCTCGATAATGCTTTACATATGTGAAATCATCAAGGACGAATAAGAATAATAATTTTAGAGGAATAGGATGGGGAACTAAGAGGTTGGAAGTCACCTCTGGCTTGAAGTATGAACAGGTGATAAAAAAATGAAGAAAGACGTCAGAGAGAATTAGTACCTTGGCTGCCGAGTTAGTTCCGTTACTAAAAAGAAGCATGTATGATTGAAGAGATAGGGTTTCCCTCACTATTCAAAAGTAGTGCATTTCTATGAAAGCTTTCCGAAGCTGAAACGGCATGAAGGTGAGAACCAATTACTATTAATTTATATGGAAAAAGTTTTGAGTGTTCCATTCCCCCAAGATAACCTCTCTTAGCCTTTTCCTGATACCAGCACCTGTCTTGCTAATGGATACACAAAATAAATCAAGATAAAGCACAGATGGTCACAGACGAGGCTACAGCATTGGTGCTGAGTCCCTGAGTGTAGTTCCCAGGGGAAGGAGCCTGGCTGAGCGGGCNGGCAAAACAAGTGCTGAATGCTATTTTCACTTTTCACCTTTTTCCATTGAAGTGAAAAATCCTCTTCAGATTTCTGTTGGTTTGTGAAAGCAGGTCCCAATGTAGGTCTTTCATGAAAGCGAAGTGGCATAATGCAAACTTTAGAAAAATGAGGGATACGTATGAATTGATTTAGTATGAAGAGGCCTATGTTTTCTTGGTTGAAATATACAGAGGAAAGTGGTGTAAGTTAAGGAAAAGGTATAACTGATACAAGAGCTTTTGGAGGAGGGTCGGTAGGGTAATATTCATAGTATGGATGAGAAATAGCTCTAGCTGCTTATTTGGTGGAGCCAGCAGGGAGTGAGAGGTGGAAACACCATGCAGTTAAGTGGGGAGAGGTGAGGTGAAGTAAACTGAAGGATTTTGACTAAACATCCCAATCTTTTCTTAATAATAGAGCAGTGAAAAGAATGGGCTGGTATTGTGTGATGGCAGGGATGGTGGTGAGGCAGGGCAAGGAACTGGAAGAGAGCTGAGGTGACTTAAATTATTGAAGGGTCAAATGTCCTGTAGTCTAGACTGAATATAGGACATGGGCTGTGGAATGGGGTATGAGAGGGGAGTATAAAAACCATAGGTTTTTGGAGAGGTGCCTGGGTGGCTTAGTCGGTTAAGCATCTGACTTTCGCTTAGGTCATGATCTCGCGGTTCATGGGTTCGAGCCCCGCGTTGGGCTCTGTGCTGACTGTCAGCTCAGAGCCTGGAGCCTATTTCAGAGTCTGTATCTCCCTCTCTCTCTGACCCTCCCCTGCTCACTCTGTCTCTCTCTCTCTCTCTCCTAGAAATAAATAAAAATATAAAAAAACAAAAAACAAAAACCATAGGTTTTGTGTGAAGTGTGAGAATTAAACACACACACACACACACACAGACACACACACACACACACACACTGAAGGAAACATTCTCTCCCATACAAAGTGTCGTACTTCTTCAATTTGACATTAAGCCAGCAAGCCCTCAGATTTAGCATGAGCTAATCATGATCTTGTTGATACTCTTTCTGCAAGGCTCAGATGGAGCAGAAAGCCAAATAGGCAAAGTTTCAAGAACTCTTGCTATTAGAAAATTCAAACTTGCAAAACATATAAAACAGAAGACTATTGCTTATGTGGACATTACAAAAAAATAAAATAAAACTAAAACTATTAAAACAACAACACGGTATTTTCTTAGCAAACTTAATCTTTATGGTAGAATGACATACTATTGAGTATCTGAGCATTTTTTTCCAGAAACATTTCTGTGCTGGATGAGGTAAAAATATGGCAAAATCTGACATCTTCAAAGTTCCAAAACAGCTCTGGACTCATAAAATTTCAAGGTGGTTGAGTAACTTTGAATATTCACTCTGGTTTTCTTCTTTACTCCTCTCTGAATGGATCAGGGTCTCAATTTCCAGTTTTTGGAGAAAACTATATGATTTATTGATTTTCATTAATTAGCAACTGTAAAATTATCTGAACAACAGGAATGTTAGCTGTGTAGCAACATGCAGTAATTCTGTTACCTAAAGAGCTAACAAGACTACAGTTTGAATACTGGCTCCATCAATTACCTAGCAACCTTAGATGAACTAAATTAAACCTTAGTTTCCTTATCTGTAAAATGGAGACAATAATATTACTTACTGAAGGTGCTGTGAATTGTTAAAAGAAACAAGATACATAAACTAAATTTTGCAAACTCTAAATCCTTGGGCAAATATAGTGTTACTGTATTTTGTAGTTGTACTCCATGGGCCAGAGGCTTGCAAAATCACACTTTGAGAACTATAGAATCGGAAAGGATTTGTTGGCAGACAAGGTTATCTAATACATTCACCTGGAAAAATAATGGACTCTTGAAAAAAATTAGCCTTGGCACCCACTGCACAAAAGGTCACCTTCCTACTTAGTTAATTGAGTATTCTGGCGCAGGCTGGCACCTGTGCCAGCTTCTTGCGGAGTCTACAGTGACAGAGAATTCTATCACAGGCAGAGTTTAATAATAAAAAACTGAGTCGTTTAGATTTTTATTTACATTAAGCCTTCAGGCTAAATCAAAAATCTCACTACCTGTCAGCAGTGTCAGTTACACAGAGGAAAATATTCAAACTATGATTACTATCGTTCATACTATTTTGTCATTTTAAAGAGTCATTCTGGCAGGGATTCAACCAAAAGATAGGAGAAATGCGTCTAAAACAATGACCATAAATAAAACATGAAATCTACAAAATGGAGTGTTTGATGCATATCTGACCTGAATACTGCATCAACCTTGAGCAAAACAGCTGGATCACAAAGCATCTCGTCATCACATGAAATAGAGAAAGGTAAACTGGGGACAGATGACTATGGTTCCCACTTGCAAATTTTTCATTTTTACAATTTCTACAGTGCAATTCTGAACAATGCAATTCTGCAAGTCCCAACTAAGAGAATTTTAGAACTTATCTTCAGGAGAACTGGTAGCAGGTAGGCTGTTAGAGTTATACCTTTAAAGGAAGAATTCCTATTTTTTTTATTTAGTGCGCTGCAGTTTAGATTTTACAATAAATACTTAAATATAAAAATACAAAATATCACAAGTGCAGTTACATATAAAGAGAAACCACTGCTAAGAGTATGTAGGTGATTATCATCAACACTTTGGTGTGTATATTTTTTTCTGGATCTGTTTTTCTACTTGTCTCAACATTTATGTTATATATCTCAACATGTATGTGTAATATATAGTATATATTGTAATATATATATGGAGAGAGAGAGAAACATACTGACTACATATTGATGTATATATAGGCATATATATGTATATACATATACAGAACCTATATTAATATGATTTAAAAAGGTGATTTTCAATGGCTGCTTAATATTTTATTGTATAGATCTACCAAATTTTAGTCAATTATCTTCTTGTTTAAGGCATTCCTTTCTTTACTAATTATTTTATTTTATTTATTTTTAACTTTTTTCTTTAATGTTTTCTTTATTTCTGAGGGAGAGAGACAGCATGAGCAGGGGAGGGTCAGGAGAGAGGGAGATACAGAATCTGAAATAGGCTCCAGGCTCTGAGCTAGCTGTCAGCACAGAGCCCATGCAGGGCTAGAACCCACCAACCGTGAGATCATGACCTGAGCCGAAGTCCGACACTTAACCATCTGAGCCACCCAGGTGTCCCTATTTATTTTTAATGTTTATTTATTTTTGAAACAGAGAGAAACAGAGCATGAGCAGGGGAGGGGCAGAGAGAGAGAGAGGGAGACACAGAATCCTAAGCAGGCTCCAGGCTATGAGCTGTCTGCCGAGAGCCAGATGTGGGGCTCAAACTCATAAACCGCGAGATCGTGACCTGAGCTAAAGTTGAACTGACTGACTTACTGACTGAGCCACCCAGGTGCCCGTGTACTAATTAATTTTAAAATGTTGCAAAAAATTTTTATTTTACATGGGGACAGAGATTCATTTCCTTAGGTTGAATTTCCTAGTACTGTATATCTTGGGATGACCTCTTTGAGGGCATTTGGTACATGAGTTTTGCTTTCTATATAAAATTATTATAGAATAAAAAGAAAGGGCATTAAAAGCAGATGGAGCCAGGTGAAAAGGAAATAATTTACTTTTGATAAGACAAGTATGATCAGCTAAATCAATAAGTCTAGAAGAACATTATCAATATTGGGAGCAACATCTAGTCCCATAAGGAAGACACAGAAAGGATTTTTAAATGCTTTTTTTCCATTTGAGATAACTAGAATCTTGGGCATGCTGCTGTCCAGAGGGTCTGCTTTCTATAGAAGGTTTATGTTCAGTTTCTAACTGATACTTAAAGGCAATAGAAATTTTATGCTTTTAGCATTTGCTCAGATAAACAAATAGAAAAGTTCACAAATATCTCAGAACAAAGTTTAGAGTCCAAAGTCATCAATTCTGAGTATATAGTTGTACTCAATTCTGAATATATAGTTATCAATTATGAATATATGGTGAATATATAGTGGCATGATCAGGCAAGAAACATAACATACTTGGAAAAAATTACCAAAAAAGATTTTATTTTTTAAGTTTATTTATTTGTCTTGAGAGAGAGGGAGAGAGAGAATCCCAAGCAGGCTCCAGGCTTAGTGTGGAGCTGACTGCGGGCTCGATCTCATGACAGCAAGATCACGATAAGCCAATATCAGGAGTCTGATGCTTAATCAACTGAGCCACCCAGGCACCCCTGAAAAAGAGTTCAATGAAGTAATGAAGTAACTGTTTCCAGAGTTTCAGCAGAAGTAAGGGAGACAACAGGGGCTGAGAAAGTGGTCAGGTATTAGCAAGAATGGAACTCCCAACTCAGGTTGGGAAGGTTCAGTTGGAGGAAATCCTGTTACCTGAGCCCAATTCACAGCTGTAGCTGCCAGAGAGAAGCTGTTGTCTGAAGATGAAGCTGCTGTCAACACCAGAGCTCAAAGAATGGGATTGGGAAGAAGATATGGGAGTGTACCTTGATGTCTCTCTCTTGCCTTCTTATTTCTTGCTTGTCTTTTCTGTTGTTGGAATCCAACAGGAAGCTGAAGGGCAGTTGATACGTATCTTTAGACCTGAGCTGTCTTGAGCACATCAATTGCAGAGAAGAATCAGGAAAGGGGTGTATGTTGGAAAGTGGTGTATGTTGGGAAAGACGTTAATAAAGATAACAGCACATGTGGAAAAGTAAAAAGGTAATTTATACCAGTGCTTCTTAATCCTTAATGTACATACAGATCATTTGAGAATTTTATTAACATGCAGATTCTGATTCCAGAATCTGTAGTCCTGAGATTATGCGTGCTGACTAATCCTCCAAGTGATCCTGAGGTTGCTACCCCTCAGACTACACTTTAAGAGATAAAGACTTCTAACATTATCAACGTTGGCTCCTCTTAGGCATTTTAAATATAGATCTCTGTAATTTTCCAAGCAATTTATCAAAAATCAGGAATACTATGGGGCGTCTGGGTGGCTTAGTCAGTTAAGTGTCCGACTTTCGCTTAGGTCATGATCTCGCGGTTCGTGGGTTCAAGCCCCGCGTCGGGCTCTGTGCTGACTGCCAGCTCAGAGCCTGGAGCCTGTTTCAGAGTCTGTGTCTCCCTCTCTCTCTGACCCTCCCCTGCTCACGCTGTCTCTCTCTCTCCTAGAAATAAATAAAAATATTTTTAAAAAATCAGGAATACTATGATGTACATTTCACAAAGGATCACATTTAATCTGTGTAACAGTCCCATAAAATGTAGGAATTCTGTCAAGATGCAGGATCTCTTTTGTAGGGACTATATCCCTTTGGGGTGATGGTGCCCAGAGATAATATAGAGCTCAGTCCATGTCCAGATTCTGAGGTGACTTGTTTGATGGGAGAACTGCTCACCACACCTTGGGAGCAAAGCTTAAAGACCATATTCCCATATCATAGAGAACACCTACAATAAGACTTGTATGAGTCATGACAATTACCCAACTTCCTCTCTTCATCATTAATAATCTATATTGAAGGACAGTCAGCAGAGATTTCATCAGGTGAGATGAGAGGAGCCAAGTTCCTAAAGCAATCTCCATTGTCTATTCAAAGAGAAATTTCCAGATAGATTTTGCCTAAGTTCAACTTTGCACCAACACAATTCTTGTGTTCTCCTTTGTAAACAGATAAAGAATATAAAAAGTATATATATGGTTAACATTATTGTGCCACTGTTAATTTATTGGCTTTGATAAACATGTCATGGTTATTTGGGATGTTAATATTAAGGGAACTGGTGAATGGATATGGGAATACTGGATTAGCTTTATACCTTTCTGTAAACTTAAAATTATTTAAAGGTAAAAATTTGAAAATTATGTAAATACTACATGTCACTCAGAGAAAAGGGAAAGTGAAGTACCCTGTGACAAAAAAGGTGATTTATTCTCCTGTCTCTTTATAAAGAAATGCACCTTAAAAGAGGGGTATGGAAAGTTTGAAAAGCAAAAATTCTGTGCCAAAAATAAGGCAGTAAAATGGGTAGCTTCTAGAATCAATGTGCTTGGGTTCAAATCTCTGCTACCCCCTGACTTATAGGCATGGGGCATATAGACATCCTCATAAGCACTGTTGTGATATTGTGATTTATAATAAGAAATGTGTATTTGATCTTTGTCCCCATTTTAGGAGCTTTAGAGCTTCTAAAACCGATGGAATCTCTGAAGTGATGCATTTCTTTTTATATGTTAATTGATAACTGACAGATTACCTGGGACTGCAGGATAGCCAGTGGATTAAAGCTGGTTATCAGGGAAATCCATCATGTTGTTAGAGGGTTACAACTTTCATTTCCACCCTTGAGCTCTGGGGAGGTGAAAGAAGAGGACCTAGATGTGGGTGTTGAGTTGATCTCTACTGGCTGATGACTTAATCTATCATATCCTTATATAATGAAGCCACCATTAAAAATCTCAGAAGTATGGGGTTCAAGCTTCCAAATTGCTGAACACGTGAAGGTGCTAGGGGTGGGGATTAGCATGGCTGGAGGAGAAAAGGAAGCTCCACACCCCTTCCTTCATACTTCATACTTTGTCCTGTGCTTCTCTTCCATCTGGCTGCTCCTAAGTTACATCCTTTGTAACAAATGGGTGGTCTAGTAAATGAACCATTTTTGAGTTTTGTGAGCTTTCTAGCAATAGATCAAACTTGAGGGTGTAGTAGGAACCTCCAATTTATAGCTGGTCAGTCAAAAGCACAAGTGACAGTCTAGACTTGTGGTTGGCGTCTGAAGTAGGGCTGTCTTGTGGGATGGAGAATTTAGCCATAGTATCTGACAATAACTCCAGGTAGATGGTGTTAGAACGGAGTTGAATTGGAAGACACCCAGCTGGTGTCAGAATCCGTTCCCTCCCCACATTTGGTGATCAGATGTGAAGTATGAGTGTTGCATGTAGAGTAGGAAAACCAGAGGTGTTTTCACTTAACTACTCTTATAAAGACTTAATAAAATCATGTATTTAAAGCATATCATGGTGCCAACAATAATGAATGTAATAAATCTGCTATTTTTATTAGTATTAATATCATTTTTATTCAACTATCTTGTTTACAAGATCTCTACATTTTTAAATTTTTTAAAAAAATGTTTTATTTATGTTTGAAAGGGAAAGAAAGAGACAGAGCATGAGTTCAGAGAGACAGAGAAAGAGAGGGAGACACAGAATCCAAACTAGCCTCCAGGCTCTGAGCTGTCAGCACAGAACCCAATTTGGGGCCCGAACCCGGGAATGAGATCATGACCTAGGTTGAAGTCAGACACCCAACCAACTGAGCCACCCAGGTGACCCACAAGATCTCTACATCAGATCAGATATATGTCCCCTAATCTGGCAAAAAAAAAAAACAAAACAAAAAACAAAAAAAAACCTATTAAAATGTATTAAACAGTATTAAAATTTAGCATTATTTTCAGAACTTGACAAATGAGGCAACAGGGAGTGAGGGAGTTTACACCTGTTGCTCAAGATCACCCTCTCAATCAGCACATAGTGGGACAAAACTCCAAACAGATTGTTCCGACTTTAAGTTTTAGCACTCTTGTTATGGCCATGCTGTCTTTTTTATAGTGAATTCTTGCCCTTCTTTGTAAGATGCAGAAAAATAACTTATTCAACATAAAAATGTTACCCAATATCTGCTTGGACCTTCTCATCACTTCCAGACACCTATTTCCGAAGAATTAACAAGTCTCTGGCTGTTTACTCAAGAGGACCTAGAAATAGCTTCATATTCTCTGCAGAGCCTTAGACAGAGAAAACAGATTACTTTGGAGCTGAAGAATTTTCTAACTATCAGCAGAGGGGGATATACCTCCTCTCCACTATTCTATTAATGGCATGCACAAAGCATAACACCTAGACAAATTAGTCATGCTGCAAGACTTGCACCCCACTTTGCTTAATTGCCAGACTATAGTACCCAGGGGAGATGCATAGAGGACCTCACTACTTAGCAATCTTGTCATCCAATTGCCAATCACGTATTCAAAGCTAACAGAAAAATGCCTCACAGCTGTTCAGATGGCTTGTTCACCGATTACCGGCAGTCATTGCCACGAAGTGGAGAGCTGAGCTCTAGGGTGTGTTGACCAAATACTGTGTACAACTCTTCAGTTAGAGTGAGGGAAGATTCCCAACCGTTCTTTCCACTTGTCTGCCAGATGGTCCATATATTATTCTTTGTCTGGGTCTGCTCAACCCACTCCTGTTGCCAAGCTTTTATTCCCGTCACTTGTAAGTCTTTGTTCATCCTTGTGGAGAGCAGTGTATTGATAGGTCTTCACTTTATGATGTGTGTTATGATACTTCTTGGTTATGGTAAATGAGCAATTGCCTGGGAACTGAGGTGTCTATCAGCATCCTGGAAAGGGGAAGCTTATTAAGTAAGGTACCCATTTTTACAGCATTACAAACAAAGTAGCTGTTTTTTTCCCTAGATGTTTCAGGTAGTGGGGTTCCTTGGAACTAGACCCATATCTTCTGATAAGACCAAAGCAGTGAAATGAGAAACAAGGAATAATAATATAGTTAACTTTCCAGTGGATATATTTTAGTTCATTGATGTTGTAGTACTTAGAAGAGGAAAAGAAGCCATCTCAGTTCCTGTGTCTGAATTCATAACTTGAATTGATGCAGTCAGAGTCCATTAAAACCCATGACTTCAGCCCCATGGCTGAAATTCATAAAACCCCAATTTTGTACCAGTTTAATTATGAGGCTAGTATAGTGATCTTCCAGTGTTCTAAAAACTGGACATTTGCTTTGATCCCTGTAACCAAGGACCTTTCTAGTACAAAGTTCCAATAATTGCCTCTGGTTTGCAACTCCAAATCAAGATTTGTGTTTGCAACACAGAATCAAGATATTTGTGCCTATCTTAACTGGTTGATGCATTAAGTACGTCCCAGAAAGAGCAGAATTACTAATATAAGGGAATAAGAAACTCACTGTAGATGTGTGTGAGTATGTGTATGGGGAAGTACATAAGTATATGCATATATTCATGTAATTTTATATCTGTACATCTATTCATTAGTTTATTCAACATCTTTATTGACCACATACTGTGTATGTTAAGTCTAAAAAAGGTGAGGATAATCAAAATAGAGAAAGGCCAGGCCAACACAGAACTTAAACAGCTGGAGAATGACAAGAAAAGTAAAGAGGCAATTATTAGATGCTATAATAAATACTGAAGGGGAAAAGAGGCTGCTATGAAAACACATGGCTCAGACTCCAGACTTGACTGATCAGGAAATGCTTCTCATTTGGCCATTTAACCTGAGACCAAAAGATGAGGAGGGGAGTGGAAGAGAGGAATGGTGGGTAAGATTTCCAGGAGATGGCTGTTGGGAGAGAGAGAGAGAGAAACAGAAAGAGAGAGAGAGATAGAGAGACAGAGACAGAGAAAGAGAGAGGGGGGAGAGAGAGAGAGAGAGAGAGAGAGAAGCACTATAAAACATTTCTAGGCAGCATTGAGAAATCTCTTACAAGTCCTAAGTTGACTATGTGATTTTCTGCTGAAAATTTTATAGCCTGAAAATATAAATTGGGAAGAACTTTACCCTTCTTATATGCTCTGCTGAGATGCTTTCCTGTATTCTCTGTCAGATCTTTTTATCTTCTTCCAAGCACTTTATCCTGTGGGAAGCTTTCCCTGATACTACTGGCTGGTCCTTGTCTTTCTTGGAACTCCAGCGGAATCTGTGAAGTATCAGTGTATGTGTCCATCTCCTTATGAATCTGTGAACTATTTGAAGGCAGGGATACACTAACAACAGAGCACAGTTCTTGAAAATCAACATCTATCTGAAGGGTAGCTCCTTAGGTCATCAGGACTCTTCAATTCCTGCAGATACCTCAGGTCTTCATCCAAGATTTTTCCAGTGAGGTTATGGGCGCCTGAAATATACTTCTTCTTGTCAGGAGATCCACTAGGCAGTTTACCAGTCTGCACTCAGGTGCAAATTCCTTCTGAGTTGAAGCCAATGATTAGTCCATCTTTTGTAACTGGACAAGCTTAGGCTAATGATGACCTACTTGCTTTCCTTCCTGATGAGTGACTTTACTAAACAGCTGTGAGGGCAGAGTTCATATCTGGGTGCCAGGAAACCTTTTAACAATATTAACACAAATGGAAAAAGATAACTGAAAATAACTTTTCAAGAAACATTGACTTATGATAACTTTGAGTCGGAACAATTTTTAAATTCATGTCTGAAGTTAGTGAAACTGAGGTTCAAAGATGTAAAATAAATTGCAGTGAATTCAGTGTTGGGCTGGTTATAGATGAATAGCTGTCTGACTCCAAAGCTTGGTCTGACTCCAAAGCTTGGTCTTCTACTCTGATAGACCACACTTCCTCTCAAATCAATTAGCTTAGCCACCTGCTATCTAATGAACAGCTTTATCATTGCAGCCTGCTTGTGTTCAGCTCGGGCCTTGGCAGGCAACAGAGCAGGAAATCTCCAGAAATCCTGCCCCAAGGAAACTGAGTGTGTACACACACGTGTTCATCTGTGTATAAGGGCTTCTGTGAGAGCCATGGGGTGTTCCACTCTTTTTTGCTTCATCGGCATATTTTATAAATAAAATTTAAAGAATAAGCTGTGACATTTTCTTTCTTTGTGAGGCTCTCAAGTGTATAAGGGTCACTGCCTGGCTCAAACATACTTGATCCGTATTTGCTGAATAATTAACTAATCTTATACCCTCTCCTTACTAAATCTCTTTTTTTGATTCTCTTTAGGAAAAAGAAAATAGGAGGGAGCCAGGCAAACTGCCATTTATAATGTTCTCTTCAAGACAACTGGAAGAAACATCTAGGAACAAATTTCAGTAATTTGAGTAAAATTGATATTGACAGAAATGATTACCAACCTGTAATATTTACTTCCCCCAAAGACAATTGACATTACATAAATTCATTCATGTTGAATATTTCTCTTTTACATGCTACTTGTAGGTTACCAGGGAAAAGCAAATGCCAATACATAAGGCTTGACGTTAAGAATTATCATCTGTAAGATACCAGTGGCAATCTAAGATACCCATAATTCAATCTTACACAACTCCTCATATATCTTTCTCATTACTATCCTAGACTGTTAGCATTAAAACTAATTAATTGTTAGCACATTAATGGTAAATTAATATATTGATCAAACTGTTAGAATAGTGAATATTTGTTTGTAAGATTTTAACCAGTAAGTCTGTACTGAGACTTAAACATAATTATTAAATAAATAACCTTATCATACATGTATGGGTCACATATATATGTATGAGTGAGTGTGTGTGTTATAATTTTTGTAGAAGGGGAAGGAAGTTAAATTACATTCTCTGCATTTCATTTAAGAAAACACAGAAGAGCCTAAAACATTTGAGCATGGCTTCTTCTTTTTTTTTTTTAAATGTTTTATTTATTTCTAGGAGAGAGAGACAGCGTGAGCAGGGGAGGGTCAGAGAGAGAGGAAGTCACAGACTGAAACAGGCTCCAGGCTCCGAGCTGGCAGTCAGCACAGAGCCCGACGCGGGGCTCGAACCCACAAACCGCGAGATCATGACCTAAGCGAAAGTCGGAAAGTCGGACGCTTAACCGACTAAGCCACCCAGGCGCCCCTGAGCATGGCTTCTAATAAAACAGTTAAACATTTTTTTTATTTTAGAGAAAGAGAAAGAGTGCACAATCAGGGGAGAGGTGCAGAGAAAGACATAAAGACTGAGAGAGAGAGAGAGAGAGAGAGAGAGAGAATCTCAAGCAGGCTCCACATTCAATGCAGAGGCTGGAGCCTGATGCAGGGCTCGATCCCACGACCCTGCAATCATGACGGAAGCCAAAATCAAGAGTCTGATGCTCAACCAACTGAGCCTCCTAGGTGCCCCAAGAGGTTTAGCTTTAAAATGATACTCGAAAGGAGAGAAATCATGAATGTGAAGAACTCATAAGTTTACATGATGTTACTTCTACTCTCCTATGATATAATCATGTCTGCAGGGTCTATTGAGCAATTAAGTAGTATTTTTGTCTTTTAACCAAAATATTTGAGGTTACTATACTATTATAGTATCTCTTCAACATCATTTCTTTTGTAGCTGTTGGTTTATCTTACTACATCCATTCTGCTACCTAGTTTTCTCATTTGCTTAAAGGAAGACCCGAGTGTGTTTCCCTTGAAGTTCTTTGGAACAAAGTTCATGGATTTTATAAATATTTGCTCCTCAGGAAACTTTCAGTCCACTTCCTTGTAAGTTTACAGCTATGCTATTCAATATTTGTGTTGGTTGAGTTGAGACTTATATGTAAACTATCAATATGACTATAAATATGTCTTTAATCCATTTATTTAAATCTCTTGGGAAAATTTGGATTGCTCTGCACTAAAAATATTTCTCAACAGTGAGGGAAGACGAGTCCAGCACAAGGTTTTCTAGCCTTCACACCGTTGACCTTTGGGAGGTTTTCTTTCCCTGTAGTGTTTGTCCTGAGCCCTGTAGAATGTTGAGCAGTATCCCCAGCTCCAAACCACTAGATCTAGTACCAGTCTTGAAGTTGCATTGGCCCAATTGTGGCAAATAAAATTATCTCTAGACATTGCCAAGTAGGCCTTGACATGGGGGGAAGCAGAATCACCCCCAAATAGGAACCACTGAAAATCCTGGAATAAACCAGCCTTTTATGATGAGTCATTTGCCTGAGACTTGTACCTTTGAAAGCGAGCTACTTTCACCATGAATCAAACATCAGTACATGATCATGTAAACTGTTATTAATTACCCAGAATTCCATTTTATGTGTAGTTACTGTTTTCTTTACATTTATGCCCAGCTCTTGACATTTGGCTTGCTTTCTATCTTCAATCCCTATAACCGAAAATCTGTCAAACTCTCTAAGTATATAGATTGATTGCATTGATGGCGTGAATTCTTGGCTTTCCTAAATCTGGTCTTCTCAATGTGACTTTACGTCTCCCCCGACAAGAAGTCAAGTCTGTTTTCTCCTCTCCTGAATCTGGATTGGATGTGTGACTTGTCTGGCCTACAGAATGTGGCAGAATTCATAGTGTGCCAATGCTGAATTTAGGCCCCAGGATGCTTTACGTGCTCTGCTTTCTCTTGAATCCCTGAGCCTGCCATGTGGACCTATCTGGACTTACATGCTGGAGGAATGGGGGGGGGGGGGGGAATNCATAAGTCATCTAAGCAGAGGTCGTCAGAGATGATCTCACCTTGAGCCAAAGAGCTTGCTGACCACAAAATCACGAGTGAGTTCAGCTGAGATCTTTCAAATCCACATCAGAGGAATTCACCCAACCCAGAGATGTTGAGCTAGATAAATGCTAATCATTTGCAGCCACTACGTTTTGGGGCTGGTTATTATGAAGAATTATTGATCAATTGTTATAGCTACTTATCTTGATTTCTTAGAGTATCTCTAAAACTTTGGACCAGATTTACTCCTTTTACTCATCCAGGTGTAGCCACTCCAGGTAGAATCAACTTCTGATTCAGCTTTCGTCCTCAACTGTAGCCAAGTCTCACTTGGTGAGGATCCCATAAGTCCTTTCCTAAGCCCTGAAAGGGTCAGAGTGGTCCAATAATGAACTTTACTTTTCATATTCTTCACAACAGCTTATCCTGGTTCATAATAACTATAGTTTTGATTAATGCCACAGTCTGAAAAAGCCTTTATAATATCTAGTAATGATACTTAAATAGACATGTCAGATTTCAAATAAATAAATAGTTAAATTCATAGTTGTGACTTGGCCAAACTTTCCAAGAGGATTTAATCTTGTAATTTATTTTTTAATTTATTTTTTATTTTTTAAAATTTTAAAAATTTTAATTTTGTACTAAAATTTTTTGGTTCTTTCTTTCTTTCTTTTTCTTTCTTTCTTTCTTTCTAAAAGGAGAGAGAAAGCATACATAAGCAGGGTAGAGGGGCAGAGGGAGAGAGAGAGAGAGAGAGAGAGAGAGAGAGAGAGAGAGAGAGAATCCTAAGCAGGCTCCACACTCAGTGTGCAGACCAATCCCATGATTCTGGGATCATGATATGAGCTGAAACCAAGAGCTGGTCGCTTAACCGACTGAGCTACCCAGGTGCCCCCCAAGATGATTTAAAACTTGCAGTCTTTTTCAGTTTAACACATGGAATCCATTTGGGAATTATCCATGCATTCCAACTCACTTTGGCATTGTTCAGGTCTTGTACTGTAAATCCAAAGTTCATATATGCTGGGCTTACTGGTGTCTTCAATAATTTATTCTTTCTGATTAAATTTTCTGAGTACCTTAGTATTATTGTTCCCCACCTCTCACTGCCTCCCCAGGTTAAAAATAGATTAGTTTATGTAATTTGTGTTTTTTAAATTTTTTAAATTTATTTTTGAGAGAGAGAGAGAGCAAACAGGGGAGGGGCAGAGAAAGAGACACACATAGAATCTGAATCAGGCTCCTGGCTCCAGCTGTCAACACAGAGCCTGACACCGGGCTTGAACTCACAAACCATGAGATCATGACCTGAGCCTTAACCAACTGAGCCACTTAGGCACCCCTTAGATTATGTAATTTGGCTGGTGAATAACCCACAAAGGTGTAGGATACAAGCAAGTATGGAATATTCATTGGGACTAGTTTCAGGAACAGATCTCTTTGGGGATCTACGAGTCTATTAAATGTCCATTTTATTCATTATTTATATCCATTTATGCTATTTAAAGACTACTTAATATCTGGCTAACTAGTATTCGAAGAAATATACTAACCTTTTATTTTTTAATTTTGGACACTTGCCTAATTAAAACATGAATACAGGTTTCTCCCAATACCTGAAAGTAGAGTATTCCTATAAAACATGTAATAAACCCAAATGACATAAAGCAAAGAAACAATTGCCAATAACTCATATGGAAATTTTTTGGGTGTTCTCACATGCGAAAACTAACCTCTTTTAGGCTTTTTGGACACTTCAGAACACACCTTACTAATGGATGTACAAAATAAATCGAGACAAAACACAAATGCTCACAGACACCACCCAAAGTTAGGACAGCTTGATGCTGAGATGTGAGTGTAGTTTCCGGGGAAGGAGCTTGTGGGGCCTTTTGGTGGCTGTCTGGGTGCATGCTGCCTCCAGAAGGGCTTGCTGCAATACAAATGCTGAATGAGATTTTTGCTTTTCACCTTTTTTCATTCAAGCAAAAATCCCCTTCAGACTTCTTTTGGCTCGTGAAAGCAGGCACCGATGTAGGTCTTTCATAAAAGTGAACTGGCATAATGCAAACTTTTGGAAAGCAGAACATATCTGTATATCCAAGAAGATGATAAAGGGAAATATGTGGATCCTCGGGACTGAGACATGTGCATTGAATAATTATCAGAGGTGATTGTCCAAGCACCATAAAGGGAACCTAGTTTGGTGGAAAACACAAGTGATATCAATTAGAGAAGTTACTAATCATATAATCAGAGAATCCACTAATGATGTAACTATGAATTTCAACAGTGAGTGTAAGGATATTTCTATTACATAACCATCTACTGGAAGACAGGCACTGTGTTTTCTAATTCTGTTTCTGACATGCAATGTATGAATTAGGACTGTACACTGAAGGTTTCTGGGTTCCATGTATACTCTGTGGCTTCTCCAGGTTCTACATTCTATCATTTGTGTTTTCTTCAACAATCTATGCTGTGTAATGATCAGAGGATTAATGCAGCCCTAAAATTCAACTCTAAGATTATTTTGGAAAATAAGCACATTGCAATATATCTGATCAGAGTACTAATCACGAACCGGTACACTGTGGCCAATAGTTTGAACACTCTGCAATGAACTGCCAAGTGACATGATATAATTATTCTATTTGATAGGATCATTAAGCCAATAAATACACACTTGGAAATATAAGCACTTCAAAATAAAGTCGATTTCTGGTAAACGGTGTGATCTTTCAGTACTTTATGTTTATTCAGAAATCGTATTTATTTCTTGTTCTGTAAAACTCTGAAAGGGAGTATTGAGGTATACTTAATTTCTCATCAGGAAAATACAAGACTCCCAACAGAGATTTGAAATTTCCTTGGGCATAGTCTCCTTATGGACTTTTGTCTGTTTGTTACTTCTGTTTTGTATTTTTCCCTGCTCTCCTAATAACAAGGTCCCTTCTTAAGTAACATACTATCTGTTTCAGTATCTTCTGGGAGGAAACAGCTACCTTTAATTGCAATGTAACACAACAGAGATCACACATTTTATTCCTAAGTAATGGTTTAACCATAAGATGATGGTTCAGAAACCATAAGATGACTCAAATCCATGCTTCTAAACCATTTTGGCAGAAAAATGCGAAGTTTCCAGACTTTTATATTCATCTACACACCAGGCTTTCCACCTGGAAATCTGATGGACACTTCAAATTCAACACATTCACATTTAAATTTGTCCACCTATCCTTTTTCTCCATTATTCTTGATATATTTTTGGCATATTACCAGGGGCATCAGCCAAAAACCCTGGAACTAATGAATACATTTCTCCTTACCCCCACCCCCCATTCTCCCTTATCTGGCCTTTTCCCAAATCTTATTAATCCTATTTGTTTTAAAAATCTAGCTCATTTATTTCCACCCCACTACCATTGCCTCCTTAAAAGCTTTACATATGGGAGTGCCTGGGTGGCTCAGCCTGTTAGGTGTCAGACTTACACTCAAGTCATGATCTTGAGGTTGGTGAGTTCAAGCCCCACATCAGGCTGTCTGCTCTCAGCACAGAGCCTGCTTTGGATCCACTGCTCCCCTGCCCCGACTCACATGCTCACTCACTTTCTGTCTCTCAAACATTAAAAAAAAAAAAAAAAAAAGCTTTATGTATCAGTGCTTTGAGGGTGTCATCATCCAGGCTTCTGTCCCATTCTAGACCATTTACTATATTTCTTCCAGTGATTTTTTTAAATAAAGCCACATGCAGAATTCCCTTGTTTAAATATTTTTCATTTAGGGTGAAACAAAATGGCATAATGCCTACATAGTTCAACCAGGTAATGAAAAAAAGCAGCAAGCAGATTTTGGCCACCTGAAAAGCATAGGTTCTACCTAAAGAGGGCAGTAATTACTCAGCTCCAGACGATTGTCATATAGAAACACGGGCCTGGTATGGCCAGATGGTCTGATATTTCAAGAGAAGCCAGAAATGTGTGTGAAATCTCCCAATTTTTAAATGATTTCAGAGAATTAATTCTTTAATGTATCTGGCCTAAAGGGTAAAGTTAGAAATCTCCAGCATGTTAACAAGAACCTCTGTGATGTGGTATAACTCTCCAATTTCCCCTCTCAGCACCATTCTCACAATTTACTACTCAGTTCACCAGTGCCATTAGTTGGTGCCAGAGAGTTCCAAGCAATTTTGGGTTTCCCTGAGCACCCTCAGCCCTTCCAGTTGTCCAACTGTGTGTGTATTCTTTATATTCACATGAGACCACTTCTTCTCAGCTCCTTGAATACTTACCACTCCCTAACATGCATTATCTCTATTTTATTGTAACATATGCAGTCCTATAACTGAAATGATATATTTGCATTTTTATCTTCCTTTGGCAATATGAGATCTTTACAGAGAGAAGCTTGGTCTTCCTCTTCTTTGTATCTCCGGCTTTAACACAGTTTCTGACACTCAATAGATGTTGAGTAAATAAACTGTCAAAATGAATAATGTAAATATGTTCTAGACACTGTTTAGAAAATAATGTTTTTAGGGAAGAATTCAAAGAAAATAATGGATCTCAAATATTTTTGCATTAGAGTCCTATTGGGAGAGAAAACCCAGAGCAATGATTTGAGCAGGTATAAAGTTGTTAACTTGGTATCAGAAGAGATAAAAAGAAAACCATAAAGTATCACAGTGACAGCATTGTCAGGAAGCAGCTACCACTCCCAAGGCTATAGAACCAAAGGGAAGAGGTCAGAATTATCAAAACATGGCAGCTGGGAAGAGAAGTGGTCCCAACTCGTGAAACCCAGACCTTTGAGGGGAGGGTTTGGCAGAATGGATATTGGCTTCTCTGAGCTTGAGGAAGGTCCCTAGGACCTGGGACCTAGACCTCAGAAGGGGAAGGTCGCAGACTGCAGCTGGTGCATGCACGTGGGTCAGGGGGAGGCCCAGGTCTGTGAGGTTTAGAAAAATCATAATCTGGGTTCGGCTGTTGCTTCTGTGAAGAACTGCTACAGCAGAGTGAGAAGAGACGGAGAGGCGGGCCACCAGGAATGGGGGAATGGAGGAGAAGAGGCAGGACTGGCCCTGTTTGCTTCGTCCAGCTTTAGAGTCTCCCTTTTATGCCCCTTTTTGGTAGAGTCAAACATGGGCTCAATTGGCAGAGGAGAAATGTAGTTAGTAAGTTCCAGTCCCAGCATCAAAATGTTGAGTTTACCAGGGAATGTTTGAAGCTAAGATAACTGACTGGCAAAAGTCTTTAAAACATGATAGGAACATCTGAGATGAAGAAAGCAAGAGGGGCACTTGAGTGGCTCAGTCAGTTAAATGTCTGACTTTGGCTCAGGTCATGATCTCATGATTTGTGGGTTCGAGCCCTGCACTGTGCTCTGTGCTGACAGCTTAGAGCCTGGATCCTGTTTTGGATTCTGTGTCTCCCCCGCCTCTGTCCCTCTCCCCCCTCTATCAAGATAAATAAACATAAAAAATGTTTTTTTTTTAAGAAAAAAGAAAAGCAAGAATTTACAGTGAGTGACAGCTTAGCAAATATACAGCTAAAATAAAGGTTGACTGGGACACCTGGGTGACTCAGTTGGTTAAGAATCTGACTTTGGCTTAGGTCATGATCTCACAGTTCATGGATTCAGGCCCCAGGTAGGACTCAGTGCTGTCGGCTCAGAGCCTGGAGCCTGCTTCAGATTCAGTGTCTCCCTCTCTCTGCCCCTCCCCTGCTCACACTCTGTCTTTCTCTGTCTCTCTCAAAAATAAATAAGATTAAGAATTTTTTTTTAAATAAATAAAGGTTGACTGACTTTCTGCTTTACTCATACATTTCTTTTTCTAGACTTAACCTACAGCTCTTTATGTCAAATTGAAACTTATTGTCAAGTTTGTTTCAATATCTACCTCTTCTATGACACTTTTTTAGGAGTGTAAGAAAAAAGTAATATTACCCTGCTTTAAATTCCATTGAATTTTCTAATTGTGTTAAATTATCAAAAAGTAATTGATACTATTGCTTCCTTTGGGATCTTGGCTTTCTAGAAAGAAGCAGAATAATATATATAGTATATACAGTATATATACAAGTAGGGTCCAGTTATGTACAATACATAATCAAGCTAAAAAATCAATCCATGCAATCGACCTGTTACTAGGCTAAAGAGGAAAAATCACATCATGGTATCAACTGATTCAGAAAAATTATTTGACATGATGCAGAAGGCTTTCAAGATAAAAAAAAAAGATGAGAATTTCTTCAGTTTGCTAAAAGCAATCTACTAAAAAACTACAGTTAACATTATATTTAGTGGTGAATGACTGAATGCTCTCTCCTCATCCCAGGAATGGAGCAAAGCATGGAAGTACACTGTTCCTACTGCTAAAGTTCTAACCAGTGCAATAAGTCAAGAGAAGAGAATAAATGACACACAGATCGGAAAGGAGGAGATAAATCTGTCACTATTTACAGCTGACAGGGTTGTCTGTGCAAAAACATATTTCAGATAATCTATCAGAAATAAAAAATATCTGGAACTAATCGCTGAGGTAAGCAAGGTTGCAAAAATCAATTATATTTCTGTATACTTGCAATGAATGCCTAGGCACAAAAATTAAAATACAGTTTCATTTATAATGGCTCAGAAAATTAGTTTGATGTAAATCTAACAAAAAATAGGATGTGTATGCTGATAACTATGAAATAATGATTAGAAAAATCAAATACCTAAATATATGGAGAAATATTCTATGTTCATGGATAAGAAAGCTTAATGTAACATTGATGCCAATTCTCCCCAAATTGATATAAAGGGCTAATCCAATTTCTAGAAAATCTCAGAAGAAATTTTTGGTTTAGACATGGACAAAATTTTTCTACATTTATATGGCAAGGCAAAGGAATTGGCTACAATGATAGCTAAAACATTTTTATAAAAGGGGAGAATCACTGTATCCAATTTGAAGACTTACATACCTATAGTAATTAAGGCTTGTATTGGTGGAGGGATAGACACATAGATAATGAAACAAAATACAGAAACCAGAAATAAAATCACAAAATTCAACCTATTTCTCACCATTTTGCAAAGCAATTTAATGAAGGAAAGATAGGTTTTTCAACAAATCCATAAACAAAAACAACAAAATCAAACGAAACAAAAAAACCTTTGATCTAATCTTACAATTTATATAGAAATGAACTGAAAATATAAAATGTAAAACTATAAAACTTTTAAGGAAAAAATAGGAGAAAATCTTTAGGATCTAGAGTTGGAAAAGAGTACACTTAATACTGAAGTTACGATCTATAAAACTGACAAATTAGGCATTACTAAAACTAAAAACAAACAAAACCCCAAAACTTTTACTCCATGAATAATCTCTTTAAGAAGATGAAAAGATAAGCTCTGTGGTGGAGACAATATTTGCAAAATATATGGCCAAGGACTAGTATTTTTTTTTTTTCTCTTAAAAAGGAAAACTCTCAAAAGTCAACAGCTAAAAAGCAACCAGGTTGGAAAATGAGAGAAAGAATGGAAAAATATTTCACCAAAGATGATATATGGATAGCAGATAGCCACATGAAAATGTGTTAAATATTATTAACAACTAGCAATTGCACATTAATACCTCAATGAGATATCACTATCAGAATGCCTAAAATAAGCACAAATAATCAGACCACAAATGTTTTCAAGGATATGAAGAAATTGGATCACTCATGGAAAGCCGGTGGGAAAATAAAGTGATACAGCTCTCTGGAAAACATATTGGTGTGGTCTTTAAAAGCTAACCGTGTGACTACTATACAGTCCAGCAATTACTCTTGTGGTTATTTATATCAGAGAAATAAAGACTATGTGAAAACCTGTACACAAAAGTTTACAACACTTTAATTTGTAATGGCTGCAAACTGGAAACAACTTAGATATTTTTCAACTGGTGAATGCTTAAACTGCGGTCCATCCAAATAATGGAATATACTAAACAATAAAAATGAACAAACTATTGATGCATGCAACAACACACAGCTTGGATTAATCTCCAGAGAATTAAGCTGAGTGAAATAATCTATTCCCACAAGGTACATACTGTATGGTTCTTTGCATATATCATTTCTGAAAAGCTGAAACTAGAGCAATGGAGAAAAGATTAATGGTTGCCAGGAATTAAAAGAGGGGCAATACAGGCAATCTGAGAATTCCTGTGGTATATCCTAATTTGATCAGTGTCAGTATTATGATAGTATAGTATAGTTTTGCAAGATGTTACCATTTGGGGAACAGTTAAAGCTAAGAAGAAACTCTCTGTAATATTCCTTACAAGTCCATCCATATATCTCAAAATAAAAAGTTTAATTGAAAAAAAAAAGCTTCTTTGTGATTCCGTGATTCTAATGTGAAGACAAGGTTAAAAACTACTGCAAATTCCATGCATAGGAGGATTAGGAGGAACTTGACGGAGGAACAAGGGGGAGAAGAAGGGCGGAAATGGTGGGGGAAAGGGAGAGAAGCAAACCATGAGAGACTCTTGAATGCTGACAAAAACTGAGGACTGATGGATGTGGGGGGAGGGGGGGATGGGCATGGAGGAGGACACTTGTGGGGATGAGCACTGAGTGTTATGTGGAAACTAATTTGACAATAAACTATTTGTAAAAAAAAAAAAAAACCACTGCAAATTCGACATAATTTTTGCTAATTCCAATTGTTTACTCAACTCTGAAGTAGGCAGAGCTGCTAGTTGTCTTTCATTGTCAAGTTTGAGCTGTTGTTTACCTTAGAGTAAAATTATCAGCAAGTAAAATGATCACGTCCCCTTTCTCTGAAATGGATTTTCAATCTTATCTTTGAAACCACTAAATTTTGTTAAGTCTTGTCTAGCTACGTGGTGTGTGTGTGTGTGTGTGTGTGGTGTGTGTGTGCTGGTAAATTGAGAATTAAAATGCTTCCATGATCTTTTGGAATGGATAAGAAGAAGGACTTGAGGAAGCATATAGTTCTGAAGGACACCAAGATAACAGCATAGACCAGATTTAAAAAAACAAATAGAGGTGTCTGGGTGGCTCAGTTGGTTAAGCGTCTGACTCTTGGTTTCGGCTCAGGTCATGATCTCTCAGTTCATGAGTTAGAGCCCCACATCAGGCTCTGTGCTGGCAGTGTGGAGCCTGCTTGGGATTCTTTCTCTCCCCCCCCTTCCCAGCTCTCTCTCTCTCTCTCAGAATAAATAAAATTAAGAATTAAAAAAAAAAAAGAAAAGAAAACAGTAATGTTAAAATAAGGATGAAAACACATCACTTCAAAATTGTCTAGGCTTAGTCATCAATGAAGTTATTTGTGTGTTAGTGCCATATTTATATTTGGAAAGAGTATGATGGATAATAATACTTTAATCAGAATAAAGGGATGGTTGGATGGATGGATGGATGGATGGATGGATGAATGGATGGATGGATAGTAGAGAGACAAATAAAATAGACACATAGATAAACATGTAGGTTTGTAGTTATGTAGATAGGTGGATACCTAAAGAGCTTGCTATTCCAAATTAATCATGTAAAGGCTTCTTATGATGGCTTGATTGGCGAGCTCACCAGCTGTTTGGGCTGTAACTTTTTTTGTTTTTTGAGAGAGAGAGAGAAACTGAGAGAGAATGAGAGCACATGAGCTGGGGAGGGGCAGAGGGAGAAGGAGAGAGAATCTTAAGCAGGCTCCTTGCCTAGCATGAAGCCTGATGTGGGGCTCTACCTCAAGATCATGAAATTATCACCTAAGCTGAAATCATGAGTCAGAGTTTAACCGACTGAGCCTCCCATATGCCCCTGGGCTATGACTTTTAAACGTAGCTATCTGAAAAAGTCCACTATTTGCCAGAATGAAGTTACCTAACCTGTTGAAACGTAAATTCTTTATCTTTAAAACTGGAATAATATTAGGAATAGTAGTAATTTGTAAAGATTGGATGAGATAATGAACATACCACTTAGCACAGTGCCTAGAGTCTAATAAGCACTCAGTAAGCATAGCTGCTACTACTAATATTAACACCATTGAGATTATTATCTTGAACGATTTGTTCTGCCCATAATAGAACATTATATTTTATCTCAATAATTCATTTTATTTTTCCTAGACATAGAGTAAAGATCAGAAAACAATCTAGGGGCATGGATGAAAATACCATCTGCTCAGGCCCTGACTCCTTAGTTCACAGCAGGCAGCAGCAGGCAGGAACAGGGTCTGGAATGGGATCAGAACCAAGGTATAGCTTTTTTTCCATTAGGTGGAAGTGAGGAGCACTAGCAGGTTCTAAATACCTACAAAATACCAGGTATGTACTTGAATATTTTATTATTTTATTTTACTCTCACAAATTCCATAATAAGAAGGAGGAAGAGGAAGAAAGATGAAGAGAATGAGAAAAATGTATTCTTACTATTCTTACTCTACTTCTTACTATTATTATTTTATGGGTGTGGAAACTAAGGAGAAGATATTTCCCCAGCATCATTATGTTAATAGGTGATGAGAGTCTGAATTTGAATTCAGACCACTCTTATTCCAAAATTCACCTTCTTTATGCTAAAGATGGATCTTTCAGGAGCTATGGGTATGCTTCATGCCAAAAGATTAGACCCGAGTGTGTTTTATCCCTACAGATGTTAGAGAAATCAGAGTGGGTGGGGAAGGGCTGCTTCCACGCTAGCACCAGAAATACAGTTGAGATTATAAATCAGCACCTTGTACTTTGGGAGAAGTAGAATTTGAAGTTTGAGGTATTTTCTCCAGACAGTTCTAATAAACTCTGTGAGCTGTTTATTGAAGACCTCAGTAGTACTCTAGCACAAAACAAGGACAAGATAATTAGCTTACACTCTTCTGTTAGCATTCTATGCATACTAATAATATAATACTCATCTCAGAGTATAGTAACTATCTGTTTACAGGCTTGCCTCTTAGTTTTGACTGTGACTTCTACGAGGGCAGGAATTGTGCATATTCCTCTCCTACTCCTAGTCTAGACCCCAATTCCTTTTATTTATTTTGAGAAAGACAGAGTGTGAGCAGAGGAGGGACAGAGAGAGGGAGAGAGAGAATCCCAAGCAGGCTTCACAGGGTCAGTGCAGAGCCTGGAGAGGGGCTGGGACTCATGAAACTCATGGAGATCGTGACCTGAGCTGAAATCAAGAGTTGGACGCTTAACCAACNACTCAATTCTTTAAATATAGGAAATCAATTATTGCTTGTTGAACAAGTGTGCAAAAGCACAACAGTGTCGTCATACAAATCTAATAAAATAATGTCTATGAAAATGCTTTGTGAATTTCAGATAGCTATTAAATCAGAGGTTTCCAAACTATAGCCAAATCAGACGCAGTGCCTGTTTTTGTGAATAGTTATTATTGGAACACAGGACAACTTGCTAATTCATTTCCATACTGACTGTAGCTAGGTTTGCATTACAATAGCATAGTTGAGTAGTAGCCAAAGAGAAAATATGGATCACAAAGCTGAAAGGAATTACTATATGACTCTTAAAAGAGAAACATTGCCCATCCTTGTATTAGATGCTAGTTGTTTACGGGCAATGCATTTGGTAGTTTTATTGTTGGATGCTGGAAAATTGAGATGAAGGAATTTCTACAATAGTCAAAATAAAAGGTAATGATCACTTATTTCCATCAGAGCTGAATGAAAAGGAATGTTTATGTTTTTTCCATTTAAAAAATAGTTATTCAGTACCTATGGTGTTTTGATTACTATTTCAGGCATTCAACAAGTTTATGTAATAATATTTAGTGAGTAGCTGCCATGTCCAAGCACCATTTCTGCCTTCTTTAGAGTTTCTGTTCATTCCAGTGAAGAACTGGCATTTGAAGGAAGAATAGCCAGAATCAGGTGACAGATAAGATATAGGGATTAAAGGACTGGAAAAGTCTTATATATTTCTATCAGCGTGTAACATACTAGGCTTATATTGTATCACATGTATTTGTATGTCTGTCTTTTACTATTGGGTTGTAGGATCCCTGAGGATAGTCACCTTCATATTTGTTATTATAGTTTCAAATGTGGGGCAATATCTGGCAATATACATATATATATAAAATATACATATTATATATATAAGTTTTGAATGAAATAAAGGATTGAGGAACTAGAGATAAATTTCAGCTCAGAAAAGAAGATTATGAGGTTTATTTAGGAATGTTGTTTAAGACAGTAATGTAATATATCCAACACAAGGCCCTCTGTACAAGGGTAGACAGAGAAGAGAAAGTAAAGACTCAAATCAAGAGACAGAAGAGTCCCTACTTTCTGATGCCTAGATCAGCACTCAGTCTTTACCACACATTAACCCAATGAGCAGCAGTCAGGACAAATGCATACTTGTAAATGAATGAGAAGCCCTGTTAAATTCTCAGTAGCATAAAAAGGTATAATCATTACAGTTGCATTATGTAGAGAACAGGGGCTATGAGGTATTGGATACAACTTCTCTAATCTTGCCTCTGTCCTTACAACCCAGTCCGCAGACCTTAATGGTTCACTGCCAACATCTTGAGTGGCTTTCCTTTGCCTTTGATAATGAAGGAAAACACAACTGTCAGGGAACAGCACTCTAGAGAAATTTTATTATTCAAAAATTGTATGCACTTCAACATTAAAATCAACATGATCACAACACACAACTTGTTAAGGCAAAGACATTCTTTTTTCAGTCCAATCGAGTTTCGCTGAATATCAATAGGGTAATGGCTATAGCAGTTTTTTGCCAATTAACATACATTCCTTCTGCTGGAATTCACACCATTTTTCTTAATTAATCCTGACCTTTCATCCTGCATTTTATAAGCTTCTTAAGAAGTTAGAAATAAATAATTCAGTCCACATATTTTCAGAAAAGAGACAAGCTGTTTTACTCTATCCTCAGAGAATAAATTAGATAGCTATTCAGATTAAGCTCATGGGAAATTGGATAAACAAATGCAGAAGTCATATATCTTCTGCATGAAGCACATAGATGGAAGCTTTCTGCTGCTGAAGGAAGCCAAGAAAATTTCTAGAAATTCTGGAGAGAGACAATGTTCTGGGAGGTATTAGCCTGTTTCCTTTGTTGAGGAGGGCATGTAGCTTTTAGGATTTGTAAGCTTTAAAGTTCATAGTCAGAGACGCCTGGGAGGCTCAGTCAGTTGACCCATCTGGCTTGGGTCATGATCTTGCAGTTTGTGCGGGCCTGGAGCCTGCTTCAGATTCTGTATTTCCCCTCTCTCTCTGTCCCTACCCTACTCTCTCTCTCTCCCTCTCTCAAAAATAAACATTAAAAATTTAAATTCATAGTCAGTGTTAGAAATTTAAATCACACCCTTGTGTTCTCTCACATTTTCTTGATGTTGCCCTCAGTAAAGGGAATGTGGAAGGTATGTGTCACTAAATCTTGTGCAATTCTTCACCCTATTACACGTACATCTATCTTCTTCCCCATCATGACTGCACCGTCCCTTAATGATACTAAGTTTTTAGAGTAGTGTCAAAAACCTGCAGCTCTCCCCACATTACTCTCATACATTTAAATATTCAGAGGTTTCTATTGCCACTCAATGATTTTATCATACCTCACCTTTTCAGTCTTCTACTATATTATCTCCATCTATATATTCTGTCTTCAAGGAAATATGCAAATTCCTACTATTTACCAAGATATTACCTTTCCTAGGGCTATTCTCTCTGACAGAAAGCTCTTGTATCATGTAGTAATATTTCTGCATTCCCTCCCCATGCAAACATCTCTCCATCTGGTGATATATTAACCATGCTTCAAGGTCTAAGTCCTCAAGAAAGCCTTAGATAATTTTTTCAGTGACATGTGTTCCCTTCTACTCCTGTACATAGATTTCTCATGGCATTTAACTACCCTTGCTTTATAGACTTTGTGCATATATAATCTATATAGTATTTACCTGATAACTTAAGAGCTTTTTCAAGGACTTGGGTATGTTTCCCCAGTGGTTAGCAAAGTACCCATCACATTAGATGAGTTTAGTAAAAGTTACTTTGATGATTAAGAGAATCTCTACCTGTATTAGAAGAAAATTTTCTAGAAAAGAAATAAGAATTTTATGTATCTAAACATTAGTTCTTAAACATTTCATATAAATCTTAGTCAAAAAAACCCTTTAAATAATATTTTTGAATAAATATAATACTCTTCCGATGAATTAAAGGGAATAGGGTTACACATACTTCACATATGTGATTTTTAGCACATATAAAGTGTTATGGGCTAAAAATGGTTAAAATAATTAAATCCATTTGGGGGCTAGAAGTACTAAATGACTTGCCTACAACTGCATGTGTCAGAGACTGAGTACGGATTAGAACCTTGACCTTTCAGTTTCTCATTTAATTTCTAAGAATCATCAGCCAACCATCTTGTCAAAGACATATATTTTGATTGCTAAATCTGAGGAAGGATGAGAAATAAAATGGGAAACCTATATACTAAATATATGGGAAAACATTTGCTCATATACTTAAATTTATGTTCTCCCATGAAACTTTTCACTTCCTGTATTTCTTCAGTAAACTCATAATCTGAAGATTCCAGCCTCATTTCAAATGGCTATATAATTCATCTGGTGAAATTCATGTTTTTGATGTTCTATGACTATCTTTTTTTCTCCCTTTGCTACTAATACTTTTCTTGTGATTTTGTTTGTTTCAACGTTTGTTTGTTTTTTTCTAGCAATATGATTTGAGAATACATCTATCTCTTTCCCTATGGCATTTAGTAAGTTATAAGAAGTTAGTTTTTTTTTCTTTTTCAATGTTTTCACTTACTCTTATTGGCTTTTGATGAAAATAATTCTATTACTATTTTATTTTAATTTTTAAATGTTTTTATTTATTTCTAGGAGAGAGAGAGAGACAGCGTGAGCAGGGGAGGGTCAGAGAGAGAGGGAGTCACAGACTGAAACAGGCTCCAGGCTCTGAGCTGGCAGTCAGCACAGAGCCCGACACGGGGCTCGAACCCACGAACCGCGAGATCATGACCTAAGCGAAAGTCGGACGCTTAACCGACTAAGCCACCCAGGCGCCCCTTTCTATTACTATTTTAAAGCCAGAGTCCTGCTTTAAATTTTCCAGACGCCTTCATGATGCTATTATATTTCAGAAAGATATGTTTTTGCTATTAGATCAAAATTCTTTAATAGAAATATGACTTAAAATAGATATTTATTGAACACTTACTGTAAACACAATGTATCAGAGCATGTGATCTGGAAATTATTTTAACTCTCTGAGCTCCATTTGGTTTTTAGTCCTGTGTTCACACATACATTGATGATGTCATTATCACCGAATAACCTCTTCAAGACTTTAAAATCAGAGACTCTTCTCTAAAATCCACCTATACCACTAAATCATCCCACTCTCAGCTAATAAGGATATTTGGTGATCTTTGGATTAAAGAAAGTGGCACCTACCAGAGTTATGCATGAAAGTGTTTGAATAGGAGAAAGGAGTTGACTTAATTCCTCTTGACCTTTTACTGCAATCACATGTGCTGTCAAGATTGTTTTAGTTTACCGCTTTGTCAGCCTAAAGTGATTAACAGAGTTCTTCATGGATAATAAATTATTATTTTACTCTTTGCTTAGGAATGGCCAACCTTGGCTGATGCTGATTTCAAGATTTTACTTCCTCCCAGGTACCATGTTAAGTGTCATTTGAAAAAAAAAAATGAGGTCTGTTTAATTTGACTCACTCAACACTTTTTGTTAATCATTTGACTTCTGTCTTCATGATAACCTCTTAGAACATTCAATCTGAAGAAGAAAGTACTGACCCTTAGGCAATAATTTGGTGCCTCTGGAAGACACTGGGTTGTCACAATAATTGTGAAGCTGCACCAATATTTAGTAGGTAAGAATAAGGGATGCTAGAAACCTTTTAATTCAGGAGATAATAAGCATAATGAAGCATTCTCTCATATTATATGAGACTTTCAAATGTCCTAATGGTCATCCACATAGATTAAAATATTTTATTAACTATCTGAGCCCAGAACCTAACTCATTTTTACATATAAATCCAGATATTTTTGCTGATTTTTTATGTACATTGCATTTCCCACTCAACAGTGATGAATCTCAAGAAAAGAATATGCTTTATTTATATGTTTGGAAACTTATACGAACAATTATTTGCTATTTTGAAAAATATTTTACTAAGAACAAAGTGTTTTTATAATTCAGATCACAGATACCCAGAATTTTTTTGGTCTTCATTTGTAGTTGA
>NW_027529669.1:3557884-3581012 GCF_008692635.1 Crocuta crocuta
CTTTTTATATATTTAATATAAATTATATATAATTATATATAATATATAAAAATTTATAAGTTTTCATATATATGTAAAAGAATCAACTATTGAAATAAATATTCTAGTATAGTTGTGTCCAAGTGTTTAGACATAGAAATACATGCTATTTAATTGTAGCTTGGTTTTCTCTTCTTTCTTCTTTATGTTATACTTCGGGCTTTATATTGATTTCATTAAAACTTATACATATTAGTATTTGATAGTATCTTAAGAATTTTATTCTGAAATAGTAGAGGTGGTATTACAGGAAAATGTTATCAAAGGGGACACTGGGTATCATGAGGTTAAGAGTCACCGGCTTTAGTCAGCAGAGTGACCTCACTTTGACAGAATATAGAACAATGTTAAAGGTTTTAACCTCCTCTTGCTTTCCTTCGTGGTTCACACTGAGACTCAAAGCCAAAAATACCTCATGTGAAAAGAAACCTTTTTTAAAAAAAGTTGATTGAATTGCATAAGATTTATAGTTCATGGAAGCATTGGCTTAATTTAGGGATCCTGAGTTCAGGCACACAAATTACACCCTTTTCTCTGTATGTTTTGGTTTGGCAAGAATTATAGCTTCAAAATTAAAGCACATACTTGAAGCTGCACCAGATCTGCTAGCATATACCATAGGAGCCAACTGGCAACTCACCTGCACAGGAACATTTTTTTTTTTTTTTTTTTTTGTGACTTGAAAACAAAAACAAAAAACCCTCAGTTGCCAGTATTTAGAAATTAGGAGACTGTATGTGAAATGTATTGATTTCTGGCCAAGCTTAGGAAAACTGGAAGATTGGCAACAATCTTTACCCCCCTGTGGCAACAATAATCTGGGGCTGAGAGATGACATCTCTCCTGGGGCAGGACACAGTTCTTTATCGTCTCTCTCATCTGTCCTGATTTATATTATCTGCCAGAACCTTATGTTTGTGACCTCTGGCTTAATTAAGGATATAAAACTACATACATGAAGAAAAGTAAAATACTCAAAGTAATCAGAAATGTGTAGAGTCCTATAAAATATCAGGTCATATTTTATTATAAAGTTATATGTTAATTACATGACTAAATAACATTATCATATAATATGAGGTAATAAAGGGGAAAATCACCCAGAGCCACACAGGATTTACAGTCAGGGTCTTGTATCATCTGTTCTACACCTTTACCTGTATATCGTGTTATATAAATCATCTTTCCTTTCTAAACATCAGTTTTTTCATCTTGTAACATGAGCTAGTAAAACCTGACTGTGCTGTTCAGTGTTTGTGTTCCACTCGGATCCCTTCGGATTACTTTTTAAAATATTGATGTATACCTCCCTACTCCTAACTTCTGTGTGTTTTTGCTTCCAACAGCAAACAAAGGATGTCCTTTGGGCTATTGAAACCTATTTTGCCTGCCAACGGGATGAGACAGAGTTACCTGGAAAATCATGCGTAGCCAGTGTCTGAAGGCAGTGGTCATGTGGAGGCTTAGATCTCTATCTCAGATCTGTAAAATTCTAAGACATAATTGGTATCTAAAATTACCATGCACATGAGATTAAGTTACCCTCTATCCTTTTTTTTTTTTTTTTTCCTGTTAAAAGGACAGCCTTACTTAGGATTTCTTCACTTCTTTGGGATCTTTTCCTAACTATATAGGTCTATTTTGTGTATAAAACCTCATTTCAGAGTCTGATTCCACGGAAGCGCAACTAAAACTCTTATTAGCCAACCTCCCAGTACTAGTGTGAGATATAATGTGATGTATAAAAATGCAGTTTAAAAATATAAAATGCTTTTCTTAAAAATTCTAGTAGAATTTGCAAGGTAAAATAACAATCTTTTCCCATGCCCAGAACTTAGTAAGAAAATTAACCTAAAGAAAATATGAGAATAATCTGTTCAGTCTATCCATATTTTCACATAATGAGAAAGTCAGAAACTCAATAGAAGTCGAGAAGTAAGGGTACCAGGGTGGCTCAGTTAGTTGAGCGTCTGACTTTGGCTCAGGTCATGATCTCACTGTTCATGAATTCAAGCCCCATGTTGGGCTCTGTGCTAACAGCTTAGAACCTGGAGCCTACTTTGGATTCTGTGTCTCCCTCTCTCTCTCTTCCTCTTTCCCACTCTCTCTCTCTCTCTCAAAAACATAAACATTAAAAAAAATTAAAGAAGTTATGTTTTGATGACAGATATATCACTTCTGTAACCAGTTTTATTTCTCTCTATAGCAGCAGTGACAAATAATATGGCATTATGGTTTTCTTTTCCCTATATATGTATATATATCATATGTTACTTTATATATTCCATATAATATGTGTTATATTATATGTAATATATGTTATATATAATATATTGTTCTATATGANTGATTTTTTTGAAGTAAAGGAGGCTCTTCACTGTTTCACTGTTTTGAAGGTTATTTCTGAGTTGCAAAAATTATCTCTCCATGTTTTTCCCTGTATTATCACGATTTGTTCTGCATTCTCCCATTCAATCTTAGCTGCCACAAACACACAGAAAGCATTAAGGGCCCTTTTTCATCTGTAGTGAAAACTGTAGCAGCAGACAGTAACTGCACCAGGTCTTCCAAATAGATGCATTCTATATTTTGAATATATTTTATGTATTCTACATACCCAATATTGTCTTCTTCTGATTCTCTTGCTATTACCCTGTGACAAATGCTTTGTTTCATTGCAATATCCAATTATCCGCAAAGTTCGAGTCTAATTTCCTTGACAGAATCTGAGAGCTAAACTTTCAGTTCTCCAGCAGGGGCAAATGTAAGTGGGCCAAAAAGAGACACATTAAGCATGAACTAACATTTATAGCTGTTTTGCTAATTTGATTGTTATGATGGTCAATCAGCATGTGCTTAATCACTCAAAAATAAACAATTAAAATATAAAGCAGTCCGTTGAAAAACCACTTGTTTTCACACTAAATGATTTTTTAATCCATTAAATGAGTTATTGGTTTAGAAACATAATTCCAATATAAAAGATTGGTTTGATACATGTCCCTTCTTCTATTTTATACACAATAGGGAACAAACTGGAAAGAAATACTATAGCCATCAAGTTTAACATATTTTTGTGTTGGCTTCAGAAGGTGATTGACTTAAATCAAAGTTCTTGTTTTTAATTCTTTTAGTCTCAGGTTTGATGCACTTATGAATTAAAAACACTCCCAATTATTCATCTTTTGGGGAGACAAGCATGCATATCTTCAGTTATTTATGGGAAGTATAATGTATACAATGATTTGGGAGCCATCTAGCTGACTCAATGGACTGTGATATCAGAATATGAAAATTTATGGTAGAAACTATAACAGTTATGCTCAATCTAAAAATTTACCGTAACCTGAAGTATAACTGTTATAAAAATCCAGTAACTTCTGTTCTTGTCAATAGCTGTGGAAATTTTAAATATTTGTATCTTACTAGCTTTGAATTGGAAACTATATGTAGGAATCCTAATCATGAAAGATGCATATGTAAGTATTTATGCCTTCAGAAAAAGGAAAATATGTGATAAAAATTTACAAATATTTGAAGATATGGCCCCTGTACTTCGATGTAGGGTCTAGTTCTATAGTGAGGCTATGAACAGAAAAGAAAACTAGAGTAAAAAGTGTTTTGATGTTCATGATGCTGTAAGAACGTATATGAGGGTAACTAATTCAGATTTGGGAAACAGAAGGATGTCCAGAAGAACTACATGTGGAGATTTCCCTGAGACCTTTCCAGAGGAACGGATGTGAGAAAGTCCAGGTGAAATGATTGTGCACACCTTTGAGAGAGAGGAAGACTCAGTGAGAAAGAGAGAAAGAGAGAGATAAAGGAAGGGAGGGTGAAGGAAGGGGGAGAGGAGAAGGAGAGAGAAAGGGCAGAAGAGGGGAAAAGGGGGAGAGAGAGGATAGGAGAGAGATGGAAATTGAGTGTTTTGAAAGTGGAAAGAAAATCACTAGAACATGAATCTGTGTGAAGGAGGGAAAGGAAGAAGTATGAGGTGGTTGTGAGATAAACTAGATTGAAGAGAAAAGCAGGAGTCAATCAGCAGGTCGATTAGGATCAAGCATTTCTCCTCTGTCTCAGAGGAGATGAGGGAAATGGGGAACCTTCCAAAAGCTTCAACCAAGAGACTTTCTGGCTGAGATGAAAATTGTAAAGAGTTGACTCCGCTTCTAAGGAAGGGAATACGGTGGTAGGTGTGGGGCCGGCAATACAGGATGCAGGAGAACCAGTCAGAAGGCTGTTGCAGTCAGACATGAGAGAGAAGATTTTCATGTGCGCCAAAGGAGTGGCTGTGGGAATAGGTGAGTTTGTAACATAGGTAAGAGCAAGAGACAGGAGGATGATGTCTGGTGATGTCTTCATGATGAATGGTGGTGATGCAAAAGGGACAGAACAGCAAAAATGGCGCCTGGGTGGCTTAGTCGGTTAAGCGTCCGACTTTCGCTTAGGTCATGATCTCGCGGTTCGTGGGTTCGAGCCCCGTGTCGGGCTCTGTGCTGACTGCCAGCTCAGAGCCTGGAGCCTATTTCAGAGTCTGTGGCTCCCTCTCTCTCTGACCGGCCCCTGCTCATGCTGTCTCTCTCTCTCTCTCCTAGAAATAAATAAAAATATTTAAAAAAAAAAAAAAAAGAACAGCAAAAAGGCAGGGAGTTTTCTGACTGAGTAATCGGGACATCACACTATAGTGTCTTTTACTGAGAGACTGTTTCTAGGAGAAGCAGACATTAATATGCCAGGTTTCAATTAATGGTCAAATTTTCAAATAAATTATTTAAACTAAAAAGCTATGATTTTAAACTATGATTTTAAGCTATGATTGCATGTTGGCAATATGTCTTCCTCTAAAATATACTTCTAAATTTTAGATTGGTCTATTGCCTTAAGAGCGGAATGTAGGCTGTGTTCAACTCTTGGAATGGTTGCTTCTAAACTATGTGACTTAGAGTAAATACTAAACTTCTCTCTTAGATCCTTTTTTGTTTATCTGCTTACTTTGGATATTATCATCTAACTTCCTGAGTTGTTATGAAAATTCCATAAGATAATGTATGTACAGGACCAGACAAATAAGCAAGCAAGGGTTACGTCTCAACTCTTATCTTCACTTATGCTGGTGCTGTTACTATTTTGAAATCTTCCCCAAAAGATGGCCACAAGTGGATACGTCGCTTTAGCATGGTGAGACTGCAGATGTGATTCAGGTTGATGACTCTGAAATGGAAATATTATCCTGCATTTTCTGGATTGGTCCAATGTAATCACATGAATCCTTAAAAGCTGTAATCAGAGAGAAAGAGGTGATGATAGAGGAAAGATCAGAGAGATGCAACCTTGTTGGCTTTCAGGATGAAGAAGAGGGACCATGAGCCAAGGAATTTAGCTAGATTCCAGGAGCTGGAAAATGCAAAGGAATGGATTCTCCTTTAGAGCCTTCAGAAAATAATACAACCCTGCCAACATTTTGATTTTAGCCCAATGACAGTAGACTTCTGACCTGCAGAACTATAATATAATAAATGTATGATACCTTTTAAGCCACCAAGTTTTTAGTGATTCCTTATGTCAGCAACAGAAACTTTATATATATATTATTAATATTAATATAATTAACACATATAATATGAATAAAAGTGAATGGTAACTTTTAAAAATAGGGGGCGAGTAGATATTCAGAGATAGCAGGATAAGAGGCCCCAACTACCCACAACCTATGCTTTATTTTTTTTTAATTTTATGTTTATTTATTTTTGAGAGCAAGAGGGAGAATGAGCAGGCGAGGAGCAGACAGGGTGACACAGAATCTGAAGCAGGCTCCAGGCTCTGAGCTGTCAGCACAGAGCCTGATGTGGGGCTCGAAACCACAAACTGTGAGATCATGACCTGAGCCGGAGTCAGTCAAACCCTTAACCAACTAAGCCACCTAGATGCCCCTACAACCTATGCTTTAAATGGATGGATGTTGCCCAACTTCTTACCTCAAGTGCTCTTTACCCACATAAGCATGTCTATGGGGAATTGGCCATTGACCAGTCAGTCTCCCTGTCTTCTTGTTGTCTATGCCATAACATATTCCCTCAGTCGAGGGTGAGGGGATGTCATGAGATCATGAGATGCTTCCTCCATATGATCCCAGACCAGAAAATAGTAGCCATGGCATCGACTTTCAAATTTTTATGTGAGTAGAAAGCAACAACCAGCCTTCCTACTTGAGTAGGAGAGAGGAAGTGCAGTGAAGAGGCTTGAAATGAAGGGTACAAGGTGAGTTGGGAGGAGAACTCTGGAAGCGATATATGTGCCACTTGTCCTATTCTGTTAGGAGTCTCTTGACTCCTCCAACTTTCCCTGCACATAAATAAACCTCAGTGATCTATGACACTTATTTAAGAAGGCTATGAGAGGTCAACGACCACTCAACTGAGTGTTGTCATGTAATATAAACTCAAAAATATTCATTGAAAACAATATAGAGGTTGCATGTATTTCAATTGAAGAGAGAGAGCTTTAAGACTGCTAGGAGTCTAAACAAAACCTTGTTCATTGTTATCCTCCAAAATTACACTTTTTAAGTCTTATATTTTCAAAGGCTGATCATTTTTCCAAAATATGATTATCAGTTTCATCATTTTTATTATTTTAGAAATTTATTTAACAGTAAAATATTCTGAGAGTAGAAGAGAATACTGTTTTCAGGGGCCAAGACTCCGGGTAACAAATGGGCAGCCTCCAATTTTCCCCTCTCCGTTAGCGGTCTCTAGGGCTTCTGGCAAATGGGACATCTCTCAGTCAGAGTAAACCACTGCTCAGAAGCCCTTTGAAGTCACATTAAGGCTCTGGTAACAGTGTTTTAAAACATTATCTACGATATCATATACTGAAAAATGCTTATAGTGTCATGTTCAGGTTTCTTTAAAGGATCATATGTTGAGGTTCTTATTTCTTTTTTTTTTTTTTTTAATGTTTTATTTATTTCTAGGAGAGAGAGAGACAGCGTGAGCAAGGGAGGGTCAGAGAGAGAGGGAGTCACAGACTGAAACAGGCTCCAGGCTCTGAGCCGGCAGTCAGCACAGAGCCCGACGCGGGGCTCGAACCCACGAACCGCGAGATCATGACCTAAGTGAAAGTCGGACGCTTAACCGACTAAGCCACCCAGGCGCCCCGAGGTTCTTATTTCTTTTGTTGCTGGTTGATGATAAATTTGCTTAATGTTAATGTCATATTCACACGTGACCACAAATATGATCATGTTCAGTGAATTGGCCAATCATTTTTAAAAACCATATCATGTTTAGTACATGTTTTCTCATAAAATTAAAGTCTTTCATTCCCCTGAATCATCTGAATTATTTATTTTGGCTCTCATTTGAAAGAGACTCATTTAGCTAGAGACTCACTTTTCTGTATGATTTCTACCTAGTATTTAAATGCCATTTATAACAAAGTTATGAAATATTTCAAACATGCTAAAAAGTATAATTTTTATATATGAATCAATGCACCCACCATTCATTTATAGCAACTCCTAATTTTAGGAGTTTTAATTCTGTATTATTATTTTGTTTCTGATTTGCTACCTATTTTTCAATAAGGAAAACATTTCAGATGCAATTCAAATTCCATATAATTAAATGCCGATTTTTTATTACATTAACTCCCTTTATTTCCAGAGGTGAATATTCTCCTAAAAGGGATATTTATTATCTTTATGACTGTTGTATACTTTTTCACATATGATGTATCTATATAACCAAATAGAATGTTATGCAGGTCTCTTACATGATACATAAGATCACTTGGCACATATCATTCTGGTACTGTTTCTTTTATTAATATTTTTGGATTGACATTTACCTATGTTGATAGATTCTACTCTAATTCAATCATTGTATGCTTTTAAAGTATATCAATATATATATATATATATGCAAGATTTTATCTACCCTCATAATAGATAATTACCACATTTTCAATATTACATTGTTGTAGTTCTTGAAAATGTATCCTTGTGTATATGTGTGAAAATTCTCTCTGGAATGCTTACCAAATGGAAATGCTAGATGATTGGTTGTGTCCATCTTAAAATTTACAAGATATTGTCAAATTGCTTTGAAAAGAGAGTGTAGTGATTTATGCTTTTACAAGAAGTATTTCAGAATTCCAATTCCTCATGCATGATTGGCATTGTCAACTTTAAAATTTTTTGCTTAATCGAATGGTTGTGAATGGCATCTTAGAGAAAAGCAAGAACTAGAAGGAAATTGATCATCTTCAGTGCTTGACCCCGGGGTTATAAACAATAAATTGTAGCCAACTGTAGCCAAGATGGTAAACAACTTTTATAGTTCATAGATTTACCTGACAATGGGGGCAAGATAGGAAAAGCAACTTGCCTTGAACTCAGAATTTAGTTAGGACATTCACAAAATTATTTGTATGTATTTGAGTGATTTGTGAAGAGAAAACCACATCTGTTATAAAATGTAGCTAACTTTAAGAATCACATCCCAGGGGCGCCTGGGTGGCTTAGTCGGTTAAGCGTCCAACTTTCGCTTAGGTCATGATCTCACAGTTCGTGGGTTCGAGCCTCCCATCGGGCTCTGTGCTGACTGCCAGCTCAGAGCCTGGAGCCTGTTTCAGTCTGTGACTCCCTCTCTCTCTGACCCTCCCCTGCTCACGCTGTCTCTCTCTCTCTCTCCTAGAAATAAATAAAAATTATTAAAAAAAAAAAAAAGAATCACATCCCGTATTTTTATTGCCTTATTTCTCCCTCCCTATTTATTTAGCAACTAGACAGATCCTGGGCCTTATGAATAGTGAGTAAATGTTCATACTCCTAAATAATTAGCTGGATTTGATGTTATATGAAAAATGAATTTTTAGACATTACCTATTAGTTTTTATGAAACAATACACTTAAGAGAGTTAGTATTTTGAAACAAATCCCATAAAAAATGGCTTTGCTTTTGATCTTTAAATTCTATTTTATATAACATTGAACAATAGATGTCACTGTTTTGCCGATAAAAATAAATACGAAATTACTTCATTTGATGACTTTTCTTCATAAACGATTCTTGAGCAGACAGATAAGTTGCAGGGTTCTGGTAGAAAAGACTCAACCAGTGGCGGCATCTCTTAAATATTAATATCTGCTAGTGTCTCTAAACTAGTATACTCAATTCATTACTTTCTGAATCATTTATATATAACTAATCTAAAACGGCTTATTTTATGCCTTATATTAACGTTTTGACAATTAGATGTCATTACGAGGAGATTAAGAATAAGGTTTTTTGAGAAGTATGGGCTCAGGTCAGAGAAAGAAACCTCTCAGAGTATGATTAATAATAGTTTAAGTCTGTGTCATGTGTCAGAAGTTGACTTGATTGACAAGGAATCTATACAAAATGGAAACCAGAGATAGACAGTCAAGAAAGAAGAGGGATTGAAAGTAATGCAATCAGGTCCAGTTCTGAGAGACGGCCAAGTGGTGGACTGTGTTCCAAATCTCATGGCTGGAGTCAAGGACATATTTAAATTTATATCAGTTTTGCCCGAACAAATCCAAAGTTTTCACAAAGCTTAAGCTGCTAAACTCTCAGCATAAGGGAGATGACATGCAACAAACAGAGGAAAATATCTGGAGATTGTTTAATGATAGTGTATTTTTTTTTACACATGAGACATACATCAAAGATTAGGTAAAGGTACAAGAAGAACTGTTAAAATTTAAGGACATCTGTTTCCTTAAGTTCTCCATTGATTCCAACATAGTATGCCAAAGCCCTTGGAAGTGTATGCCTGATGACAAAAAAAAAAAAAAAGGTGAAAATAAAATATATTTTTTTAAAAGCTGAATTCAGAAAGTTTGGTGAATGAGCAACAGCTAGACCCTGAAACTAACAAGCCGTGTATCCTAATTATATTTGTAAAGTGGTTCAGAATTTATGAAGCACTTTCACATTCATTATCCAGACTGTTCTCTGACTCTTCAACCCATTGCAAAATGACTTCTGCACCAACCATTTCATTCAGGCTGATCTCTCAGATGTTATTAATGACCTACACATTGTCAGAAACCACTGACCTACTCTTAAGTGTTTATTCAATCAGTGTTTTGATTTTTTTTAACATTGTAAACTATTCCCTCCTTAAATTCTCCTCTCCCATGCTTTCTGTGACAATTTCTCTCCCCTGGTTTTTCTTTTACTTTTCTGATCTCTCCTTCTCATCCTTGTTCACTGACAATTTTCCACTATCCTTATAAATATCCTTTTAAATATTCATGTTCTCAGATTTCTTTATTTTTATTTAAAAGTTTAGAGTTTATGTTTGAAAGAGAGAGAGAGAAAGCAAGCGAGCATGAGAGCATGAGAGCATGAGCAGGGAAGGGGCAGAGAGAGAGGGAGACACAGAATCCGAAGCAGGCTCCAGGCTCTGAGCTGTCAGCACAGAGCCCTATGTGGGGCTCGAACTTGGAAATGGCGAGATCATGACCTGAGCTAAAGTCAGATGCTTAATTAACTGAGCCACCGAGGCACCCCTTTTATTTTATTTTATTTTTAAATGTTTGTTTATTTTTTAGAGAGAAAGAGAGAGAGAACAAGGAGGGGAAGGGCATAAAGAGACGGAGACAGAGAATCCCAACCAGGCTCTGTGCTGACAGCAGAGAACCTGATGTGGGGCTCAATTTCATGAGCCATGAGACCATGATGTGAGCTGAAGTCAGACGCAAGAGGTATTGAATGGGAGAGAACATGAGAGGGATGATAGAGGCACAAGTATGTGGTGTATCATCTTCCCTTTGAAACCTATCCTAAAGGATGGTGGCCAAACCCTACAAGGATCTAAGGACCCAAGGAGTCTTATGGTCAGATTCCTGGTTGGGTTTTGAGATGTTTATGAGTTTTCTGAAAGTGTAGAGAGAACTGCATATGGCCAAGTAGTGGCTGAATCCAAGCCTCCAGAGCCTCAAGGCACATCTCTGGTAGGTGGCAGCTAAGAACCAAATGTTTTCCTCTAGGGCTGATCATGGCAGAGATGTGACAGCTGGTGCCAAAGGACCTAAGACAGATGAATAGCATTACCAGGTGTTCCATGGAGCTGTTTGCTAGATGGCAGGTTGGAGAGCTGAGGCCAGGTAGGGGCCAATGTGAAGATATGACTCCTTCTTTAGACTGTTTGTCAGGTAAGCAAAGGCTAAAGACTAGACATTCACTTGTGGCAACTGGCCATGCAAAGATTTTACTTTCTGCCACTGGACAGAATAATTTCTCAAAATATATTGATTTTTTTTTTTTTTTTAAAAAACAGAGACTATACTTTTCTGTCAGCCCTAGCTAGGTGAAACTGACAGAAAATAGAAATATCCTCACACGAGTGTTGAGTTCCTATAGTGTCAGGGATCATGTGAGATGCTAATGATATAAACCAAAAAATATATTGTTCCTGCTCTCAAAGAGCCTATATTTTATTGAGAATGATAGCGTTGAGCCAACTTTTAGCTGGTTTTCCTTCTAATACTAGAGAATTCAGCCTACTTACTGCTTTGAAGATCCATTCTTTCATTTCACTTTATTTAAAAAAATTAATGTTTATTCATTTTTTTGGATGTTTATTTATTTTTCAGAGAGACAGAGTGCAAACAAGGGAGGGGCAGAGAGAGAGGGAGACATGGAATCTGAAACAGGCTCCAGACTCTGAGCTGTCAGCACAGAGCCCGACACTGAGCTCGAACTCACGAACTGTGAGATCATGACCTGAGCTGAAGTCCAAAGCTTAACTGACTAAGCCACCCAGGCACCCCTTTTATTTTATTTAAAAAATGTTTATTTATTTTTGAGAGAGAGAGAGAGAGAAAGAGAGAGAACAAGCAGGGGAAGGGCATAAAGAGACGGAGACAGAGAATCCCAAGCAGGCTCTGTGCTGACAGCAGAGAACCTGATGTGGGGCTCAAATTCATGAACCATGAGATCATGACCTGAGCTGAAGGCAGACACTTAACTGACTGAGCCACCCAGGTGCCCCCATTCTTTCATTTTAGATCTACTACTTTCCTCCTTTATCATTCCAGACCTAGGAGTGGATCATTTTGGAAGTTTTCCAATGCCGCTTTGACTAAATTAACCATAGTTAATAGTACCTTTTATACCAGGATAACACATTTTTAAAATGTATTTCTCAGTTGTGCAAGGCTTTGTCTCCTCATTTAAATGATAAGTTCCTTAAAGACAGAGACAATGATATGACTGTGTTTCTGTCTTTAGCATCTAGAACCCAGAGGAGTATCAATAAAATCTTTTACTGAACATTTTTATGTTGATTTTCCAGTTATCACTCCGTGAAATTAGTGTTGCATTTCTAGAGTTTAAAAAAACAACAACCAGAGTTAGGAATAATGAAGAATACAGAAGGTCAAATTACTTGTCTGAAGTCACACAGCTACTCAGTGACAAAGCTTGAAATTATACACAGTCTCTGACTCTAATTCTGGCATCGCTGCTCACTTAGCACATTTGGTTTCCATCTCAGCACTTAGAATCGTGTCATGTGAGTCAGTATAAGATTGACAATTTAGAGTCGTTGTGGTCCAGTATAGGCTTCTCTTTTTTGTCCTCACAGACCTTATGACAAACATAAGCCTGAGCGTGGTGTATTAACTGGAGCCATGTCATTAACTTTTATTTTCAATTAGTTCAGGGTAAAACCTTTTGTACGTGTTGCTTTCATGATTTTTCTCATTCTTCTTCCTCTCAATTATTCCATTTGTTTCCTCTGTTACCATTCAAGCCCTTGTGTTCTAGCTCTGACTGGGAGACAGACAGCATCATTCATGTTGAGGGTTCCCTCAAACATACAAATACAGAAGCCCCAATCATTGATTTGGTTTCATATCTTCATTCAGCCATTAAAATCCTCTGGTATTTTTCTTTTTAACTACTTAGATCATTTTTATTTAAGATTAGAAAGGAAATAGCCTGAATAGGGAAAAACAATCACACTTCAGGAAAATGATGCCTTAAGGTTTTCTATCAGCAGTTGCTCTTTTGGAGAATAAAAGAAATTGCACAAATACTTCATCAATGACAAGTTTGCTTTGAAGATAATATTCAACACTTTGAGTAACAGACAATTTTGACATTCTTAAAAGAAACACATCCTCGAAACTATGTTTCTGCTACTTGAGTGATATTTTAAATCAGTAATTGAACTTCAAAGAAAAGATAATACACTCATTCATTGAACCAACACATAAATATTTATCTAGGACTCTCATCCTGTTTTATTATGTAGATTGTTGAAAATCATTTCCCTGAAAAAAAAAGTAATAGAATGATCATGTAAAATCTTATTATCAGAGATTAACTGTGGGAAGAGGGTTTGAAATTATGAAACCTTAAGTTCAGTACTTTAAAAGAAGTTTTATTAATTGCAAGTTCATGCAGCTACTCAAAATATATTTGTCCACTACAGGAATGAGGAAAAGCTACTTTAATTAACAGATGCAAGCTTGTAATTAGCGTGTCAACTTTTTGTGTGCCCATGGATGTTTCCAAAGTACTGCAAGTATTTTATTTTTCTCACTTTAGGAGCTCTGCCATTATCCAAGCAATCTTGTTAAAGCATTAATTTACTTTACAACTCTCCTCTTTAACTTCAGGACATCTGTTTGAACAGCCAGCAAGTCTCTTTTTAGTGGACCCCAATTAATTTTCTGAGTTTTTTGTCATTTACATAATGTCTTGTTTTCTGATGTTCATGTTACATTTATGCTACATGTTTTGAGATCATTTCAAGGAACACATGTATTCTCAGAAAAAAATTAACAATGGTGGAAACATAAGTGTCCACTTGTTAAGGAATAACGTTAACTCACCAGAGGCCAATACACTCAAACTAGTTAGCAAGATGGCAACTTTTTTTTTTTTAACTAAAGGAGAGCTTTTTTGTTCTACAGATGTGAATGTAACAATCTGTGGGAAAATATCAAATATATAAGCAAAACTGTGTGTGTGTGTATGTGTGTGTGTGTGTGTGTACATAAATAAGTTTGTTTACACAGCTCTCCCGAAAGAGAGTTAAAATCTGTGAATGAATTGAACTCGGGAATTTCTTCCATTTACTCTTACTTTAAGATTTTTTAACATTCATTCCTTTTTTCTTGAGAGATAGAGAGTGAGCAGGGGAGGGACAGAGAAAAAGACACATATACAATCTGACGCAGGGCTCGAACTCAGGAATAGTGAGATCATGACTTGAGCTGAAGTGAGTCACTTAACGAACTGAGCCACCCAGGCACCCTCCCTTAATTTCCAAACCTACAACAGATCTAGTAAGGGAAAACTAGATTAAAGCTTGTTAATAACTAACATATATCTCTCTAGGTGGCAAATGACACACTCAACATTGTCCTGTATCCATTTTCCAACAATGGGTGCCATTATTTACCTATCTTGAAATGTGAATCTCCCTTACTTGCTAAGTTTCAACATAAAATGGAAATTTTCATATGGTTGAGATTGATTAGAACTTATTATAAGAAATGCTATTCAAAAATATGTGGTTTGTCTCAACATCATGTATAAGATGCATAATTATTTATGTCAACCAATATTGTGTCATCAAGATTGAATAACAAGCTATCCTACCAAGGGCACAATAAAGTTGAATACAATAATCAAAGGACAAAGCAGTCAGGACAAAAATGGTCAAAACTGCAGAGAGCCATAGGTTCAGAAAGTGCATTAGAGACTGCATAAGGCTGTTGATATGGGAATTAAGGGGAGATGCATGAGGGGTACAGGGTTTCTTTTGGCGGTGATGAAATGTTTTCAATTTGATTGTGGTGAGGGATGCATAACTCTGTGAATAGACTAAAAGCCAAAGCTATTTTTAAAAACAAATCACAAATGGAACTACAAGGAGATGGCCATTACATTCACTGCTGCTACCTTTTCCCCTTGAGGCATTTGCTGATTCTTGAATGAAAACAGTAAGACCAAATGAGCCACAGCCAAGTAAATGTTGCTGCGGCCTCACAGGGACCCAGTCTCATAGAAGGCCGAGATGGAAGTTCAGGCCTACAAGCCATGGGGAATGATTTTGGAGAAAAGGAGAGCATAGAGGAATGAGACATTTCGTGTGCAAATTCTCCTTCAGCTATTTGCTGAATCCAAAGCTGTGCATACATAGGTCAAAATTCAAAAGGGGAAAAACAGAAAACAGTTGAAAAGTGACTTAAAATAAGTGACAGCAGATAATTTAACAAGCTCATAGTTTTGGGAAGGCAAGTTTTCATGATGGTGGAGAGTTTCAGTGAAGATGTCATACATACTGTACTCTAAATGAAAGGATAAATCAGAACTATGGATCAATGTGGTATGCCCTTACTCTATGTAGAGAAGTAAGTATGTAGGAGAACATTTATAATATTAAAAGCCTAATAAAAGCTGACAAATTAATGATCTAAGTATTGAGCTCAAAAAGGTGAAAAAAAAGTAGAAATTATACAAAGGAGGAAAAATGGAATTAATGAAGTAGGAAGAAATAACAATAGAGAAAATAAAATGTCCAGGAGTTGTTCTTTTGAAAAGACTGATATAATTTATAAACATATTACAAGTCTGATTAAGAAAAAAAGGTACAATATCAGGAATGAAAAATTCAGAACCAATAATATGGCCATTAAAGATAATGAGTATCCTATAGTTCTATGATAATAAATTACTACAACTTATTAAAACTGTATAAGAAAAAAAATACTAAGTCTAAATCATCTTCTATCCAGTAAATACACTGAATCAGTAAAGTCTTCCCATAAAGAGAACTCTGGGGTGAGCAAGCTGGTAGAACAGAAAGTCCCCAGCTCCTGTCCTTTTCTTTTATTTTCTTTTTTTAATGTTTCATTTATTTTTGAGAGAGACAGAAACAGAGTCCAAGTGGGGCAGGGGCAGAGAGAGAGAGAGCCACAGAATCCGAAGCAGGTTCCAGGCTCTGAGCTGTCAGCACAGAGCTCTACATGGGGCTGGAACTGGCAAACTGCGAGATCATGACCTGAGCTGAAGTTGGATGCTCAACCTACTGAGCCACCCAGGTGCCCCTGTCCTTTTCAGTAAACAGTGATGTGTCAGCCATCCACAGACAAAAATGCCTTTTTGGGGGAGCTTTGGGATCCAGGTCAGAAGTTATGAAATTTCAGCAAAACCTAAGACTGAGGAGAGCTGCTTTGAGAAGGAGAGACCATGTCTTGATGGCAGATTTGCCAAACATGGTCCCAGTTGAAGATCCAAGGACATCTCATACCCTATGCACAGAGTCTCATTTGGCTCTGGTCCTGCAACTAGCTCCTTCTGCTGCTGCCCCATAGGCATGCAGATGAGCAGGCACTGGCTCCAATCAGAGCCCAGACTATCATTTTTAGAAGATGACTAAAGGAAATTCCTTCATGATTTGGGTTTAGAGACTTCCTAAGAAATAGGGCTTAAGTATTAAATTTTAAAAAATGACAAATTGAATGTCATTAAATCTATAGGCTTCAGATCATCAAAAAATATCATAAAGAGGGTGAATAGGCATTCCTCAGACTGGTAGAAGGTATTTTCAATACATATATCTACAGAAGAACTTGCATCCAGAATACATATATTGAACAGGAGAGAATGGCTATTGCCAGTAAATATACATAAAGATATTCAACTTTGATTATCAGGGGAGAAAAAACATAATGAGATACATTTCCATACATGTCAGATGGTATAAAATTTGAATTTTATAAAATAACAATACTAAGTGTAGGCAAACATATGGAGAACCCATAATTCTTATAAACTGCTGGTGGTTATATAAAACTGGTTCAAGTTCTTTGGAAAACGCCTTGGCATGACCTATGTTTTATTTATTTTTTTTAAACTTTCTTTTAGGTATTTTTATTTATTTTTGAGAGACAGAGCATTAGTGGGGGAGGGGTAGAGAGAGAGGGGGAGACACAGAATCTGAAGAGGCTCCAGGCTCTGAGCTGTCAGCACAGAGCCCAAAGTGGGGTTCAAACACATGAACCATGAGATCATAACCTGAGCTGAAGTCCAGTGCTAACCCACTGAACCACCCACGTGCCACCTGGCATGACCTATTATGCTGAATACACACATACTATGGATCTGAGAATTCTATTCCAAGGCAAACTTCACATATAAATGTACACCAAATGGCACGTGTAAGAATGTTCATCGTATCAATAGTACTTGTTTAAAACAGAAACAACTCAATTTTCCATCAAGAGTAAGATTTACAAAGTATGAGATATTTATGCCGTGAAACCCTATAACACAGTGTAAAAAAGAACTGGTCATAGAAAATTGAAAGAAATAAGAGATGCAAAAGGATCTAGCGTATGATCCCATAAATATGTGGATAAAAAGGCAAACATATTTGTTGATTTTACTGAAAAGAGTCCTTATCTTTGATGCAGCATATTAATGAGTGAAATGAGGCAGGAATGAGGTTTCTAGGACATTTTGTTTTATATCTTGCTATGAGTGGTGGCAATATAGTGGTATTCACTCCGTAAACATTCATGGAGCCATATAGATAAGATTTGTGCACTCCACTGTATGTTACATGCCATTAAAAAATAAAATACAAAAAAATGAATGTTATTGATATCAGAATGTTGAAACTCCCAGTAGGCTCCTCAAACTTGTGTTGCAGGAATGGGGGTTGTGATGGGGAGTTGAGGGCAGCAGTAGCAAAAGGACAATGACAATGATAAGAACAATAATAGGCACTAGTCATTGGCATAAAAGATGGGGACAGGGAGGGAGAAAATAAAGCCACCCTCCAATCTTTTGAAGTAGGTGCTATCTTTTTGAACCATGGTTGATATAAAAGAAAGTAGTTCAGAGGGACTAAGTTACCTGCCAAAACTGACAGATATTTATATAATAAAACTGAAACTGGAACCCAGGCCAGATGCTGAACCCCATACTTTTTCATTGTATACAAAAATAATTTAGATTAAAAAAATACACATCTCATTTGAAGGAAAGATCATCTAGTGCTAAAGTAAGACAGAACTCCAAAGTTGTGTTTGGTTTAAAAATGGTATAGGGGCCTCTGGGTGGCTCAGTCCATTAGGCATTTGACTTCAGCTCAGGTCATGATCTCACATCCATAAGTTCAAGCCCCACATAGGGCTCTGTGCTGACAGCTCAGAGCCTGGAGCCTGCTTCAGATCCTCTGTCTCCCTCTCTCTCTGCCCCTTCCCCACTCATGCTCTGTCTCTCTCTGTCTCTCAAAAATGAATAAATGTTAAAAAAAAAATAGTATACAACTTCATCCACACAGATAAAGCAGCAGAGGGGAAAATTATTTATAGACCATAATATTGCCTCATTACTGAAGACCAGATGTTCTTGATGACCCTAATTGTTTTATACTGCTTGGACATTACTCTTCTACTCTATAGCAGTTCTGTGTTAGTTTTCCTCAGTACTGGTGAAGTCTTTGCAAATTAAGAGGAAGAAAATTGAAAACAATAAGTCATGTCTGCCAAAGGTAGTAATAGACTTTGGACACTCATTTTCTGTCCCCAAGTTTCCCCAGTCTACCAGGCACTTTCTTTGCAAATCATCCCATTTTATTCTTTTAAAAAGGAGTTTGGGAGCACCTGGGTGGCTCATTCGGTTAAGCATCTGACTCTTAGTTTCAGCTCAGGTCATGATCTCATGGTTTGTGAGTTCAAGCCCAGCACTGGACTCCACAATGACTGTGCAGAGCCTGCTTGGAATTCTCTCTCTCTCTCTCTCTCTCTCTCTCTCAATCTCACTCTCTTCCCCTTCCCTGCTTGCTCTATATCTCTCTCTCAAAAACGTATATAAAAATATACTTAAAAAATTAAAAAAAGAATTTAGAACTGGTGGATTTGGAAGCAAAATATCCTTAATTGTTTTATTATAATATTTTATAGATATGTTTGCTGAAGGTAGATATGTATGAGTACTATATTCATACTTGTGAATTAGATTATCTTCTATCTCTTTTAATTTTTTCCTCCAAAAGGATGGAGTTAGTGATCAGTGAATCAGGAATTCTTTTCCTTATTCAACTGAGTTAAGGCATTGGTATCTCCCACATTACCTGTGAGGCCTTCATGGGCTGTATCTTTGTCCAGGCCAGAATCTTTCTCCCACTTTGCTGACTTGCTGCTTACCCTAATTTGATGGAGGAAAGCTTTTTATGTGAATTATATAAGCACAAAATTTGTCAAAGAGAGTAAGATGAAAAAAACCTTAAAGATTCCATAGTCAACAAAGCCAATGCTTATGCAACACACACACACACACACACACACACACTTTATTTTCTCACTCTCAGGAAAGACTGTACTTTGCAATTTCAACGCAAAGATTAAAAATAAAAATCTCTCTCATATAGAGTCGCTTAAAGAAAATCCCTCCCTTTCCCACCCCCTATTATGACTAGAGCTTAGAAACCATTTGTCTATACATCAGTGCTACAGAAAGAGATTCATGAGTGAGTGTCATTAGATTTACCCCATTGCGTACCCCTTGGTGTGTTCCAATTCTAGTCCCTTTATATCTACATTGTGATGCCTTCCCAGTCCCAAATTTCAGGTATCTGGTTTCATCACAGCTAGGCTCTTTCTACAGCAGGGTTTCTCAACCCTGGACCTATTGATATTCTCAACCAGATAATTATTTCTTGTGGGAGGCTGTCTGGTACATTGTAGGATGTTTAATCGCATCTCTGGCCTTCTATTCACTATATGCCAGCATCACTGCCCACCTCAATTCAGTTTTGACAACTGAAAATGTTTCCAGACATTGCCAAGTGGCCCTGGGAGGCAAGTGGTTCCTAGTTGAGCACCGACGTCCTACGAAATGAAAACAAATTACAGAAACACAGAAGAAGAGGGAAGAGGACATATCTGACAAGCATATTTTAAGAAGTTTTAAGCTTTCCAGGACGATCTTTATATCTAGATAATTTAGACATTTTTTTCTTTTATAAGAGAGGTAGGGGCCACAGCAGTGTACCCATCATTTCAGATCTGACCTCTTGTCATTGGCTCCACTACACTGGGTCTTCCTTTGAAGGTTGGCTCGCAATAATTTCAGTTTCTTTTGGATCTCAGTCAGAATACCTATTTTCTGATCCAAAATGGACAATAACTGTGTAATGCAAAAATCAACATCATAGTTTACCACATCAGCTGTTTCCTGGATGTTGTTTTCTGGCCGTTGGCTTGATTCCATCCCTGAAGTCCTCCTATCGTACCCTAATGGAGTGGACAGTGTTTCAGTGTGTTTATTAGCCTGTCCTTCCTCCTCACTCTGGATACAAGGCATTTTAATGAATCCATCCCTCTGAAGGGATGTTTTTGAATTTCTCACGCGATTTTCCAACACCCTTGGCACTTCAGGTCCAACCGGGTAGAGACAACGATGGTGGGCCCTTAAATCCAGAGTTAATTCTTTTACTCTATTTGCATATCTTAAAGTGTTGAGGGTGTTTTCACAAGAGGCCATCCCTGGAGAGATAGTAGCAATCATACAGGTAGAAGAGTTCTGGCCTATGAAGGAGTCCCGCAGCACCTGCGTGAGTTTGCTGGCTCTGAACGGGGTATGGGACTTGTTCTGGCCCAAAGCCCGGATGCATTCTTTGAGCGCGAGGAGACTTTTATTGATCTCCGCCCCTTCGAGCTGCCTTTTCCGGTTGGCTTTGGCAGTATCCGCTCCCCTTTCGTTCCCAGCTAAGTCAACGAGGGAAAACTTGCCATGCAGTTTCCCTCCTGACTTTAGGATGATCTGGAACACCGCATGGCTCCTGGAGGAGTGGGCATTGACTGATGTCTGACCCGAAGTCCGGCAGCTGTTCCCTAGTTCCACGAGGTTCAGCACATCCTCCACAGAACACACCTCCTGCTCCTGAAGTCCGACCACCTGGATTTGCTGATTGCCATCCTCAAGGACTTGCAGCTTCTTCTTCCAGTTTAACAAATCATACACCTTGCCGCCATAAATCTCAAAAAATGTCCCGTAGACTTTGAGGTCCAGCTTCTCATAAGCTGCAGTTTGGAGCAGAAGGAAGACATCCTGAGCCACCAGAGCGTAAATGCCTTTAGAACAATCCTGGCTCCTTCCCGAAAAGGCCCCGCCCATGGTGTGCGTTTTCCCACTGCCTGTCTGCCCATAGGCAAAGCAGGTGGCCATGCCCTTGCGGAAGATGGACTCCACCAGCGGCTGGGCGGTGAACTGGTACACTAACTCGTTGGAGGCGGTGTCGTCGAAGGCATGGTCGAAGCAGAAGGTCTGGTTCTCCAGGTAGCGAGTGAGGTCCACCTTTTGCTTGGACTCATGCACCATGACCACGTTGTCCGAGGGGATGGTGATGATGTCCAGGTCCCTCATGGTGGTCTCTCGCTCGTTGAGAGGACGCTTCCTTACGCAGACACAGATCCGGTGGTCTTCCCGGGGCTCCAGGCTGGACACCTTGCTGCCGTCCAGGTGCCTGCGGTACTCTTCGATCATGCGCATGATCTCGTAGTTGGGGTTTCCCGTGTTGACACTGAGGGCGCGTTGGGCTCGGATCTCCAGCTGCAGCCGCCTGCGCTTCTCACGCTGCTTTTGTAGTTTCTCGATTTCCCGCAGGCAGGGAGACTTTTTCCGCTTCATCAGGCAAGGATTGCTGGGGACTCTCAGGGCCAGGCTGTCCCCTGAGGGCGTTTCGTTTTTCTGGGGGATGGTCGCCATCCACCGTGTGGCCGCGCACTGGTCCCCGACGGCCGAAGAGGGCGCCAGAGACAAGGGCAGCAGTGAGGACGGCCTGGGGTGCTGCGCGGAGGCCAGGGCTGGATTCAGCAGGAATATGGTCTCCAGATCAACCTTCTTGCCCTTCTTGACTCCCTTTTCGACCCACTCCACCGTGACCCAAGCGTTTTCTTTTTTGATCTCTGTGACCACAGCGAGGTGGATCCGCCCGTCGCTGCGCTGGATCGCCACGCAGTTGCCCACTTGGACGTCTCCCAAGGGCGGCATCAAGGGTTTCAACTTTGTGAGGCGAGGGTCGACTGGGAGGCATAGCTGGCTGGCCATGGTGAAGGATGGAGGTGTCAGGGCTCGCTTTTGAGGGCCCTTGGGGTTGGAGCGGCAGGACCTGAGCCCAAGCCAGCCTGAAGCGCCCAGGGCACTGACGCCAAGTGTGGTTTGCACCTGCCTTTGTGAGTTGAGCACCAGGCCTCGCCCTGGGGCCACTGGCGTCACAAAGGGTCGGAGACAGGAAGCTGCAGAGCCTAGGGCCTCAAGATGAAAGCTGGGGGTGGAGGGGCGCGTTACTGATTCTGGGTGCAAAAACACAGGGGATAAAATTGTTCTCTTACCACTGAATACATAGGGATCGGAGTTGGGAGTGGGATATGAATTCTATGGACATTTGTGCCTAAGCTTTAGGACCATCCATTCTCCTCTGCAGTCTCAAAGCTAAGTGCTTCAGTTTGAGAACCAGCGACTGTTCCCTTGAACTTCAGCCCTCCAGTGATCAGTAGGAACAAGTGAAGGCAGAGCCGGCAGCAAATCACAGGCTTCTAAGGACAGGATCCTGGAGGAACACACTCAAACCTGCCATCCTTCTTCGGTTTGGCACCCCCCTCAACACTCGTTAGCAGCCACCACTTAGTTAGTCCTCTTTAATGGGATTTCTCATTACAAAATCAAAATGAGTTCCATGTAATGGGTTCTTGGGTAATACGTTAATAAGGCATTTCCTTTGGTGAGGCACCTGGGTTTGCAAACGTAAGGTGTTTATCATATTTCGGGAGGCCCTGATAGCGCGGTAAAGTGAGTGTCCTTGCATTGGTAGTCACCACCATTTTGGGGATTATTTCCATAATTACCTTTCTAAATTCCTTCAGTCATTACACTTTTGGCCTCATTATCCATAATTTGGTGAGGAAATAGGGACTTCTGGTGGAAAGAGAGAATTCATCTTATTACCTGCTCCTTACCCTGTGTGTGTCCTTTAGAAGTTGTGAAGGTGTGGTGAGGGGGTGAGGGGGAGGCCAAGGAGCCCGGGGGGG
>NW_027529669.1:3581184-3627986 GCF_008692635.1 Crocuta crocuta
GGTCATGGCAGGGCAGGGGAAATGGAAAGGAAGCTGAGAGGTTCAAGGGCAAACATATATTTTGACAAGATTACAGGGTGGTTTTTTTTTCCCTGTAGGATGATTTGCTTGAAAATAACAACAAAAATGACATCAACTGCCAGATAGGCCAACGTGAAGATTAAGGTGGCACATTATGTTTACACATACCACATTGCCTTTTTGACTGTACGTCTGGTGATAATTTCAATGACAACTCCAAAGTAGCATGACGTAGCATGGTGTCCTTAGAACCCTCCTTAGGACCAAGTGACATTATGGAAACAGATTCTTGTTATAAACTGACTTCTTTTTAATAGAAAGTTCCTCTCTTCAGGAAAAATTTAGTAAAGCTTAGATTTTTTGTTTTTATTTTTTTATTTACTTTTTAGAGATAAGGACAGAGCTAGAGCAGGGGAGGGGCAGAGAGAGAGAGAGATACAGAATCTGAGCTGTCAGTACAGAGCCCTATTCGGGGCTCAAGCCCATTAACTGTTTGTGGATGACCTGAGCCGAAGTCGGACACTCAACCAATTGAGCCACCCCGGTGCGTCTACCCACTGTTTAAAACATGCTTTTGTGTGTCTTCTCCCTCCTCCTGAACCCATCCTAATTTGGAGTTAGACAGTTGTTTGCCCACCTCTAGAAGTCTTCTATAACCATGGCATCTGTGGCATCTTTAAATCTCCAAACCAATCATAACCCTATTTCCTTGGCCAACCTCATCTAGTCAGGGACTCCATCTCTTTCTCATGCTGTTCCTAGAGTTATTCTGACAGCTATATTCCTTAGTAATTCCCTGCTTTACAAACATTTCAGTAGTTCGCCATCATCCTAATTGATACAGTGCAAATTCCATACAAGGGCCCATGGTGCGCATTGCCATCTTGCCTGCCTTTTCATCCTCAAGTTTTACCATTGACCGCATTTAGTCTAAAGTTGAACCATATTGAAGAATCTGAGGTCCTTCAAACAAAGTATTTTTTCAAATCACTAATTTCTAGCCCAGATGGTTCTCAATACTACGGTATGTGAAATTGACCTACAGAGCTTGTTAAAACAGATCACTGGTCCCCACCCTTGAGATTCCGATTCAGGAATTATCAGGTGGAGTCAAGAATTCGTGTCTAACAAACTCCCAAGTGATGCTGATGCTGCTGGTGCCTGGCACACTTAGGAATCACTACGTTAGCTCTCAGACTAGAATAGCCTCTCTGTACCTCCTCATTTCCTTGACAATTTTTACGATCTCAAACTACATTTGCAGCAGTATCATTTTTATCTACTAATACAAATTTCAAAATTCACTAACCATCTCCATACCCTTCTCATTTTGTGGAATTTATTCTGAGGAAACTGTCCATCTAAATACAGCATTTGTCAAACTGTAAAGGCTTAGATACAAGATATGGTATCATTTTTGGCCAAGACCTGAATGGCCATTTGGTAGATGAAGAGTTTCTCCAGATTAGAAACTGAAGATTGGAGACACTGTATTTTTTTTTTTTTTTTTTACTGAATATAACCAAGCAGTCTGTTTATATGAAATGGTTACCACATGCTACTTCCTATTCCAAAGGATTCCTACCCTCAAGGAGCTTATGAGTTCTACTTTTTGTTCTATATATTAGAAGCCTATGCCTTGACAAACAACTGATATATCCTCTTTATTTCAAATCCCGTTTTTTTCAGAAGCCTAACAAGTATCAGGTGTAGACTCCTCAAGAGAGGGTACTTTGGGAGGAAGTAAGTACAGGAAATGAGCTTAGTAATTTTCATTTATTAATTAGGTACCTGGTCCCAGTTTGGGCCTGTCAGAGTTACTTTACAGGACAGAATGTGATTTCTAGCTTCATTTTACATACAAACCTCCCAGGAGAAATGCATCAAATAAGCGCCTTTCTAGCACTGCTTTAATGGACATCTAGCAGCTGTTCAGTTTGTTTGATCACCTTGGGGGTCTGTATTTTTCCAGTATATGGATGAAACCTGAGGTTGATTTAGTTCTTCAGAGAAGCTCAGTAAATTTTCACAAATCTCTTTGAAGAAATGGAATTTAACACTTCCAGTTTAAAAGTTGTATGTGTGTGTGTTAGTAGACAAGTAACATACTGGGTATATGCCTTCAGAAAACAAGGGGAAAATTAACTTTTAGAATGAGAATAGTCTTTTACCACTTCAGCAGGTACCTCTGTCTTTTGACATTTCCACATTTTTCCATGCATGGCACTTAACCAGAGGTGATAAGTCCACATTTTTCTAGCCCTCTTACTGATTTAACAGGCCATTGTTTCTATGACAATGACATCAATTCAGAGCCATCTTTTTGCAGCTTATTAAAAGAATTGCTTACCTGGGGATATTTACATGACTCCTATATATCTGTTGATTGTGGAAGTTAGTGTATGATGTTAGCCAAGATGGTTAAACTAATAATTGTCGGTGTCTCGTCTTAAACGCATTTGCTGATCAGCTTTGTTTTGATTTTACTCTGTATGCTGAGGGAGAGGCTTGGGTTTTGCTGATAGTGTACATATCAGTATTATTTGCTCCTGCTACAACTAGAGAAATCATGTTACTCATGAACAACGTAGGTGCCTTTGAGGTTCAGCTACAGATCTTTAACTTGAAAACCACATACTGTATTCTTTGCCCTTAGAGGCTTCTTAACTTATACAATTCAGGATATTTAAGTTAATTTGCTGTGGAACAAAAGACCAATAAGGGATATATAATACTTTTGTGGGAAAAAATCATCGGAACTTGGGTATTTGTCCTAGAGAAAGTTTGAGAACATACCTCTCTATATATACTTAAAAAAAAGAGGAACACAATTTGTTCTCTTTGAGATAAGGTGTGTGAACATTCAATTATGAAAGTGCTAAACCTTCAAGACTTAACTCAGCATCCCTTCTCTTGAAAAGCATTTCCTGACATCTATTGCTTCCTTTCTTCTACCTCAATCACAACTAGATTATTTGCCTTCCTCTCAATTCCCACCTTTATTCCATGCTTATTTTTCACATTTTTTATTTAAAAAATCATTTTTTACCATTTTTGGTTAAAAGTATCTGCACCTTTGTCTGTAGGTAAATACAGTAATGAAGTCCCTTGAGAGAAGGAAAGAGAATACTTCACTTATGTTTGTATACCTGGTATCTGGAACCAGGACTTGCCAAGTTTCCTGGAACTATAAAAACTAGCACAATAGGTGGTTGTTTCTGAGAGGGAGACCTCAGGTCAAACTAATAAGGACCTCATTCAATCAGATGCATTCAACATCTCTTAATGACTTTCTTTTAAATGTCAAGGTCTGAGCTAAGTGCTAGATAGAAAATAGTGAAGAAAATTGCCCTAGACTCTGTCTTCATGGGGCTTACAGCCCCATTTTGGAGACACATAATAACACATAATTAGGTGCATACACACATATACATATACGCATAAATATATGTGTATATAATATATACATTTTGCAGATTTATGGATAACATTGTAATAATTACAGCTGTCTAAGAATCAGGGTCCTATCCCAGTGTATATCCACGTAGAAAGTAAATGATAAATGACAATTTGTTTGGAAAGATAATGCAGACCAGATTTAAATAACAGATCTAGGAGTTGGGCTAGATCTGTGTCCTCAAATCTGGTTACATATCAGAATCATCTGGGGATCTTTGACAAAGTACAGATTGCCTGGTTCCACCCAGACCTGCTGAATCGAACTCTAGCAGACAGAGCCTAGGAATCTATGTTACCAAAAAGTCCCTCAGGTGATTCTTATATTACTGTGAATCCAGAAAGCATTGGACTACATGCCCTCTAGGTCTCTTTCTGTACAGAGATTTTATGATCCCATGGTTCTGTGAATAATAAAAAAAAATGAATGATCCTTTGATATACCTGTGGCAGTGTCTATTGAAATTCATTCCTTTCTCCCTTCCTTCTTTTTTCCTTTCTTCCTTCTTTTTTTCTTTCTTCTTTCTTTTTTTTGATATTTTGAATGTTTGAAGACATTCCTCTTCAACAAAGGAATCCAATGCAGTTTTACTGGGAAAGCTACTTTTAAGTTTCTGCAAAAGGTTTGTTGCAAAATCTAATCTTGGGTATTATTGCCTAATAACATGAATAAAATTACATGATATCAAAATCTTATGTTAACAAAGATTTATAAGCATGAAGGTGTACCATTTATTTTTGTATCTCCCACAGTGCTTTAGAATAGCACCTAATACATAGTAGATATTTAATAAATGTTAAATTGAACTGTTGCATAGCATGAGGTAAATACATGATTTATCCATGTTTTTTGATCATTTTTGTCTTTTGGCTAAGTTGTATAAGGTGAAAGTTATACCAAGATTGAAAACCCTTAGCTTTATACTACGTCTCAGTGTGATTTCTGTAGGTTACCTTATAAGCACTATTTATCATTGCTGAAGCCCACTATCTGGCTGTCAGAGTAACATATGTTTACCATTTTGAAACAGTTTTTATATTCATACCTGGAAATAAAAAAGGTCACTAAGATTCTAAGGAATACACCATGATGTCAAAATAACCAGCTGAGAGGCATCTAGGTGGCTCAGTCAGTTGAGTGTCCGACTTCAGTTCAGGTCATGATCTCTCACTCTGTGAGTTCGAGTCCCACTTTGGGTTCTGTGCTGACCGCTCAGAGCCTGGAGCCTGCTTTGGATTCTGTCTCCCTCTCTGCCCCTCCCCAGTCACACTCTGTGTGTGTGTCTCTCTCTAATAAATAAATAAATAAATAAATAAATAAATAAAAATTTTTAAAAAATAGCCAGTTGATTCAGGAAAAAATACTTTCTTTAAACAACTGGTTGATTTGATAGAAATTACCCCTAGACTGGTTTACATTTTGAGGACATGTATCTCATATTATATAAGCTGGTAAGATTTCAGCAAATATTGGGAAACCTCTAGATATAACCATTTGCTATTCGTGAATATATGTTTGTTCTGGTAAATAATACCAGTAAATATTGGGTAAGGCTGTGTGCTAAAATCAGCACTTAGAAATTAGTTGTTAAGTAAATGAATGAATGGATACGTGAATGAAGATAGGATTGTTAAATCTCAACAGACGTGGATTTTTCTGCCAGCGTGAAAAAAACGTAATTCAGATCATGTTACAAACGGGGCTTTTAAAAAATCTTCAATGGCTTTCCATTTCACTGCTTAAAACCTCAGCTTTTTGTGCCAGGCACTCAAGACCCTGCATACTTTGCCCCTTGCCAGTCTTCCCCCTCGGATCTTGAGTCATTCTTCTCCTCCTTTTTAAAAGTAATACGCCAAACATGCCAGTCTTCGCTCAGTGTTTTGACATATCCAGCTTTTTCCAGAATCAAGGGCTTGCATACTTTGCTTCTCTTGGGACTGGATCCTTGTCATTCTGATCCTCACTTAACAAATGTGTGTCATCTTCTTGAGACTCGCCCTGATTCCACTGCTTCCTAGTTCCATGACTGTAAATGAACAAATTGCATTATCTCTCTGTGCCTCAGGCTTTTTTTTTCATCTATAAAAGTTACCAATAGTATTTGCCTCACGGGGGTGGGGGGGTCGGGAGGAAGTGGGGGGGCATTGGAAGGAACGTGTACAAGTTAAATGAAAACAAAAATGCTTAGAACAAGTCTTGGAACACAGCAAGAACTTAGTATATGTTGCTTTTTATTACCATACTCTGTGATTACTGTGTTTATTTGCTTCTTCTATGCTTGTTTTCTGTTTCTCCTATTAGGCTGTCATGAGTGTGGTTAAGTGGATCAGCAAGCCACAGAACTTTAATAAAACAGCTTTCAATGTGCAGGAAAAAGACCTAGGTTTGTCGGCTCAGGTGTTGGTTCTTATTTGATCTGGAGCAGAAATACCACTTTTTTGAAATTCCATTTCCTCATCTGCAAGAAGAAGAAGAAGAAGAAGAAGAAGAAGAAGAGAGTTAAACCAAATATCTCAATCCTCTGACCCTTAGGTAAAAATGTCCCTAATTTGCAGACAGTTAAGCTTCATTCAAAAAGGGATAAAGTTATTCCCACTTTGTAAAAGATTCTTGAATGCATTTTGGTTTATTGGCAAATAATGAGAATTCTGTGTTGGATTATGATACAGAAACAATGATGCAGTGTTATTTGAGAAGATGTTTGGGTTAAATGGATGCCTACAGATGCCTCCATATACTTACAAGTTTAAAGGGCAGTGCTGGTCAATGTATGGTCTGCACAAAACAGCTTACGTGTTTGGTCCTCAGTCTGGACTTGGGCCTCTTGGCCCATTTTTATTTCTCCGGGTATGTTACCTTATCTATAAGGTATTTTATTTTTAATTTGAATAAGAAACTTGAATACAAAGTTCAGGTTTCAAACAGATTTGATGGAGTATAGGTATGCATGAATGTCTGCAACTTATTCTTAAATGAATGTATTCTAAGTAAACACCTATTTCTTTAATCTGAGTGATAGTAGCATGATGTATGGTCACAGCTATTAGAGAAACACAGATGATTCATTAAATGTTTCTAGTGAATTCTAATGCCATTTCACTGAAAATTTACCTTCTGGAAAAGAGAATATTTGAAGGTGAAAAATGCAGAGAATGGCAGAAAGTTGTCCTAAAATATTTCTACACTGTGAATGGGACCTTTGAGATGGGCCTTGTTACTTACTTCATTAAAACATAATTGTATATAAAAGAGCTACCTCAAAGAGAATGGGAGAAAACATTATCAATTTTGTCAGGTTTCATTTTGAGTTGTAATTACTGATCTCATTAATTATATAGATAAATTTTATCCAGCCAATAAAAATTAGCTGTTATGATGATTTACCAAAAACTGGAAGTATTATATTAATCTATTTGATGCTTTAATGAGGCACAATCAATTTTTATTAATTTTATATGTAAGAAAACTGTTAAAATGTTACTAGGAGAAAGCTTGTATTTAACATTACTGCTATTAATTCTTAATTATGCAGAGATTCTATTAATTCAGGTTATAGTTTACTGTTAACTTCTATCTGCAAGCTAATAACACTATCACTGTTCCATCCATATGTAAGTATTTCTTTATTATTGGCAAAGTGCTTATACAGATCATATACAAACATTCCCAGCCAACTTTTGAAGTAAACCAGGTAGGTGCTATTTATCACATCTTACTAATAAGAAAGCTGGAATTCAGAGAAAATATTTACAAATTGATATTTATAAAAAGTGACTTGAATTGGAACAAGGACATAGATACTTGTAGTAATTTTTATATATATCAGAACACATTTTTAAAAAATGACAAGAATCATGGTTCTCAAATATGAACACTGGGAAAGCTATTATGTTTTTCTTGGATTTTTTTTCTTTTTGGTTTGTCATATATGGGTAGTAACTGATGTCAGTGGTGCTGTGGTGAAGACACTGTATGATAATGTATGTGACATGCAGCGTAGGACTATCTAACAATAAGAATTCAATAAACCATATCTTAATGGAAGATGTTGAGGACAGATAAAAGGTGAACGTGTTGAGCAGGATTTTGAATCTTTCTGCTCTGTATGACCCACAACTTGTGATTTATCTATAAGACATCTATAGGCTGTATCTACAGAGTGTCTTTAAAGTTTCCTTCTTTCCAGATTCACTAATGAAAAAATGATTTTGTGGTGTTATATGTCCAGAGGGACACATCATTCTTGATACTCCTTATAGTGGAATTACAGAATTTTAGGTCTGAGAAGAGGACTTAATAATTCATATTGTCTTTTACTTTGTCCTGTTTTTTAATACTCTATAGACAAGTACCAATCAACTTGACTTTCTGGTTAGAAGCGAATAGATTTTGAGAACTGCCTGGTGAGGCAGAACTCAGAGCTATCATTCATTCAATGTGCATTTACTGAGTCCATATTATGTGCCAGGCACACACCAGGCATACCACTAATGTTATATGTGCTTTGCCTAGAAAAAAGTGTTTATTTGAAATACATTAAAATTAATATGTATTTATATATTTTTAATTTAAATTCCAGTTAGTTAACATACAGTGTAATATTAGTTTCAGGTGTAGAATATAGCAATTCAACAATTCCACACATCACCCAGTGCTCATCACAACAAGTGCCCTCCATAATCCCCATTGCCCATTTCACCCATCCCCCACCCACCTCCCTTCTGTAACTATCAGTTTGTTCTCTATAGTTAAGAGCCTATTTCTTGGTTTGCCTCTCTCCCTCTCTTTTTTTTTTTGCTCTTTTGTTTTGTTTATTAAGTTCCACATATGAGTGAAATTGTATGGTATTTGTCTTTCTCTGACTGACTTATTTCACTTAGCATAATACTCTCTAGCTTCATCCATGTGATTCCAAAAGCAAGATTTCATTCTTATTGATAGCTGAGTAATATTCTATTGTAAATATATACCACAATCTTTTTATCCATTCATCAGTGGACATTTAGGCTGTTTCCAAAACCTGGCTAATATAAATAATGGTGCTATAAACATCAGGGTGCATGTATCCCTTTGAATAAGTGTTTTCATATTCTTTGGGGAAATACCCAGTTGTGTGATTTCTGGGTCATAATAGAGCTACTAGCTCTATTTTTAACTTCTTGAAGAATCTCCATACTGTTTTCCAGAGTGGCTGCACCAATTGGCATACCCTCCAAAAGTGCACAATTGTTCCTTTTTCTTCACATCCTCACCAACACCTGTTGTTTCTTGTGTTGTTGATTTTAGTCATTCTGACAGGTGTGAGGTGATATCTCATTGTTATTTTGAAATGCATTTCCTTGATGATAAGTGATATAATATGATAACACTAGGAATATTTTCTCTTATGTGGGGAACATCTGTGCTATAAAATTATAATAATTAGATTATTACTTTGCTGATTAGTTTAAAAGATCCCTGTGTAAAGACTTTTCTTGGCTGAGAGAATAGTGGAAATTATCCTTCACATCTGCATTTGATACAATGTTGAATGGTGAAACTAGAACCCGGCTGTACACAACAGTAGCTTCTGAAAGGCAAAAAGAACCAGAAACAGAGAGAGAAAATACTATGTATTGAATGGCCCTAAAGTACTGAGCACTTTGCACCTTACATAGCTTTGACCTTGAAAGTTGTTTCTCCTGTTTTCCTTATTTTAGGGAATCTACCCTGTTTATCAGGCTTAAAACCTAGCTCTTCTCTTGCTTCCAATTCCCCTTATTTAATTATTACTTATTTTCTTTCAAAGTCCTGAGTCTGTCCACAAATTACTGTTACTTCTGTCACTGTATTAGTTTGAACCACCATTATCTCTTACATAATTCATTGCTGAAACTTTCTTTTTTTTTTTTAATGTTTTATTTATTTCTGGGAGAGTGAGAGAAACAGCGTGAGCAGGGGAGGGTCAGAGAGAGAGGGAGTCACAGACTGAAACAGGCTCCAGGCTCTGAGCTGGCAGTCAGCACAGAGCCGGATGTGGGGCTCGAACCCACGAACCGCGAGATCATGACCTAAGCGAAAGTCAGACGGTTAACCGACTAAGCCACCCAGGCGCCCCTTATTGCTGAAACTTTCTAAATGGTCCTTCTTCCTCCAGATTTGTCTCCAATCCAGCCAATTCCATGCACTAAGCCATTTGATGACTTTGCTAAGCCATGCCTCTAAGGCACTTCCTCCCCTTCCATGAAGTCTTATCAGCAGTACCATTCAAGGCACTGCTTTTACCTTTTCAGCCTTCTGCTTTTACCACCTGCCCAACTTTATGGCCCAATGCCATGATGTGCTAGTCCCAAATACGGCATGACATCTGGGTAAGCAGCCCATGCATTAGAGCCAGATAGACAGAATATCAGCTCTATAATTATAGGTTGTTGAGGTTGAGGTTTACATGAGATATGCAAATTGTTTAGTATGGCATGTGGCCCACAGAACATGCTCTAAAATGACTGATTGTTATTTTCTTTGACTCAGTGTCCTCCCGCCCCAACATAGAACTCCATACCTTACTCATCTTCTCTATTTCTCTTGGTTACCTCCCTTGTGTGCTTCAGGTATTTCATAACTTACATGTCATTTTACATAAGAAGATTCCCCTTAGCTCTTAAGTTTGCATTGGATAATTCCCCTATGCACTTTATTGTTTCTCTCTGTTGATGCACTTAAATTTGCCACTTGCATGTTTTGAACACCACAAAATAAACTCCTTGAGTGCAGTGACCTATCATCTAGGCGCCACTCAAAAATATTTGTGAATGAACAATGAATAAATGCATGATAGAACTAATAATGATAGATATTACTTATGGAATTTTTATTATGTGCTAGACCTTGGGCCATATTCTTAAGTATCTTTCTCACTTCCTCTGAGTGAAGGTCAGTTGAACAGTTGGCCTTTGAACAAGGTGGGGGATTGGAGCACCAACCTTTCGTGTAGTTGAAAACCTATGTATAATGTTTGACTCCCCCAAAACTTAACTAAGTTTTAATTTGAAGCCTTACCAATAACATATGTTGATCAACATGTATATGATACACTGTGTATATGTATGATATTCTGTGTTCCTATAGTAAAGAATGTTAGAGAAAAGAAAATGCTATTAAGAAAGTCATAAAGAAGAAGAAATGCATGTACAGTACTCTACCATATTTATTGAAAAAAATCTGCATATAAGTGGACCTCTGCAGTTTAAACCTGTATTGTTTAAGGATCAACTGTACCTTTTTCTCTCTCATGCATACATATATATTTATATGTATGTATGTGTAAATATGACCTAAAATGTGTGTAAAATATGTAAATATTTTATATAAAATTTGTATACACCATATATTATGTATGTCTATATATATTTAATTCAGTTTAATTCTTTTTTAAAAATTAAAAAAGAATTTTTTGAGAGAGAGAAAGCACATGTGCATACGCCGGGGTGGGGCAGTCAGAGAGACTGAAACACAGAACCCGAAGCAGGCTCCAGGCTCTGAGCTGTCAGCACAGACCTGGACATAGGGCTCAAACTCAGGAACCCTGAGATCATGACCTGAGCCTAAGTTGGATGCTCAACCGACAGAGCCACCAAGGTGCCCCATAATTCTGTTTAATTCTTAAAACAATTTGTAACTCTCTGACGTGTTACTATCTTCATTTGACAATGAGAAACTTGAGGCTCAGACACGGTAATTTTCTAGTGCAGCATAGTGTGTGGCTGGGATTTGGGCTTACACCCAACTCTAAAATCCATGTGATTTTGGATTTTGCCATACCATTCTGTCTCCAGTTCATAGCCTAAGTGTCATGAAAAAAAAAAAAAAGGGAATGGGAGAAAACAGAATGGAGTATACCCTGACACATTTAGAAGGTTACAGCAGAAAGGTGTTTTCCTGGGGTCTCATAACCCTTCCATACTGTCGGCATCTGGTATTTTTAATTCACAGAAAGGAAAGGTAGGACTTGTGTTGTTTCTCTTGAGGCTACACAGTTCTGAGATGCGCTCTCACATGGCAACCTTCTCTGCAACCTTCCTCTTCACACACTCTCCACAATCCCTCCTGGTTTTCAGCCTTTTCTTGCTTGTAGCTAATGTGTTTTTCTATATACTCTCACAGAGATGGTACTGAAGTCTCTGAGCAAAAGGCTGCTGAAGAACACAGGCGTTGGTGCTTGAAGTGTGTTCTCCAGCTGTGGAATGTTTCACTCATCCGATGCAAAATTAACCTCTTTGTTGTGAGTGCAGCCAGCCCTCCTCCCGAAGTTAGAGGTGTGACTCCTGGCGGAACTAAGGCTGGAAGGCCGCCTCTGCTCTTGCCTAGATTTTGATCTCTCTCCCTTCTGAATTGATAAACAAAACCTCCTCTCTAGGCCTGAAATTTTTTACAGTGAGTCTCTGGCCAAAAGAAAATGATTCTTCCAAAGTGTGGAGAAAAATTGGCCAGGTTTGAGCATGTTTTGGATCAAAAGTGGCAACGATGTGCCAAAATCCTAAAGAGCATGCACATCCCCTTTGCTTATACTCGCTGGTACATAAATTATGGATCCTGTGGCCATGAATCAATTGTGCAGAGAGTAAGACACAGCTTCTCTCTCACTTGGTGTAAGAGACAAGTTGCGCATTTCCTGGCGGCTGGATTTTACACATGAGAATTTCCCTTCGTGCTTTGCAATTTATCTACAGCATTTTACATGTCAAAACACACCACCATTTTGAAGCCATTCCATATCAACACTAATAAGAGTTCTTTGTTTCTTACACTGGAAGTTTAAGCTCCCATAATAAGAGTCCATGAACTGATTGATCCTTTATCAAGGTAAGAAGTGAGAATGGGCTTCAATTTTAATACAGTATTCTCACTGATAAAAACACCCCCCCTTTTCATTAGTAAAAAAAAAAATAATAATAATAACCATCTTTGGCAAACTACTATCAAGGCACCAGGAAACAAATCTTACCAAAAATAATAATAATTCTGTTGTTCTTTTGTGTTATATTTATATAGTGCCTTCCAAATTTATAAAACTCAGATACAGTTATTAGCTCTTGTTTAACAATTTGAATTAGGAAAAAAATGAGTATCTGCTTTTTAATAAGCATTGAATTGGGTTCATGGAATTTTCACTGCAATTGTGTGAGGTAGGCTATATTATATCTTATTCTGCCAAGAGGACACTGAGGCCCAGAGAAGTTTAATTATTTGACAAAGGCACACACAGCTTATCACTGTTAGAAACAGGGCTTGAAGATCTTTTTATCCAAAATTTGATACCTGTTTCATGATGTTTGTCTCTATTCTACAACTAGACATAACTCGCTCAGAAATTAAAGCCAGTCTTAGCTACAGCAAAATTATTTAGTAACACTGCTGAAAATAATCACTCCTGAGTAGATCTAAGGATTTCCCAAAATGAGCTATTTGAAAAATTTCCAAATTATTTCTAACTGCTGTATATTGAGCAATAAAAGAAATTGCTTTCTTGTATTTTCCCCCTTTGTGTTTGTGTACCTGCTCACAAAAATCATCTCATACATAATGCAAGGTAATAAACTACAGCTTGTAATGGCTGTAAAGCCTGGCCCATGTGGAAATAGAACTGGAATTCCATAACTAGTGATGTACCTTTCAAATGCAATTCAAGGTTGACAAACATTAAGCAATTTGGGCAGGCACTTGCAACCAATGTTTCCTCTGAGTGCTTGTTAGGTGTCTCATCATTGAGCTATTATTTCAAAGTGCTGGGAAGAATTAATGATTTCCTTCAGGTAAATCACAGTGGATTGAAATGCCACACAGGAATAACCATTGCCCATTTTAGGGGGGCAGGGGGTAGGATAATGGGAGATCCCTATTAACATGCTGTTCTTTTAAAATACTGGATCTCTTAAAATTCTATTTTCTTATGGCTTCTAAAACTATATTGCCATTGTATTATAATTTCAAACCAAATTGGTATTTCCTCAACAAAATAAGTACATTCACTTGTGAAAACATGAATATAACTGATCAGTGGTGTTGTTTCCTTCGGTATATGAAACAAAATAGTTCGCAGTTACCAAACGATTAGAGATTTCTTTCACCAAGGAACATCCCGTTTAAGTGCCTTGCTCACATAGACCAGCTGTATGCATATTAAGAGGCATTCTTTAGAAGAACCTAAACATATTTGTTTTTGAAGTTTTCTTTTGCTATTTTGGAGGGGAAGAAGTTCTTAGAATTTACTGTTTACTTTTTTAGGAAAAAGAAATCTTTGTAATTTACACATTTTTATCTTTGAAACGCACACTGAAAGGCATTAGTTTTTGCCACTGTATTATCACAGTGAGATGAAAAAATTTTGACCTGTGCGCAGAGCGTAAATTAGGAGATTCAAGCAAAGGACCATGACCTTCTCAAAAGATTCGAAAACTAAGGATCACGTGTTTTTAACCACATATACCTCTGTTGGGTGAGAAGAAATTCTCTTTTCTCTTCTCTCTTTTTTTTTTTTTTAATGTTTTATTTATTTCTAGGAGAGAGAGAAAGAGACAGCGCGAGCAAGGGAGGGTCAGAGAGAGAGGGAGTCACAGACTATGAAACAGGCTCCAGGCTCTGAGCTGGCTGTCAGCACAGAGCCCAACGCGGGGCTCGAACCCACGAACCGCGAGATCATGACCTAAGCGAAAGTCGGACGCTTAACCGACTAAGCCACCCAGGCGCCCCTCTTCTCTTCTCTTTCCTTCCCTCCCCTTCCATTCCCTTCTCTTCCCTTTCCTTCTGTCTCTTTCTTTGCTTTTTGTTTGTTGTTATAGAAAAAGTAAAACAACTCGAAGAGTAGAGCCAACAACATAATGCACTATATACTTATCATGCACAACAATTTATTATGTCTATATTCCTCCCTGCTGCCCTTGAAAATCTTGAGATTATTTGGAACAATCTTACTTCATTCTTAAATATTTTGGTGTGTATGTATACAGTATAATTACATTATTTGGAAACCTATAACTATAATGCCATTGTCACACCTAACAAAAAAAACACTTTTATTTATTAATATTTATTAACATTATATATTATAACTATATAATATATTATTATAACTATATAATATAACTTATTATAATAAGAAATATTTATTAACACTAACATTTCAAGATAGATAATTATTCTTTAAATCTGCCCAATAGTTTCTTCCATTTGACTTCTTCAAATACATTGCATTTATCTGAGATTTCTGTTAATATCTTTGAATCTGTATGTTTCTTCTTCAGTGTTTTATTTTTTCCATGTATTACACAAAAATAGATTCATTGTGTTGTAATATTTTTTTAACATTCTAGATTTTGCCATTTGCTTCCTTGTGGTGCTGTTTAACATCTTCCTCTGTCCCTTAGTTTCCTGTAGATTGATAATTTGTTTTTGTTTTTTCTGAGTTTATTTTATTTTATTTTATTTTTTTACATATAGTTTATTGTCAAATTAGTTTCCACAAAACACCCAGTGCTCACCCCACAAGTGCCCTCCTCCATGCCCATCTCCCTNTTTCTCCCAATCTCTCTGGTTTTGTAAGGTTTCCAATGGCTTCAGATCTTTTCCGTGTGATGTACGTGCGCGAGTGCAAGTACGGAGCTCCTTACTTCTCTGCCATCTTGCCCCCTCTTGTAGATTGACATTTTGATAATAGTCTTGACTGAACTACTTCAGAAATTGGTTTACTTACTTCTCATTTGATGAAATCGGGAGACACATAATGCTTCTCTCTTTTGTGTGTGTGTGTGTGTGATTTTGCAGTATATTCTATTACTGTTGATCAAATAATTTCCTTCTCATGCTTTCTTGTCACCATCCTTCAAAAGAAGAATATATCTCTCTACTTCATTAGTCTTGAGCTTAGCCATTTAACTTGCTTTAGCCTATGCCATACACCACATATACACCAAGGCTCAGGTGTGCATGGTACAGTTTAATCTTGTAGAACTTCTGCCTTCTGCCATGAACATCATGGGACTGCTTCTTTCATCTTGGGCTATAGATTGTAAAGGCTGAAGGAGACCTGAAACCAACTCAAATTTGGAGTTAAGCACAGCTGAATATCAGCTGACCCACAGACCTAATTGTTTCATAACCAAGAAATAAATGTTTGTTGTATGCTACTGAGTTTTGTGATTATTTTTTGAACAACATTATTGTAGCAAAAGTTTAATGATGTAGATATAATATGAATCAGTGGATTAATGTGTTATCAGATTGCTTCATCCTCTTTTTAGTAGTTAAAGGCCTCTCAATGTTTTTTTGCAACTATTGATTATTGTTGCCTAGGGCCTTTATTTTATACTGGTTTGCAAAGTGGTGATAGTCTAAGTCTATTATTCCTTATCCATGTATTACTCCCAGAAGAATAACTGAGGAGGTACTCTGAGATATTTATAAATGAAAGTTAGGGTAATATTTTGGTGTGTTCTTTCACTTACTTTACTGTTTTTAAGAATAATGAATTGGTGGGGCACCCAGGTGGCTCAGTTGGTTAAGCATTCAGCTCTTTGTTTCAGCTCAGGTCATGATCTCATGGTTCATGAGATCGAGCCCCATTTGGGGCACTCTGCTGACCGTGGGGAGCCTGCTTGGAATTCTCTCTCTCTCCCCCTCTCTCTCTGCTCCTCTCTGTCTTGTGCTCTCTCAAAATAAATAAATAAAACAAACAAACAAAACAAAAGAATAATGAATTGGTTCTCTAGCATCCTCCAAAGGACACTAATGAGATTTTATTTTATTCTATTTTGTAAGTGTTAAGTATACATGCATTTCATCATTATAAAAAATACACACTATTTGATGCATTTTCACCAATTGCTGGTACTAATTTCTTTGATGCTCATATTTTCTAATTATAAAATATTATTTCTAACTAAACCCAGTATTGATAAGTTTCTTAAGATCTAGAGCTGGAGACTTTCATTTTTATTTTTTGAGTGGAGCTGCTTTTCCTTTTTCTAAAACCTAAAAGTCACTACTAGGATTTATGGAAGAAGGAAAATTACTGATAATAAAATTCCTTAATAGAATGAGTCAAAAGCAATGGTCTTTGGTGGTTAGAAAATTCCCAGAGAGGGTGCAGTATACTAGCTAATAGTTGGGAGATATACCATCTAAGATTTAGGGACCTTAAAATTCATGAAACATCATTGGTAAGGGATCCCTGACATAAAGATGGCATCCCAGTTAAGTGATCTTCAGTAAATGACAAATAAAAGATTAACTGCCTAGAGCATTAGTCCCACTAATTCAGTATTTATAGGTATTCAAGTTATTAGCTTTTTAATTAACACTGAAAGATCTGAAAGTACCTAATTGTATTCCATTCTAATTATATTAAATTATACACATGAAAATTAAAATTCTGGTTTTCTAATATTCTCTTTAAGAATGTGCAAACACAGTTGATGTTTTCTTAATAAATGTCTCTCAACTGTTATTATGTTTCTAAACAGAATAGAAAAAATACAAGTTAATAGTGCTCATTTAAGTATGTTGCATCCAGTTGGGATTATAGAATTAAAGAAGGATTTACACTAGGGTATTAGAGATATACTACGTCCATTTATTTAATTCACTGCAATAATAATCTGCTCATTGAATTATTTAACACATCTTTTTATAAAGTACTTTGTGCATTCAGGTTTGAATGTGGATAGATTACATTGTTACATTTACTTCCTTTAAGACAAAATCAACTGGGAGAGCTATTTCAGAGCCTATAGAATAGAAATGAATAAAAGAAAGCAAATACAAATTTCAGGGAAACTATAAGAATTCTAATTCTGACTCTCTGATTGTTCACTTGGGCTCAACTTTAATGATGCTGTCTTAGGAATCTTTTTTAAAAATATTTTTAAATTTATTATTATTATTATTTATTAGTATTATCANCCTGAGTGTGCACAAGCAGGGGAGGGGAGAGGGAGAGAGAGGGAGAGAGTCTTAAGCAGGCTCCAAGCATGGAGCCTGAAGAGAGGACTTGATCTCATGACTGTGAGATCAGGACCTGAGCCAAAGTCAAGAATCTGCTGCTTAACCAGCAAAGCCACCCAGGCACCTTAACTAGGAATCTTAATGTGTGAGGCCTCTACTACTGAAATTTTTCAGTTCTTTTATTGGAATATCAAGAAAAAAAATTTTAATATACTTTATTTTATACCTTAAGGATACATGCTATCTGTGGTTGGTAAAATAACATAATGAATATTTCATATAATGATTCAAATATTGTGTCATCTCTAGTGTTTAAGAACTGGGAGTGGATTTCTGTTTTGGAATAGTTTGTGAGGCCAAGAAGATTTGGTTTGACATGTGTCTGATCTAAAGAGATGTGGCAGGATGATATATAAAGTGATAATTATGTTGCTCTGTAACACCCAGACCTTAAAATTTAAAAAAAATTTAACATTTATTCATTTTTTTGAGAGACAGAGAAAGACAGAGAATGAGCCAGAGAAGGTCACAGAGAGAGGGAGACACAGAATCTGAAGCAGGCTCCAGGCTCTGAGCTAGCTGTCAGCACAGAGCCCGACGCGGGGCTCGAACCCATGAACCACAAGATCATGACCTGAGCCAAAGTCAGACACTCAACTGACTGAGCCACCCAGGCACCCTGGGGACCTTAAAGTTTTTACTGTCTTCCATCCCCATCTGAGATATGGTATAGGAAGCCTACATTTCTCCATGGCCTGTAAACATAACAGTCACAAAATTAGAGGAAAAATAATTCATGTTTTACAATTCAGAATCTTTATTCTGATGAAAGGTAGAACAATCAGGAAGAATCATTGTTGAGGTATCCACCCCAACCCTCTCTTCAGCTATTTCCACCTCTTGTAAGTTGAAAAGCAGAAGATGAGATAAAGACAGGAGTCTTAAAATCCTGTATGTCATTTAAAGGGGGCCCTATACCTCCCCTTCCTCACCTGGTTAAGTATGCCTTAATTGTCTTAATTATACTGAAAATCAGTGGCCTAACACAACAGCTGAGTTATCATCAGTAATAATTTTTCATGATTCTATATGTCAACTGAATTCAACTGGATCGTTCTGAGGCACCATATACTGGGGCTGCAATTATCTAGGTTCAACTGGGCTGAAGTATCCAAGATGGCTCACTCACATGATTGGCATACTGATAGACAGCCAGAAGACTGGGCTGAGGTAGGCAAGGGCACTGGGATCACTAAGTACCCCCAATCTTTCCGGGTAGTTTCATGTCATATTCCTCCTAATGCTCCCATAATTTGTTTCCTCCAGCAGGTTAGCTGAGCTTCTAACATGGCAACTCAAGGCTTCCAAGGTTTGTCCAGGAGGACAAAGATAGAGGCTGCCAGTCCTTCTTAAGGCTTAGCCTCAAACTTTCACAGTGATGCTTTTCTTACATTCCAGTCACAGATTCAGCTTTGAAGGGAACTTCCACAGGGACATGGGTTCTACAGGACACTGGGAGTCAACCCTGAAGAGTAGCCACCATGAGAGTAGAAAACACCTTTATATTTATAGATCTGAGAATAGAAAGGATATTGTCTGCTTCTACCTGGTTACCCTTGAAGGTGGCAGTTCCCACACTTTCCCCAACATCTCACAGCCTGGGAATGTACAACACAGCTCCATTGATTTACTAGGTATATGGACCTGAGAGAACACCTGAATTTGGCCTCTAAAAGAGTCCAAACCAGGGGAGGCTTATAGTCTTGGACAGGGGATGCTGGGTGCTGTACCTGACAAGTAGGGATATTTACAAGAAGTAACTGACTCCTTTACAGAAAATTCATAGATTGTAATTGCCCATAAAAACCATGTGTTCCATCTCTCTCTAGAAACAGCATCATTCTTATCACTGACAGTTGAGAACCCAATGTTTTATAACTTGAGCTATAAGGTTGATCACAATTTTAGGCAACATAATGTTTTTTTGTTTGTTTGTTTGTTTTTGTTTTGTATTTCAGCATGCTGAAAAAATGGAACCATTAAGACTTTTCCATCATATTTCATTTATTCATCTGACAAATAGTTATGGAGAAGTTGAACAGTTTTAGGAGACACAGCAGAGCCAACAGTTCACTAAAGATCTGCTTTCGTTAGGCTTTTGTTCTGATGTTAGAGAAGAGACAGACAATACAAAAAATAGGATATATACTGTGTGTGATATGTAATACTAAGAAAATTATAGCAGAAAATGAGTTACGGTGCATATTTGTGGGATGTAGGAAGAAGAGGCAGTAGGGTGTGCCTTACTGAGAATATGCCCTCATACACCTGCAGCAGGGAGGGGAGCAGACCATGCAGATCTCTAGAGGGAGGCCATTCCTAGGAGAGGGAAAAACAACTACAAATATCCTATGTTGAGAGCATGTCAAGTTTGCCTGTAGAACCTCAAGATAGCTCTTAAAGCTGGATGAGGATGAAGAAGGAGGGAAAAACCACACAAAAATAAAACAAAACAAAAAGAGAAGATGTTAAGTTAGGAGAGGCAGAGGAGAGCTTGGTGGAGGAGGAAATTGCCTGGAAGCCTTTCCCAACTGAATGAGAGGATTAAACCACATTAAAAAATGATTTGAGTGACGTTTTCTCATCCACTATTTCTACCGAGATGCAGAGCTGGTAACATCCCAGATGCATACAAAATAACTAATTCATCACTCATAGTGCATGCTTTAGACCATCAGGGCTCAGTTCATTCAGAGAACCCTTCAGTTAATTTCAGAGAAAGGTTAGCTTTCTAGGTCATTACAGGGTCTTGGATTTTGCTGTGAATTCTAGGGAAAGCAGAGTGAGGTTACTGAATACATATTTTTAAAGAATCAATGTGGGTGCTTGGTAAGGTCAAAAATTTCTCCAAATTCCTACCCATGTATTGTAATACATCCTATGAAGTAGAAGGACATCAGGTTTGCACCATCGAGGTATTGACTATATCTCAAAATTTTAAAGAAAATTTCATTGAATATGGCTCTATGCATGGGAATAAATCCAAAGAAACAAACATATCATTATAACTCATTATCTGAATAATTTTGGTGTATGCATAGAAGCCATAATGCATCTTATATATTTTATTTTATTTATTAATTTCTATGGGATTAAGTGAGACTAAAGTTCAATTTTTTAGGTTTATTTATTTATTTTGAGAGAGAAATAGAGCACAAGTTGTGGGGGGCATAAGGAGAGAGAGAGACAAAGAATTACAAGCAGGCTCTGCACTGTCAGCACTGTCTGTCAGGGATCCATTCCTGATGCAGGGCTTGAACTCACAAACCATAAGACCATGACCTGAGCTGAAGTCAAGAGCCAGACGCTTAACTGACTAAGCGACCCAGGTGCCCCATAAAGTCCTATATTTTAAAAGTATTTTAGAATGTCATAGAACCCATTAATTTATTCAGTCATTTGACCATGGATATTCACTGAGATACTTTACAGCATGGCATAAAACATAAGTGAATCCTGAAGGAAAGTGAGAAAAAAGAGAGGAGAATTGGGGTGAGGGAGAGGGGAGTAGGGGAAAGAAAAACGGAGAATGGGGGATCAGGGAGGGAGAGAGGGAGAAAAGGGAGTGAAGGAGGCAGGTTGGGAGGAAGGAAAAGAGAAGGGAGAGGGAAGGAGGGAGGCAGAGGTAGGGAGAGGGAGGAAGGGTGGGAGAAAGGGATTGAGGGAGAGTGCACGTGTGTAAGGGAGCAGCTTGGTTATAGCCTCTAGCTCACAGTTTCCCTAAACCGTGGTTGTTTACCAATATATATTTATATAATAATATAAAAAATACATAAATAAATAAATANCCAGTTTTGCATAAGCTAGTTTATAATGGGTTATTTTCCCTGCCTAAGAAGTATCTTAATGGAGACAGCTCTTAGATACACATTTCATTCTTGCAGAGCCACGACATTACATGACTTCTACGTGCCATACTGGACAGAGAGAAAGGAGTTAACTGAGTGTGTTATTATCTTCAACCCATTCATTCTAAAAGCAAGCAGATCCAATAACAAGCTAATTGATTTTGTCGTGTCATAAATTGCTATCAACTGCCTTCTTTGCTTTTCTGCTGCTCGGAGAGAAATTTTCTTTAAATGGATTTCAAATGGTGTTTGTTGGATTTTTCTCCATCTTAAGTGCCTTCTAAATATTTCAGTGGTGGATCACCTGCCTTGCCATCATAATTTGTCATCATGAAGAAAGAGGGGATAAATATTTTTGTAGGAAATATATGTAAATGATTCTGCAGAGTACAAAACCATCCACCACTGAATACTTGCCTGTTGTTCATGTTTGGTACGATTATTGCCTGGCTTATGATAAGCAGCAGGAATATTCTATTTCTGAGCTTCTTAAAATGCCTCTAGATCTTTACATTTTAGACTCACTTTATTTCCCTAAAGGCTATGTCATCAGGTGTGCATTGTTTTGTTTTGTTTTGTTTTTAATACATTCGTTTGGAATATAATCTATCTGCCGAAAAGTACGCAAATCATTAAGTGTATGACTTGAGGAATTTTCACAACATCCAGCCCCCAGATCAAACAGAACATTCCCAGCACCATAATCCCCTCATGCTCACTCCTAATCACTATTATTCCCTGCAAGTTCAATCACTATCGTGTGTTCTCACCCCTCAGATTTTCCTGGGGTTTTTTTTTGTTTTTTTTTGTTTTTTGTTTTTTTGGAACTTTATATAAAGATGCAGTTTTTTTTTAATTTTTTAATGTTTTTTATCTATTTCTAGGAGAGAGAAAGACAGCGAAACAGGCTCCAGGCTCTGAGCTGGCAGTCAGCACACAGTCCGATGCGGGGCTCGAACCCACGAACCGCGAGATCATGACCTAAGCGAAAGTCGGAAGCTTAACCGACTAAGCCACCCGGGCGCCCCTATAAAGATGCAGTTTTTACTTTGTGTCATATAAAGTACTCTTTTGTATCTGGCATCTGTCTCTCTGTCGTAAGTTCACAGGATGCATACAAGTCATTGTAATGTAGCTGTCATTGGTTTATTCTGATTGCTGGGCAGTATTGCACTGTATGAACCTGCTACTGCATGATTCTGAGTTATGAAATTGCCGCCAAATTGCCAAATTATGAGCCTGAGCAGGACACTGACATCAAGGAGTGGAACAAAAAATACAGCACTGTTGCAGGACAATTTCCAGGGAAAATAGCCTCCGAGATGGTGATGGGCAGATGGTAGTATCCTGGAGTGTGTTCACTCAAGCAATATCTTCCAGGAGAGGGGAAGGAAGTGGGAGAAGGTAAAGAGGCTGAGCTGTGATAAGGTCACAACGTGGCCTCAGCCAGTCCAAGGTAGGATGGTCCTTCAGACTTGTGGCCTCCATCAGGGGAGCTAGTCCTTTGTCCCCACATTGATAGTCCTTAGGTTCAATCCCCCCCCTACCATGTGGGGATTGCGCTTGGAACAGGTGGCCCGGGTGTAACTCAGTGCCCCCTACACTCCTTGTTACAGGAATATTTAAAAACATCAAATCTAACAGTTCCTCCAGGCCTTTGTGATCCTAATAGGGATGCATATATAAGCATTCAGTCAATGTTAGAGCTCTTCTGACTTGGAAATGAAACAAACTTTATTTTATTTTTAATATTTTTAAAAAATGTTTATTTATTTTTGAGAGAGAGAGCATGCATAAGTGGGGGAGGGGTAGTGAGAGAGACAGAAACACAGAATCCGAAGCAGGCTCCAGGCTCCAGGCTCTGATGCTGATAGCTCAGAGCCTACGAGGCGCTTGAACTCCTGAACCCTGAGATAATGACCTGAGCTGGCTTAACCAACTGCACCACCCAGTTGCCTGAAACAAACTTTAAATTGAGGTGGGGAAAACTGCTGGAAGAAATACTTAAATAACTATTTTGTGGTGAGTGTCATACTCTCATGTGTCCAGGGGGCCTCGTAACCTGCACAGTGGCCTTATAATAGAGGAAAAAAGAAAGAAGCCTAAATTGCATTGCCCCACCTTCAATGTTGAACACATCTCCATGTCTGCCTTCATGGTGGCAAAGAACAGAAGGAAAAGATGGTAAGAGGAAGAAGAAATGAGAAGCAGCATTTATGGACCATGTGACTATGTCCAAGCCACTCTACAGATTTTACATTATTTTGTCTCACAAAATCTTCATCACTTTGTGAAGTATGTATAATTCTTCCCACTTGAAGAGGAAAAGAGAACATTATGGATTGACAGTTCCTAAGTTTCCAAGGAACACACTTACATTCACCTAATTCCAGGTTGCTTTTCCTTCCAACCAGAGCACACTTTCTCTCCATGGGATGAGAGGACATGAGCATAAAATGTAGGAGTAGAGCAGGTATTTTGCCCTTGTTTACAACTAAATGTGTGCCATTTAACTTAAAAGAACCAGGAGTTACTTACACTTATGCCTTGTTTCCCCAACTTCAGCACTGATTTTGAGGGTTATGACACACAATTAGGGGCCCCCGCCCATTAGAACAGATGGAGACCATAGCCACCGCCTCCCCCACTCCATCACCAGCACCTAGAGCACAACTACAGGGAGCTCAATAAATATCCACTGATTGAATACGTGCAGCCTTCAGCTCTCATGTTCTATGTGGCTTAAACACCAACTGATATGCATCTGAGTAAGCTAGTCAGTTAGCAATAGATGTGAAATGTAGAATTTATTTGTGCAAACACAGATAATAATTCAGGAGTTCTTCCATTTTCAGTAATCTAACAGAAGTTAGAGTATCATCTGCGGGCACGCACTTATGAATTAGGTTTTTCAATGTAAAGATCCTTTTTACAAATGTAAGGGGACTTGTAGTTTCTTTCTCTCTCTCCCAGCTTTCTCATTCTTTCCCTTTTCTTTATTTTTGTAAAAAGAAAAAAAAAAGATATGCTGGAATAACTTTTGAGGGAATAAAACACCAAAAGAGCCGGACACAGAGACTCTGATACTGAAGGGGAGGTGGCAGCCAAGGAGTGGTAGCCAGCGAAAGAGTTTATATATAGTTAAATGGAGTGAACAAAAGGCTTGGTGTGAAGATGTTGACTGTGAGGCTTTGTTTTAAGCACGCAGAATAAATAACACACATATCCCCAAACAGGAGAGATTGAACTTGGAAAACCTCTTTGATGACAGAAAAGAAGCTATGAAATTATGATGCCTGGTACTTTGCATTGGACCCTGGTGACAGTCCTTGGTGGTGGAAGAGTAATGGGATCTCAAGCTCTTCTGTTTTGGGGCACCCACAAGAACCTCATAAACATCAAATTCATATGTGCCATATGTGTAGGCATTGTCATACACTAAAGAATACTGATGTCACTGATCATCCAGAAAGGACAAAAAAAACTTACCATTACTAAGAAGAGTTTGGTTTACTTTCCTTCTTTAGGGTTTAAGGCCAAGTTCAGTAACTAGCGAGTCACTGCACTTGCTGCATTTTCTCAGATCTATTCTCTTAGTAACTTTCAAATATGCACCAGCATATTTCACTACAGTCAGCGCACTATGCATTACATCCTCATAACTTATTTATTGTATAACTGCAAGTTTGTATCTTTTGTACAGGTTTGTACCGCCTTCACCCATTTTGCCCACATGGTGGTAGCATCATTTTTAAGTTGTGCCCCTCAGGTCTAAAGGCAGGTTCAGAGGAGGTCTAAGCAAATCATCTACACATTTTTTTTAGCTTATATATTTCATGAAATTGTATTTTAAATAAATGTTTGCCCTTTCACATATTTAAGTGAACATCTAATTTTATGTTTGCTGTTGTGATTTTATTAAATTAATATTTGTAATGTAGAACCACTGAGTGTTGGATGATGAGCCAAGTTTCAAAGCAAGACTGAACTGAAATAGAGGACTTTATTAGTTCACAGTGAGCTTTGAGGGGACTCAGGGGGAATTCAAGGCAGGGGGCAAGCTGAGGGAGCAGGGGTGGGGCACATGCCTTAATTAGGGCTTATGGGTAGAGTGCTTTGGGATTTGTGGGCTAAGGGCATACTGGTCATGACATTCAAACCAAAAAAATGGGGTTTTGGTAAGCTCTGCAAGGGATTGTCTAAGGGGTGCACAAGGAGGTGGGGAAGGCTGTTTATCGCAAGGGGATTGGGGAAGTTATATTAGGAACTTACACTGGCTTGTAACTCTGTGGGCTGTTATCCAAGGCATGCACTTCCTGGGGAACTAATGCCTTGTTAAGGCCCCCAAAGCCTACTTAGCCAAACAAAATGGATTCTGAGGACACAATAACATGAAGTAGCTTAGCTAAACCCTCAATAAGTGCACACTATAATGTTTAATTCTGAACACACTATTTACAATTGTTCCATCTTCCTCAAAAATTTTGAGCTATTGATTTCCCTCTTTCAGTTTATGGAAAATATTTACCACATAATCCAAAGGGGTGAGGGGAGGGAAGGTAGATCTGATCGGCCAACCGTTTAGCCAAATCAGAGTTATTTTCTGACTCTATTTGAGTTCATTTTTCAAGGCAGATAAATGTGTTAACATGTATCTCCTTGACAACCATTTCACACTCTATTCTAATTCTAAGAGGGATGGGTAGATTAAAGACCTAGAGTCTTGCCATGTGGGTATTACCTAGCTGAAATAAGGTCCAGCCATTGAAGTTCTTCTTACTTGGGCTCATTTAGATTTGAGCCTTATATTCTTGGATTGTTTCTTTGTCTGAGGTACAGAGATTTTGCATCCCAGGGCAGTGTCCCACAGTAAAATTCAGGATGGACGAGTGTGTTGTTGAGTGAGTGAGTGTGTGTGTGTGTGTGTGTGTGTAGCTATCTAGAAAGAGATGCCTCTTCAGTGGATTCCAAGGTATAACAATACTCCAGGGTAATTTGCCATATGTACTTTTGCAGCTTAGATAAGAGAATAAAAGTAAGGAACAAAGAAGGAAAGCATCCCTGTACTCCTGCAACCTATGTAGTAGGGAAGTATCTAATTGGTTCTGACTACAGGAAGCAACTTATTCTTTGCATGCACGGAGGTTTCACATAGCGAGTCTTCTATATTTAAGTAACATAGATTTTTATGTGCCAGGCTCTAACTAACCAAATATGACCATGACACATTCCTTCTTCTGAGGAAGCTCAGAGGGTAGCGGGAAAGGAAGAGTTCTAAGAAGCAGTTTGTTCAAGTCGGGCCTCTGAAGAGTGTAAGCTCAGAGATTCTGCAATGAGGTGCAATAGAGTTTCCCTCTTCCCCATTCTGCTCTTCACCAGCCCTATAGTCCTCAATATGTTTATTTACATGTATGGGCTTCTGTTTCCTCTTGTACAAAATAAGGATAATAAATATTTTGTCCATTGCTATGAGGGTTAAGTGAATTAATATATGTGAAGTTCCCGGAAGACGCTATCAATATGCTTGATTCATTAAATTTACCTAGAAACATGAAAGTGGTATGGATCACATGCTGTATGGGCACTGCTTCCCAACATATTGCACACCAGTGGACTCTTAGAAAAGAATCATCGTTCTATGGCCCTCTGGGGTAAAGTCACCCAGCTGCCTCTTGGGCTGGGGGTATCTGTATCTAGGCACATTTGTGATCCATTTGGGTCACACCAGGGGACCAATTCACACTGGCTGGGAGGATGGGTGCAGAGATAGTATATGGTGTCTTTACTTGCCTCTCTGCCACTCAAAAGCATCGAGTTCCACACTTCCAAGCCACTTGTTGTGCCTCTGTCTTCTTTTTCTCAAGACCTCTGGCAACTAGAATAGCCTTGTAGAACACCCCTGCATACATACCCGGGAAAGTGAGAAATAGTCCAGAGAAGTGGCTACAGCAGTCCTTCCCCGGCCGTCTCTAGCTCAGCTCAGATTTTGCCCCAGACACAACTCAGGGTAGAGCAGGGGAAAGGATGCCAAGAACCCTGATGCTCTAGGGCATACTGTCTGCTCACCTCCCTCCCCTGGGGAGCAGGTATCCTTCTATAACTAATTAAGTATGCTTGGCAAGGAGGAGGCTTCACTATTTTTCCTTCTCTTGACCTCTCCTTGCCCCCATCGTCCACACTCTGTCCATAGGTATTTCTCTAGAATTCTCATCATATTTTATCCTTTTAAACTTCATGGAGCTATTCACAAAAGTTTTTGTTCCAGTGACTGCTTTAAAAATGTAACGCCTACGTGTAGTTGGGTGGGCAGGTGGGATTATAAATGTTTTTTGAGGAGTAGGAGGGAGTAAGAAAAAAGAGGACTTTCATTGATGTTTGCTGAAAAGGGAAAAGCCCCAAAAATTCTAAAGGCAGAATTGTACTTAGTATAGAAGCATGCACTGCTTTTTCACCTAACCCTTTAAATCCAAAATTCCTAACTTTTCAGATTTCTAGAGATTCAGTTGATTGCACTTAGTAAGCTGGTTTATCTTCCTATTGATATTTTAATGTCATCAATGGACAACAAATCAGTGTGATTAAACACTAATACCTTCATAAGTTGTTCTGCCTTTCTAAAGATTCAAATATAAGTAGATCTCTCTCTCTCTCTCTTTCTCTCTGTCTGTCTCTCTCTCTCTCCCCTCTCCTCTACCCCATCCTCTCTTTCTCTATCTCAGTATTTAAGATACAGGCACTTTTTATTTTTTATTGTTTTTAATGTTTTACTTATCTCTTAGAGAGAGAGAGAGAGACAGCGTGAGCAGGGTAGGGTCAGAGAGAGAGGGAAATACAGAATCTGAAACAGGCTCCAGGATCTGAGCTGGCTGTCAGCACAGAGCCCAATGCAGGGCTCGAACCCACAAACCATGAGATCATGACCTGAGCCAAAGTCGGAAGCTTCACTGACTGAGCCACCTCCAGACGCCCTTCAGGTACTTTTTAGTGTAAGAAATATTCAAAACCAGAATGTTTTAGACAAATTTTTAAAAACTTGTCTTGACTATTAGGGAAAAGAAGAGTGTTTAATCATCTCTGAGATTTTAAATGCCCATCGCTGAGGTTTAACTAACAGTAATTTAGACTAAAGCACCTTTGATTTACACCATAATAAGGCAAAAACAAGGTTCAAGGATTTTTCCATCCACAAACTGTATAATCTTTTCAATATGCCTTGGGATTCTTAATATTAAAATGATAAGAATTGAAATATTCAGCCCTTTGTAGTGAGGTGAGTAGGGGAGAAGGTTCATTTGACAAAGAAAATGTATGGTAATTTATCTACTCCTTGACTTTATGAAAAGGTAGCACTCAGAGCATATTGCCAATGCAAATTTATGACATTTAATTCAAGTAGGGAGTTTGGCTCTCTCATTTTAACTTTAATCTGAGTTTATATTAACTAAAATTATTCCTATACGATATATATATGTTCACTTAGTGATCTAAGTGAATCATCCCAGACAAGTTTTGAATAGGCTGTTTGAAACCAAACAGTGGTATATCACAGGGAACAAAAGGCTGGTTTCTGGAATCAATGGGCAAGATGACTTTTACACATTCAGTTTCTTCATCTGTAAAGCAGTAAGCATCAAAATATCTACTGCTTAAGGTGATTAGACATATTAAATTAAACATATGTCTGGCCTAAAACAGAAACAGAAAAGGTTAGCCATTATTAGTCTAGCATTAGAGAAAGTGCCTAATACATGGGAAACTCAACACAAGAACAATAATAAAAAAATATCTAACTCTCATTGGATACTTACTATAAGCCAGGTACATTTCTAAGCTCTTTGTATATAATCATTTATTTAATTGATTGAATGAATTAACTAAGAATGTATCGATCTATATTAATAAGATATCCTTCTTATAATAAGTTAGCTTTTCTTAAATTTCTATGATACTTCTGGAATCCATGGATGGCTTTTAAGAAAAATACCACCCTTTGAAATTTATGCAATTTTTTTTAATGTTTTTTATTTATTCTAGGAGAGAGAGAGAGACAGAGTGAGCAGGGGAGGGTCAGAGAGAGAGGGAGTCACAGACTGAAACAGGCTCCAGGCTCTGAGCTGGCAGTCAGCACAGAGCCCGACGCAGGGCTCGAATCCACAAACCGCGAGATCATGACCTAAGCGAAAGTCGGACGCTTAACCGACTAAGCCACCCAGGCGCCCCATGCAATTTTTAAATTATATGTACCTATATGCATTTTTTAGAAAGGTGAGTAGTAGTGCAAATTTTTAAAGAAATTCTGCAAATCTTCAAGTCAGTAAAGAATCACTACTATAGATTATTGCTTGGATTGTTTCTTCCCAGTGGGTGGGGCAAGATGTGAAAAGTTCTTAAAATATTAAATATTAAATATTAAAATATTTAATCCCTAAATATTATCATTATGTTGGTTTCTGTGGGTAATACAGAACATGCTAAGCTATCCTGAGGAGTTTTCTATTATTGTAAATAGGTCACCAACAGGTTTACTTACCACACCTACTTCCAATGTCTAGAACAACCATCTAGAAATTGATGGTTGTTGAGAAGAAAGGTAAAAGAAATCCTTTATTTTCCTTAACATTTACATTAAGAATGGAAAGTTTTATCAAAAGTTGTGACAGGTCAATTCAATAGGTTTTCCAATCTAGCTCTTCACCTTTGACTCCTGTTATGAGGAACATTTTGGGGAAGAACCTAGTGGTTGCTCGTACTGTTCTTTTTTAAATCTCTGTATCTCACACAGTTCTTATTACTTAGTAGCTGCTTATGAAATATTTATTGAAGGAATGAATGACTAAATAAGTCCTTAAATTTTAGTAATCCCATATAAATATCTACAATAGCATAAAACATTACGTATGCAAGGGCAGACCAAAGATTCATCAACTTCCCACTTAGCATGTTATTGATAAGAACCAATGCCAGTTGAAGGCAACTGAAACAGAATTTTGAAGATTTTACTTTTCCACGCTATGTATGGTATTGGTCAAATATGTATATCAGAATTTCTAAATGGCTTGTTTTAACTAGTTTTTCCCTCTTTCTAATGAAACCTGCTTTCTCATTTCTGATTTTGTTCACTGTAAAAATAAATACATAATCCAGAAAGATGTGGAAAGAAATCACTTGAAATTCAACAACCCTAACATGGCCCCATTAATATTTCTTAAATTTAGATATAATTTACATACCATAAAAGCCCCCCCTTTTAAGGTGTGCATTTCAGTGGTTTTTAGTATATTCATAAGGATGTGCAACCATCACCACTATATAATTCCAAAACATTTCATCATCCTTTGCAAAACTCTGTATCCATTAGTCTTTTCTCCCCCCACCACTTTTCCTCCAGACTCTAGCAAACGCTAATTCATTTTTTGTCTGTGTGTATTTGCCAATTCTGGACACTTCATATAAGTGAAACTATACACTAAGTGACCTTTGTGTCTGGCTTCTTTCTCTTAGTATGATGTTTTCAAGGTTCATTCGTGTTGCAGTTCTCCATTAACATTTAAGCGACATATATTAATGGCATCTCTCTGAGCCTAGGTGCCTCCCTCTGTATAAAAGATCAGTTGGCAGGTTGAGCTGCATTTAATTCAACTCTTGTGGTAGACAAATTGTCCATTCTACCTGGCAGCTCAAAAGAGTACAGAGATGGATTCTGTTAAGCATAGGGAATGATGTGTATTGTCTCCTTTGGTGAGTGTGCCAAGTCTTTCTCTCAGTCTTTTTGGACCAGAAACTTCATTTAATCTTCTAATCAAAAGTGGACCCACTTCTCAGGCAAAGCTTCATAGCAACTGAACCCATGAAACTTATCTGTTGAGAAATAATGAAAATGTATTCATTCATAATGAGGAAACTGTCAAAGGCCTGAAAGCATTTTGGGCCATGTGATTCACCTATTTCCTCACTGTAGACGCACCTGTGTAAAGCTAAATTATGATCAGAGTGCTGCCTAATGCATATCAGACTAGAAGGATTTAGAAAAATGGATTGTTTAATAGCTTAATACACTCATCTCTCACACACAAAGTAGTCTTGCTTATAAAATTTGCTATCTAAGGTTTTTTCTTCTGAGGGTGGACACAGATCTTTATTTTGGGGTAGAAACAGATCTTTATTTTACTTTTGATCCTTTCAGGCAAGTTAATCTCTTCTGTTTTTTTTTTTTAATTTTTAATGTTTATTTATTTTTTCCACAATAAAATAGCTTTTATTTTTTTTTTTTACAAATAGTTTATTGTGAAGTTAGTTTCCATATAACTTCCAGTGCTCATCCCCGCAAGTGCCCTCCTCCATGCTCATCACTCCCCCACTCCCCCACTGCCATCAGTCCTCAGTTTGTTCTCAGCATTCAAGAGTCTCTCATGGTTTGCCTCCCTTCCTCTCCCCCACTATTTCCCCACTTCTTCTCCCCCACGGTCCTCTGTTAAGTTCCTCCTAATCCTCCTTTTTTTAAATTTATCTTTATTTTTTTAATGTTTTATTTATTTCTAGGAGAGAGAGAGAGAGAGAGCGTGAGCAGGGGAGGGTCAGAGAGAGAGGGAGTCACAGACTCTGAAACAGGCTCCAGGCTCTGAGCTGGCAGTCAGCACAGAGCCCGACGCGGGGCTCGAACCCGAACCACAAGATATGACCTAAGCGAAAGTCTGACGCTTAACCAACTAAGCCACCCAGGCACCCCCCTCCTAATCCTCCTATACGTGCAAACATACAGTATTTGTCCTTCTCTGCTTGAATGTTTATTTGTTTTTGAAAGAGGCAGAGAGAGACAGAGTGCAAGCGAGAAAGGGACAGAGAGAGAGAGGGAAACACAGAATCTGAAGCAGACTCCAGGCTTGTGCTGTCAACACAGAGCCCAATGCAGTGCTCGAACTCACAAACCAAATTACCTTTTTATTCTGACTGACATACTTAAAGAACAAAAATTCAGTCTATCAGATTATTGAGGACTCTCTGCTATGTGAGTCTTTTTGTCTTAAGGGGTTTTTTGTTGTTGTTGTTGTTGTTGTTTTTTTTACATATCTTTACCTTTTTTGACTGCCTGTTGCTTAACAAAGTGCAATCTTAGTTTCAAGTTCTTAAGATGGTGTCTCCCTGTAACTTCCAAGCACCATATCTACAGCAGATACCTGTCACAGAGGTGAACAACTCAAACCTGTATCAGAAAGTATTTTTCCTCTAGAAAGAAAGTACTTTTCTTTCTATGTAATTATAACATCTCTGTGGCTGCTGAGGGAAAAAAGTGCGCATGTCTGAGAAGTATTATAAAAGATGCAAAGTAAACATCTATGGTTGTACATGTCTAATTGCTGTATTTACACATTTTAACAAAACTTCATTTTGACTCTAAAGTGTGCCAAATCACACTAAACATATCTGAAAAGTTAGTTGAATCAATGTGGAATACTTAAATGGAAGTTTTCTTTTGTTTTCAGTAATAAATGGTATCTTTTGCTGGAACCGTGTTTAAGTCTTTAGCTTCCATTGATAACTCTTGGAACTTGTTTGATTTACTGTTTGCTAGCAAGGATTCACTGTCAGTCAAATCTATATTTGCAGCACCAAACCCAGTGCCTGTAATATTGTATATGAATAAATGAGTCTATAACTCAGTCACTACATGTATGAGAAGTCCTCCAGGATTCCCTTTTTCTTTAAGTGAAGACTTGCTATTGTCTGTTTACAAATCTAGATTTTCATAAAGAAATTCTGTTATCCAATCTGATATGGGAAAGCTTACTTCCTAAGTATCCAGGAAAAAGAGGAATTAGTCAATATTCTACCAAACACTTGTTAATTTTCAAAATAAAAAAGGATTTAATATAAATACACAAAGTGACCATGTTTTGATCACTAAGAGGACTTTTTTGATTATGTAGTCAGTAATATCAGCACCTATTATGATTATATTATAGAAATCCCTATTCAAAGATAATTCTGAAAAACCGAATACTAATCAATAGAACATTAAAAGGATAACCAAAAGAAATAAACAAATAATTCCAAAGTGTGGGTTACATCAGGATAACCTTTAGAAACCTTATTTGCCCAGTCTTTCTGAAAGGGAATGTTCAGAATGGCAGGTATATTCATTTTTAAAAAAATGTTCATCAAGTATACTTCAGAAGTATATCAATTAACAAATATCACACCCTCCCCCCACAAAAAAAAGGGAAAAACAAAGATAGACCCAAATTATAGCATTTAGGTTTCTCCTATTCAATGACAAAATGGTGAGTCATTTGATTTTCAGAAGATTACCACAAACTGCTATGATCAATGATCCATATAGAATGTTTTAGTAACTGTAGGGAGCAGGAACAAATGACACGAAGGATGACTTCATAGGAAAACGGAGTAGGCTGCCATTTGTATGGAACTAGAAAAACCCAACTAGGGAAAAGAAAACAACCACAAACCAAACATTACTTCCCCCATCTGCCCACTGAGGCCTGAAATTCATTTTCCAGAGAACATTAAGTTTCATGCCACAATTAGAAATAACACTTATATCCTTCTTCTAGCTATGACATAGAAAAGAAACAAATTTACCTTTCCTCTCAGTTGGAAAACTAGACAAAATATATGAAATTGTTTGCAGACATTGAACAATAGGCATTCCAGGAAACAGACCCCTGAGAGAAGGGACACAGAGACGGTAGGACCATCTGTGATTTCCCCAACTTACTGCTTGGAGTTTCCCAAAGCACTGAACAGGGAGGGGAAAGGTGAACAAAGCCTGGTAGTCTGGGTGAATTAAGAAAACAGCATTTGGAGTTTTAAGGGTCAAGGCAGCTAAAATTTGTAAACAAAATCACCAGAGAAGAAAGCTCTAGAAAGCTTCACAGAGAGAGAACTAGAAAATGTGGGAGATTTGCAGAGGGTTGCCTTTGAGTCTTTGAGAACCAGTGTGCACATGTAGAGGGAACAATCCGCAAAGATCGTACAAGGCTGGGAAGACTTCATATTTTCATTATCCAAAGTGGAAAGAACTGATAATATGTGGAACATTAGAAGCCTCAGAAGAGCATTATCTAATTATGCACTGAATTAGTCATGTAGTAAAATTTGCTCTGGATCTATCATAACAGATCTATAAACTAAGCCTCAACATAATCCAGTTGGTTTGAAATAATTGTATCCCAGAAAAAAAGAGACCTATAAAATTTTTAAAAGTCCAATACGCAAACATATGTAATTCATAATGTATGTATCCAATAAAAAATTATCAGACCTTCTAAGAAGCAGAAAATATGATTCATAGTCAGAAGAAAAATCAATCAATAGAAACAGACACAGAAATGACACAGACAGTAGAATTAGCAAAGAAAGGCATTAAAATAGCTGCTAATCAGGCAGCTAATTATACTGGGCCTTGATGAAGTATAGAGATACTAAATCATAGGTTGACACCAACTGTAGACTTCCAAAGACTGTCAGCATCAGCAGGGTAAGCAGTACCAAGGCAGATGAGAGAGATTGTGTTCTATACCAGAAGATATAGACAATATGAAGCTTGAGTATTTTGACTCCGCTTTACTATCATACACTCATGAAAACACATCCTTCTCCTTTTATGGGGAGAGGGAGGCCACCTGAGAGATTTTTATCTCAGAGACTAAACACTACCTGATAGGGACATTTACAATCTTAGATCTTAGATCTGATGAAGGTTTTTGTTTTTTTTTTTTTTTAATTTAGGTGTAGTTGATGTACAAGTTAGATTAGTTCCAAATGTATAATATAATGATTCAATATTTGTATATGTTGCAAAATGACCACCACAATAAGTCTAATTATCATCATTTACCCTACAGAATTATAATTTTTCTTATGATGAGAACTCCTAAGATCTACTTTCTCAGATGAAGCTTTAAATTTCCCTTCCCCTGAGCTAATCATTGCATGAGTAATTGTAGGACTTGCCAGCTTAGTTATAGAAAAAAATAAAGGAACTGTATTTTCTCTGTACATCCCAGTTATGTTTGAAAATTTGGCCCATTTCTTTTCAGTATGATCAACTCTATTCAGAATAACTCTGCTTTGATGTTTTGTTGATGAATCTTCCTTGAAAGTTTTTCTACTTCAACTCAGTTATTTATATTCTCCTCTGACCTACAATTCTGAGGCTGAATATGGCTTTCCATGCCCTTTCCTATAACTGAAGTGTACAATGGGTGGTGGTGTTGTGAGTAGAAAGAGAGATTCAGAGCTAGACATTGATATTTCATGAAATATCCTAGACCACTGTTTATTCCCACCTTATTTCCCAGTTGTGGATTTATCTTACTTCATGAGGCAGAAATACTTGGATTTTTGATAATTCACCAGTTCAAAGTGTTTCCCTGGAAAATGGTAGGCCCTTATTTTTCCTACCACTTCTTGATTTCTATAGTTAGGACCTGTTTCCCTTGAAACAGAGGACCAGTAGCTAGAATTCTCATGACATTTTTTCCCTCAGGTTTTATTTCCCTGTATTTCTTTTGGACTGTTGTATTAGGATTAAGAAACTTGGCAGATTCTTTTGTTTATTTCTTTGGCTACCATTTTTGAATTTGTGGAAGAGGCTGACTCTCTTTTCTTGTTTCACAGATAGTAATAAAAAATTTTGTTGAATTTTACTATTTTTATTTACTTTATCATAGAGTGACTAACCACTGTTCTTCTCTATTTACCTAGAATCTTTATTTTGCTATCTTTAATTAAATAGAAGTGGAACTAAGGGTCTTATAGTGTAATTTTCTAAATAATCCCAAATTAATTTCTACACAGGCCATAATAGATGTTTATTCAACATCTGCCTTAACATATGATACATCTACATGCTCCTTGATGGCTAAGGCAAAATTTTAGAGAATTCTTCTATAGTAGTTATGTTCCCTTGAACACTCAATTAGCCAATACTGTAACATCATTCCTATGCAAAATACATCATTAAGTTCCCATAAGCCTCTGATCATATTTTTGTTAATAAACACAACCTGTTTATGTGCATTTCTGTTTAAAGGTACTTTATTTAATATATATTCTTGATTTGAGATTATGTCCAAACACACTTTACTTGTGCCTGAACAAAACTTATCTCGTATGCAGGAGACAAAGTAGACAAATTATAGCCTCCTTGGATTTATGAACACTGGACAACGCTTCAGAACAATGCTTGGGAGCCATTTTAAACAGCAAAATCACCAACAAAACACACCAAAATGAGAGAACTTGGTACTAAATAGACAGCATAAAGGATGTCATCTTGGAACTTGCACCACAGGTGGTTCAAATTTTCACTATTTCATGAATGTGTATGTCCAGGGATTATTGCAATAAACAGCGATATTGATTTTAAGGTCATGAGTAAATTTTTGCAAGTAGGCCTGTCTGCAAGTACAGAATCTGCAAAAGGTAAGGATCAACTATATTTATATTTGCAACTAGATGAACATTGAGAGCTAGAATTGTAAATAGTTTTAGTTTTCTAAAATATTTATGAGTTGATTAAGTTTTTAAAAAGCAAACAACAGATTAATCCTAGTTTACATAATTTAATATATTTACTGGTTTGTATTATAATATAATTAACATATGAATATATCTCTAATTATATAATTTATATTTTGCCTTTTAATTTTAGTCCATTGACTATTTAGATAAAATAGCTTTTTAGACAATGTATATGAAAAATAGTTTTAATCTTTTAATTTCTACATTTATTTTAACTTACATTTTAATAACCTATGATACATTTTGTTCTCTTTTCACATGATTCCATTTCACTTTTTTCATTTCTGTTCTAACATTGAGAATGAGTATAAATTGACATCATGGTTAAAAGTTTTAAAAGGGGGGATTTGGAAAAGAATTTCTAAAGAACTGAAGATAAATAAATACATTTTTACAGTTGTCAGTGTAGGCCTATGGAGCACATTTGATTTAACAGTTTGTTAGCTTGATTCGTAACTTCTAAATAGACATAAGATATGAAACTTCCATTTGTACTCTTGTTCCAGGCCCCACAAAACCAAGAGGTTGATCCTCAGCTAGAAGAGAAGTGATGGTAATACAGAGAATAGCATCATTCAGAATATCCACTGGCGACTGTCACTCCTGTCTATGGGAACCACTGCACGTGACCATGGGGTAGGGGCTGTATGTGTAGGGAGAATGCAAATCAGCAAAGTCAACATCTATGGAGGAAGGCTTCAAGGAAAAGGTGAGAATTAGAAGAGGAGGGAGGAGACTTGAGAAAAAAAAAACTCCTGTAATTAAGGAAATAAGTTGTTAATTTCAATGCCTCATTACTGGGATTAAAAAGGAAACACCTTCTGAAGTTCTTCTTCAATTGCAAAGGTTTGTTATTTATATCATTGTTTAGATTAGGAGTGCAGTAGCACAGAGCTTGTTTTCATCAAATGCTAATGAGTAATAAGTGCTATCATAAGTAATACTACTCTTCATAATGACACAGTAGAATACCTCTTTATCATACCTATTTATGGTATCAGTGGGCAGAATATAATAGGGAACAATTTTGTGGAGAGACAGGAACACATAAACCTTTCAAATGAGCTGTCACAGCAGTGACAGAAATAAAATGATATGAATAACAACAAAGATTTTGCAGGCAGAAGTACCTGAGATGGGCTCCTAAGAATGCCATTAATTAGTAGAGAAATGTATTCAACCTTTGTGAGACTCAGTTGACGCATCTGTACAAATGGGAATATTAAAAGTTATTGTGCAGTGCTGTGGGAATTAAATTGAAGTGATGTACATAAAGCGCTGTGCCAAGAACAGAGGACCGTATTCCCTCCTGTGGTTTCACTCTTCACAGTTTCCATTACCCGTGGTCAACCATGGTCTGGAAGCAGGCGATCCTCCTTCTGACATATTTTCAGAAAGTCCTCAGTCACCTAACACTAGGTCCCAATGTCTACACCATTTACCTCGTTTACCTCACTACGTGGGCAGTTTATCATCTCACATCATCACAAGAAGAAGGGTTGGTACAGGACAATAAGATATTTTGAGACAGAGAAACAACATTCATATAACTTCTGTTACAATGTATTGTTCTAGTTCTATTTTATTATCACTTATTGCTGTTAATTTTTTACTATGCCTGATTTATGAATTAAACTTTATCAAATTTTTAATGTACAGGAAAAAAAGTTTGTATAGAGTTTGATGGTATCCTTGATTTCAGAAATCCAATGGGTGTCTTGGAATGTATCCCCAGCAGATAAAGGGGAGCTACCATACTCAATAAGTTGAAACTCCATTAATATTCGTATTATTAATATGTTAAAGTGAAATTCAGATCATGTTACTCCTTGTTTAAAAACCTAAGGGTAGGATAACCCCCTTACATTATTGATGGGAATGCAAACTGGTGTAACCACTCTAGAAAACAGTATGGAGGTTCATCAGAAAGTTAAAAATAGAAATATCTTTTGATCCATCAGTTGCACTACTATTTACCCAAGTGATACAAAAATACATATTCAAGGGAATCTGTCCATCAACTGATGAATGGATAAAGAAAGCATGTGCACAAATACACACACATGCACACACATGCACACACACACTGGAATATTACTCAGCCATCAAAAAGAATGAAATCTTGCCATCTGCAATGACATGGAAGGAGCTAGAGTGTATTATGCTAAGAGAAATGAGTCAGTCAGAGAAAGACAAATACCATATGATTTAATTTATTATGAGAAATTTAGAAAGCAAAACATGAACATATGGGAGGGGGAAAACAGGAAAACAAACCACGGGAGACTGTTAACAATAGAGAACAAACTGAAGGTGAGTGGGAGATAGGCTGGGTAGGTGATGAGTACCAAGAAGTGTACTTGTTACGATGAGCACTGGGTGTTGTATTTAAGTGATGAATCACTAAACTCTACTTCTGAAACCAATATTACACTATATGTTAACTAATTAGAATTTAAATAAAAATTTAGAAGGAAAAAAACCCTCCAAAGGTGCCCCTTACATAGAGCAAAAGCCAAAGTGCTGACAAGGCTTGTGAAGCCATTTCCACTCTAGCCATCCCATCCCATCCCCCTTCCTTTCCACTCTGAGGTCATCTTAACTTCACTTCTGAAGTCACACTTGCTTCACTCACTGCTCTGGTCACATAGGCCTTCTTGGCTGGTCCTCAGGTCAGATACATTCACAGGCCAGGGCATGTGCATTTGATGTTTCTATGCTACAATACGCTCTTACGGTATCCCCAGGCCATGCTCCCTTACTTCCTGCAGGTATTTACTCGTATGTCTTCTTCTCAGTGAGGCCTTTATTTTATTTTATTTTATTTTATTTTACTTTATTTTATTTTATTTTATTTTATGGGGCGCCTGGGTGGCTTAGTCGGTTAAGCGTCCGACTTTCGCTTGGGTCATGATCTCGCGGTTCGTGGGTTCGAGCCCCGCGTCGGGCTCTGTGCTGACTGCCAGCTCAGAGCCTGGAGCCTGTTTCGGAGTCTGTGATTCCCTCTCTCTCTGACCCTCCCCTGCTCACACTGTCTCTCTCTCTCTCTCTCTCTCTCTTTCCTAGAAATAAATAAAACATTAAAAAAAAAATTTAAAATCTCAGGCTTCCTTCTGAGTTTCTATCCCTTTATTTACTTTTTTTTCTCAGCACTGTTTACTGTGCTGTCAATCACAATACATTTCTTATTGCTTCCACTTTCCGTCTCTCCTTGTTGGAAGGTAAGCCCCCTGTAGTCAAGGGTTTGGGTCTGTTTTTGATCATTGCTATATTCATAGGTACTAGAACACAGTCTGGCCCTTCTTGGGCAATCATTAAATAAATATTTATTGGATGATGATGATGATGTATTTGTTGGTAAACATGAAAGCAAATGCATTAACCACATTTGTTCACTTAGTCCTTCAATGGATATCTTATTTGGGAGGTTAGAGAGAAAAAATTATGTTCCTGTATATTTTGTTAAGGGGAAGTAGGAAGCATAAATAAGCAGACAGCATGAACTTCAACCCTAGCCATGCCATTAGGTAACTAAGTGCCTTTCACAGGGATTTACCAAGTCTGGATTTCAGGTGCCACAGGAGGGAATATGACTGAAGACTGAGCCTTAGAGGGTTTTCATTCACCAGCACAAAGGGATCCCTTGTTTCATTGTCTTACATTTTTATTGGCAAAATATGGCATATTAGTATTCAGATTTTTAAATAACACTTTTTTTGTACTCATCCTATTTCTTAAGTTCCTCACTCCAATCTCACCCCCCCCAACCTCACATTCCAGTGAGAAAATTACTTTAGCTTAAAGTCTTAGAATTCAGAAGGTGTGTAGAAAACTGCTGTTTGTCCCCCTAATTATTTATCCTCCTTTTTGTTTTCCATAGTGATATCACTTCTATCTTGGCACATGGCTGCTCCCCCCAAAAATATATTTCTCACAGTTCTTTGCTGGTGACCATGGCCATCTAACTAGTTCTAAATTGTGGCCAATGGAACATTAGTAACAGTACTATGTGTAACTTCTTGATCAAGGCCTTAAATGGGAAGTGTTCCTGTGGGTGGGATTGTGGATGTGGTAGCAAGTTGTTTTTGACCTTGCAGACAAGGGCAACACTTAAACATTCCTGATGGAAGGGTCCTGGCTCCTCAACACTATAACATTGTCCTCAACACCCTGGAATGTCTTCCAAGATGATTAGATTTAAGAGAGAAATTGACTTCTGTCTTGATGAAGAAGAGCATTTTTCAGTCTCTTGTTATAATAGTATAGCTTCTGTGTGAAAAAACTACAATAGAATATAATTTTAATAACATTTTTGTTCTGAATGATATTGTCAAGACCAGAGTAATCATTAAAAAAAATAACGTAGTATATTTATTGAGCCATGCCATATGCCAGAAATTCTGCTAGGCAATGATAATTTTTTTTTGGCAGTGATAATTTTTAACTCTCAAAGCAATCCAATAGAGTAGATATTATCCACTCTCTAGATGAGAAAGCTTATGCTTTCGGAAGTTTTGACACTGGCCCAAACTTACTTTGTTAACTATTCAAATTATGTTAGTCTATCATTTCCAAAGTGTTTTTAATTACAGAGGCTCTCACCATGACACACTACTATTAACAGAACCCACATAATCTTTTCTTGAACCTTATTCAGAATTAATGCTTCAGTCATAATTGTGCCTATTAGATTTGTGTCACACAGTGTACTACAATTAAATTGTTCTTCCTGTAAATCCTTTTGTTTTTCCTAGAGTTAATATTTGCTTTTATTTTGCTTAGTTTTCTATGAAGCTATCATTAATTATTCTTTTTCATTCTTTACCAAAAAAGTGAAACTTATTTTAACATAGTGAAATACATCAGATGTTCTATTACTTTGATTACTTTCCTCTTGGAGATATCACTCCTGGAGTCTTGATACTCTCACCCTAAATTGTATAGATTACCTCTTGTGTAGCTATCATCCCAGGGCCTGCTTTTATTTTCACTAAGGGAATTGTCTTCACTGTCTTTTATGCAAAACATAAACCTTGACCCTATCTCACACCTTCTACAAAAGTTAACTTGAAATGAATCACATGCAAGTGTTTGAGACAGGGAAACTGAAGGGACTCCATTTTAGAAAGGCTCCATCTCTGCTGTTTCCATGTTAGGCCCCATTTATTTATGTTCTATATTTCACTTTGCATCCAAATTAACAAAAGAAGCTATGTCCCCACTCCAAGAGGGAAGCAAGAAAGTTAATCACTCTCTTAGGCCCCCAAACACCTAATAACATCTAAGAAGAACTGGATCCCAAACAAGTTCCAGGACAGTAGCTTTGAACAATCATCTGCCTATGCTGGCATCAATAACCCCTATCTTTAGTGATTTATGAAATAGCACCTACTCACCTGTTACTTACCTTTGATGGAACCCTACCCTGAATTCCTGAAGGAACACATATGCTGGACCTCTTTTCCAATATAAACTCCTAACTCCAAGTGATGAAGAGACTCACTCACCTTTCTTTTCCAACTCTCCCAGACACTCCATCTGCTATACTCTATCACTTACACTATTCAGTAAACTCTGTTTTCACTTCTTCCTGGCTTATGTTTCATACTATGCTGTGCAAAGCCAAGGACCCTCTTGACTGGTCATGTGGGGCCCCCTCTGGTCCTCAGATCCAGTCTGCCAATATCATGTTATAACTAACATGTTTATAGAAGGCACTGTTTAAAAATTTTTTAATGTTTTTTATTTATTTCTGGAAGAGAGAGAGACAGACAGACAGACAGACAGCATGAGCAGAGGAGGGTCAGAGAGAGAGGGAGACACAGAATCTGAAACAGGCTCCAGGCTCTGAGCCGGCAGTCAGCACAGAGCCCGACGCGAGGCTCGAACCCACGAACTGCGAGATCATGACCTAAGCGAAAGTCGGATGCTTAACCTACTAAGCCATCCAGGCGCCCCTGCTGTGCCAGTTATTAATCAATTGCTTTTCAGGTTCAGATTTGCCCTTCAAGACCCACTCTGTGATATCGATCTGAATTCCTTAAGAATTCCTCCCCGAAGTGAGCGGAAAGTTAAACTTTCTCTGTAGAGTGTTCTAGAGGCATGCTTCTGGAGGAAGGGGGCTTGTCTTCTTGGTTCAAGCTGCTGCACTTTTGTTCAGTTGTGCAAATGTGTAGGCATCTTATGGTGCTCTACCTTAGCCCCGTGCCCAGAACTCGTGGTTCCTGAACAGGCCTGGAAATGGTTTCAAAGTCAGTAACAAATACAAGGAAGGTCAAGAGAAATATTGGGGTCTGGGGTGCATGACCAAGAGGAACAAGAACGAGGATAAAAACTAGTATCTTCACTAGGAGGGAGGGAGTGCAAAGTCTTAGGAATTACAAAATATAAGAGGTTTTTGTCCTTGATAGATTTTTGTATGTGTCTGACTGTATGTTAGGGGGACCAAGACCATTTAAAGATCTCTGGTCTAGTAAGAAAGCTCAAGTAACTCCAGAGTCCTGCAGCTGGTATGTGGCAGAAATTGGATTTGAACCTAGGTCTAATAGTCTATGAAATCTTCCAACATCACACAAGCACTTGCCAAACTGTATTTTACTGAACATAACTTTTCCTCAGTGACAATAGTTATTATACGGTAGGGAAGGAGATCTCCCGAGCAGTTAAGTTTCGGAAATGCTGATAAAATAGCTGTCTTTACTGTGGGACTTTTAAAGGAATATACTAGTTGTTAAAGAGCCATGTATGCAACATATGACAAATATATTTCACCCCTTAAATGTTTACCTTAAGGAACATCTGTTGGGACTGATGTTCTGCAGAATATAATTTAGAAATTGGTGCATTACAAATTGCGACCAATGACAATGTCATAATAATTTAATTCTCCTTTCACGCTATAGGGGCATAGCACTATGTTCTCAAAACAGCTTCAGTAAGAAAGCCACCACTTACTTTTTCTGAACAAGGGAGATGCAATTTTTGTCTTTTACTTCTCTGTGGTTTTACGATACTCTAGCCTCCTATAAACAGGCAGAAGAATCAGGCTAATAGTCACTTGAAAAGGAAAATCTACATTGCTGATGCATAATTACTACCCCTTGCATCTCTTTTCTGGATGCTTCATAGGACACATAGCAAATGCAGTAGATCCTTTTATCATATTGCTGCCTTAAAATTGACAGCTTTAGACACTTCTGAGTGCTTACAATTCCCCTCCTCTCCTAGTATTTTTTTTTTTTTTTAAACACAGCCACTTCTCCAGTGCCTACTAAAGGTTCTTCATGGTAGTTACTTAAGCTGGCTTTTCTATTTTCCTCTAGTTGTTTCCAAGCACTTAGGGATATAATCTTTAAGTTAAAAAGTCTTTTCAAAAAGTAATAGGTTTGAAGAGAGCCCATTGAAGAATGTTAAGAAACAGCTCCAGAGAATACAAACTATACCTGCTGTAGAGGGTGGCAATAGTATTTTAGCAATTTTTAAACTATTCTTTTTTATTTTATACAAATAATAGAAATACATTGGAAGCAAATCAGAAGTAGAGAAAAAAATTCATTACTTTGATTCAATCATGATTAGTGTCTTGGGATAATTGCTTTTTCCCTATGCATTTTAACCCTCATTTTTTGGTCTGAGTTTCTTTCCAGTATTGCATTCTGTTCTTTCACTTATGAGTACATAAACCTTTTTCCATGATGTTTCATGATCCTCATAACCAGAACTTTAATGACTCAAAAATATTTCAGTAATTTATTTAATTATTCCCTTTTGGAAGCATATTCAGATTATTTTCTGGTTTTTTTCTCTATAAATTCTTCTGTAATAAACATATGGTGTACAAAGCTTTCCCCCATATTTTGAACTCTTTATGATACTTTCTCTTTAGTGGAATTACTGGGTCAATGGACATGAACATTTTTATAGCTCTTATGGTTATTATCAAATTGCTTTCTAAGAGATTCTACTAATTTACAGTGCTGCTAACTATGTATAAAGCTCAGTTACTTAAGATAATCTTACTATTAAGGCAACTATTAAAGATGCTTGCTTATGCATTTCTGTATTTCTGATTTTATTGATGTTATGTGTAATAGGAGATAATTAAGGTGTCAGTAAACAGAACATAATCTGCTTTTGTTTTACTCCAAGTCTGTAAAGTAAATCCATTTAAAAACAAAGCATTTAATTGCCACCTCCTACACACCCTTCTATGTGTTGGGAAATTGTATGTAACATAGTACAGAGAAAGCCTTGGGGGAGGGGTGGTACTTGCCCAACCCTCATTGATTCTCTGAGAGCTGTCATACCTAAGTCTTGGGTGCATGGGTGGATTCTTCAAGTCATGCTTTACTAGCTCTCTCCTCTCCTCTCCAGTTGTAGCTCATGGAAACAAAGCTTGCTACCTGACCCCGATTCCCTTGTTCAAGAACTTGAACTAAGAGACCCCGAAGCTTTCAATTATCCTCATTTTCTTGGAAGTCAAAGTTCATGAGACATAGGAAGTAGGCCAGTCATTTGGAAGTCCACATAGCTCATGAGCAGCAGAAAGAGGGTTTCTTTAGAAAAACACAGAGACACTGAGGAAAGAGACAGAAGAAAAAGGGTAGCTTTGGTTCCTTTTGATTTTCTAGTTTCCATGTTCAGTGTCTAGCATGAGCAGGCTATTGAGCTTGTCTATTGTTGTATGACATTGGTATTAGCCTAGTACATTACTTTTTGCTTAAGCAGGCTTGAGGTACTAGCTCTGACTTGTGACAAAATGATCCTTGACTGAGGAAGGCCGACAATAAACTGTGAAGGAGAGAAGGTACATCTGCTGAGTCTCCTGCAGAGTTCCAGTCTCCCTCCCACACCCCTAGCACTGCATCCAGGGCACAAGTCCTGAGATGTACTGTGCATTCCACAGTTCCCAGTGAGAGCAGGCTGAGGCTAAAGCTTCCCCTGATATTGTAGCCTTTCTTGGTTTATTCCCAACGTGTGTCCTGCTTTGCCCCCACTATTACCTTTCTGTTAGGAGCATTTAGACTATAAATCACTAGCAATCAAATCCTTGGCTCAAGGTCTGCATCTGGGATCATTCATCCTAAAACAATGGCTTGTCTTACAAGGTAGGGAGAGCGTAGATACATACATAGTAAAGTGAATGAACTGCCAGCTATCATTGAAGATTTAAGGGATGAATTACCTCATTTTAAAGCTTACCTTGGAAGAATTGTAATTAAAGCAGAATAATCTGAAAAACAGATCAAATCTGACATGTCCACCATAAAAACAGCTTTATTACTAGTAAGTAATTCTGTGCCCTGTATTTGCGTATGTCTTTTGGGACCAGACTAATGTTTGATAAATGGAAAACCCTATGCTATAGCTTACCCTGTTATATAATCATCATAATGTATCCATACTCTGGGCAGAAATAATATAAATAATCAAATAGCAGAGGACCAAATAAGTTGTTTAACTATAAATTAGACTCTACATAACAAAGCATTGTATATTGGCCTATGCTTTTTAAAGTAGTCTCTCTGATATCATCCCAGCTTTGTATTGTAAATTACTTTTTGAAAATCATAGATGAATAGGTGATAGCCAGCAGAACCTATATATTTTGAACTTCAACTCTTGGATTAGTTCTCTAAATCCTGGAACAAATAAAGAAACCTATTCTTCCCTGATGTAGATGTTGTATCACGAATAACAGGTTCACCAGAGAAGAATATTTTTGAAGGTAATCAGGGAAGTCGGATGATACTTTAATAAAGAGGGCATGTTCCTTGCCTTCAAGCAGGTCAAAATATAATGAAGATAGGAATTTTATTCTTCTCAGTTGTCTTTATTTGTATGCTTACTTATATCTTGAGGAATCTCAAATGTTTTTTTTTTTTTTTTTTTTTTTT
>NW_027529669.1:3628000-3642041 GCF_008692635.1 Crocuta crocuta
TTTCTCAAGAAATGACAATCTGTAGTGGTAAGACTCAGAACACACATTCTTGGCTTAATAACTACTTATAAGCATTGGCATTTGATTTTTCTGGTTTCTACTTTCCTCCTTGGTAAATAAGGCATATGCAAGATTTTTCTATTGTCTTATTCCCATAACTGTTCTAATATTCTCTCCACCCAGGAGAGACTAAACCTAAGTAAGTACTTAACCAAATCTTTAATGTATACTCCATCCAAAGAGAGCTAAGCTTCTAGAAAAGTCTGAATTTCACTAAGTTTTCAAACTTTCTAGCTGAATCTTTACTTCTGAAGCTTTAAGACCTGTGAATAAATACAAGGTTTCATGAAAATACAACTCTGGCGAAAAGTGCCAACTCTCACCTGTATTAAGAGAAGACGATACTTTAAGCCAAGATTCTATTTCCTCTTCAAATCTCTGTCTGCTTTATTCTTTTAACCACAGTTGCAGCCTCCCTCTCAATGCATCTTCTTCCACTTAATCTCTGTTCCACCTCTGGGCCATCACTTTGAAATATACAGTACCTGGAAAAAACGACCTCAAGAGAAGATATGATTCCTGAACATATTTTATGGGTGAATCTACAGGAGGAAGAAATAAAATTTTTTAAAAGCCCAAGATTTAATGAAAATGGGAACAAATCATAGTGGAATGCAGTTCCAGTTATGAGCTACAAGCACATTAAGGAACATTGTAGTTGAGTGTGCTTTATATCCCTAACGTCTGGAGCACACTGTGATTTAGGGTGGCCATTAAAAATTATGCAAAATATGCAAAATTAATGTGCATTGATTTTCCTTTTGGTGAATCTCCTTTTATAATTTTACTGGGCTCTGCCCTCTTGCCTTAATGTACCTGCCCTGTCAGTTAGCTTGAGTTCAGAAATAGCAAAGCCAACTTATTTGATCTTAGGATGGGTGGATTTGACTTGTTAATAGAAACCACATGGCAGAGTGGAAAGAGCTAGAGATTCAGGGATTGTAAAGGAAGGGGTTAAATTCTAGTTCTGTGGCACACAGCTTTTCCTTTTACAGGTTGTCCAACTCTGTGATTCCTCAGCTTTACATAGGTAAGTAGAAATAATACTCACTTATTTGTTAGCAGTTATTGTGAGGTGTGAGATAATCCATGTCAAATGCCCGCCTTCACTGTGCCTGGGATATGAAGTGTGACTATCCTTTAATATAATTTTTAACAATCCTTATAATTCAATTATTGATCATTCCAGGTAAAATGTTTGTTTGCAAATATATATGTAACACAGAAAACATAGGGCACCTGGGTGGCTCAGTCCATTAAGCATCAGACTCTTGGTTTCTATTCAGGTTGTGATCTCACAGTTGGTGGGATCAAGCCCTGAGTTGGGCTCTGTGCTAGTAGTGCAAAGCCTGCTTGGGATTCTCTCTCTCCCTCTCTCTATGCCCCTCCCCTGGTCTCTCTCTCTCTCAAAATAAATAAATAAACTTTTTAAAAATGTACATTGCAAACAAATTAAGGGAAAGGACTGCATTTTCTTTTGCAGAAAATCTCTTCTCAATTCCTCAGAATGGTCATAGTTTAGATGCCTAATAAATAAGTGTTGAGCACAGTTTTGAAACATCAAAAGCAATCATCAATTAAGTATGTAAGTTGGGTTTTTTTGTACTTTAATATTTTTATGCATCAGAAAAACTGATGCACACGATCAGCAGTCTGAATCATTGCAAAAAGTATCAAATAAAAATGGGTCCAGGTCAAAAATGGCAGTGGCTGTGTCCCAGTTTTCAGGGCTGCTAGGTCAGTGGGGGGCACAGCTGGGGCATCCGTGTCAAGTGGCACCCACGGTGAGGAGGATTCAGCTTGCATGTGGAAGGTCCTCATCTACTTGGGACGGCTGCCCTGACAAGGGAGTGAACATGCTGAACATCTTCCTAAAGTCGCATCTGGGAGAGCAAGAGAGACCTGAGTTTGTCACCTACCCCCATCTACACATCAGGGCCAATTCCTTTCCCTGGGGAGATGGTAATCATACTCCATTCCATAACTCTCACATGAATCCACTTCCAACCAGCCAGGAAGATGAATAAAGAGAACCTGGACCACTACCCAGTGGGGACCACAGCACTGGTTTTGACCATGACTCTGCACACAGGCCAAAAAACAATATGGGACCTTAAACTCACCTTCCTTACTTGCATCACACGAAGACTAGCATATCCTTTGCTTATGACAGGAGATGGCTTAAATAAACTTTGATTGGTCCATGAAATAAATAAATAAGCAAAAATGAAGTCTCATAAGACAAAGACATCAGTAGGGGGGAAAAAACAGTGAAATCTGAGTAAAGTGTGGAGTTTAGTTAATAGCAAGTTACCGATGTTGGTTTCTTAGCTGTGACACCTGTGCCATAGTGATGAAAGATATTAATTGGAGCTTGTAAAAAAAAAAAACAAACAGGAAGTAAGGAGGGTTGGCAAAGGCTGTGGAGAAACTAAAAATTGGAATTGCCAGTGAGAATATTAAATTATGCACCTGCTATGAAAAATAGTGTAGAAATTCCTCAAATAATTAAAAATGGAATTACTGTATCATCTAGCAATTCTCCTTTTTGAAAAAAATTTTAATGTGTTTAATTTTGGAGAGAGAAAGAGAGACAGGGAATGAATAGGGGAGGGGCAGAGAGAGAGGGAGACAGAGAATCTGAAGCAGGCTCCAGGCTCTGAACTGTTGGCACAGAGCCCAATGTGGGGCTTGAACTCATGAAATGTGGGATCATGACCTGAGCCAGTCAGACACTTAACTGACTGAGCCACCCAGGTGCCCCTAGCAATTGCTCTTTTTGATATATACCCAGAAAAATTGAAAGTAGGAGCTCTAAGTGATATGTGCACACCCATGTTTATAGCAGTGTTATTCACAATAGCCAAAACATGGAAGCAGCCCAAGCATTGATCAAAGGATGAATGGACAAGCAAAATGTGACATAGACATATAATGGAACACCATTCAGCTCTAGAAAGGAAGACAATTCTGACACATGCTACAATGTGAATGAATCTTGAGGACATTATGCCAACTGAAACAAGCCAATGACAAAAAGACAAATACTGTATGATTCTACTTGTATGAGGTACTCACAGGAGTCAAAATTATATAGAGAAAAAGTAGAATGGAGTGGGGTAGGTTTTATTTAATTGGTATGGGTCTTCAGTTTTATAAGATGAAAATAACTTTGGAGATGGATGGTGGTAATGGTTATGCAATATTATAAATATTTTTAATGCCATTGAACTTTACACTTAGAAATGGCTAAGATGGTAAATGTTATGTTATATATATTTTAGCCCAATAAAAATATTGGGAAAAAAGGGAAACTGGATGAGGGATATCTATCTTTGCAAACTTTTCTATAAATCTGGCATTACTGAGAAATAAAAAGTTAATTTTAAATAAGTAGTCACCTTTCCAATCAAAACCCTAAATCCCCAGGCCCCCTGCTCAGAGACAACTACTGGAAATATTTCCTTACATACAAACACGCATGCACACACAGTGAAAATCCTCAAGAAAATTCCCAAATGGAGCCTGAGAAACCTCCTCTCCCTTAAGGCCAAGCAGGCACTTAAGAATGTTTCTGTTTTGTAGACAAATATGACAGGGAGATAGATTATGATCACTTCTCTAAAGCAAGATACGCCAAACAAGCTTGCTGGATCCTTTCCTTTAAGTCATCTGCATAACCGCACTGAAGGAGATTGATTGAAGTGCATTTCCCGTCTCCAAATGTTTTTAAAGAGAACCATGAGGTTCTAGGAAAAATTCACTAACTCTTGACTGGTGAAAGATGGAATGGGGTTGTTTTCAGAATTCCTCAACTCAGTCAGTTCACTGAAAACCCAAACTTCTGAACAACAACAAAAAAGATCAGTTACTTCAGTGAGTTGTGGTTCAAAGTTCCAATGTCACCTTATACTCTTAGCCAATATATTACACTTTTTTTTTACTAGTTTAATCCAGACCTATTCTATTTCAAAGCTTGTTTTGAGGACATGGAAATGGACAAGATGGCCATAACCTGAAAACTCATATACAATAGGTGAGAATTGTATGGTTAATTCGGTGGGATATGGGGAAAATAGTAAAAGGCATTTTTTTAAATCCTGTTAATTCGTTATGCCGCTATTTGGTCTTGGGAATGGCCCAAATTCAGGGAGTTAATGTGCAGGTTTTGAGCCACTGTGAATAAAGACTAGGTTAGCCCTGTGCAGCACTGATCAGGGTACCCTTCACTTTAATAATAACATCCCAAGATCTGGCAGTCTGAAAACTTCCTGCAGCACAACAGAAATGCTTTAAAAGTTGATTGCTTTCTGACTGCCTTTCTGATGGATTGTTGCTCTCTGCTTCTTTATCACCTACCTAACTCTGGATTCAAGCTTTCCTTTTTTTGCCCCCCATCTTTTCAAGGTTTTGTGGTCAAACTTTCAATGTCCTCACTGCTTCAAAAACTCTTTTCGTTGGGACATCAGTTTTAACCATCATCAGTGATGTATTCCTCTATCAGCCATGACACTGAGCTGCCTATCCTCGACAAGGGACTCTTACATATTGATTTCAAGCAACCAGAAAGAAAGACACCTTTTTTTTTTGTAACGTCACTCTCACCTCTATCAGTTTCTGATAATTGCAACTAGTCCTCGGAGCTCATCATTCAGACCCAGATAGTTAAAGGGTCACCTGGGTGGCTCAGTCGATCAAGTGCCTGACTTCTGCTCAGGTCATGATCTCAGCTCCTGAGTTTAAGCCCTGCATCGAGCTCTGTGCTGACAGGTCGGAGCCTGGAGCCTGCTTCGGAGTCTGTGTCTCCCTCGCTCTCTGCACTTCCCCCTCTTTCTCTCTCTTAAAAATAAATAAACATTAAAAATTTTTTTTAAAGAGACAATAGTTAGAATTGAAAGAGTCGTAATAATTGGCATAGTATAATGCACAGTATTGGATTGGTTAATGTCAATGTCAATGTTGTGACAACTAGCCAACAAAAGAGGAAGTAGACTTGGGGGTAAAGTGATTTGCCTGCAGAGGGCACTATAAGTAAGACAGTCTGGCCACTGCCCACATGATCCTTGTCCTCCATTCTTAGAGAGTGTCTTTCTTCCTACCAGAACCTGCTCTTAGGGAAGATGCTTTGAATATCTGTGTGTTACCCTTCTAAGAGATACTTGTATTTTAATTCGTTCCCTTATTCAGTCAACAAACAATATTTGTTCATTATGAGCAAGTCATCATGATAGATGGAGAATACTTCAGCAAACAAAGCAGGCAGTTTTTTCCATGTGAAGCACTGAAATCCACAATAGCAAGTGAGAAAAAGATCACCAAGGGGGAATGATGAAGATGGTGTAAAGGGGTACAATATGGGACCTCTTCTTGACTCAGTGGCCAGAGAATGCCATTTTGAAGCATTTTAGGTTGTTACGTAAAGTAGATCCAAATATTCATTAGACAGGGGCGCCTGGGTGGGTCATTCGGCTGAGTGTCTAACTTCGGCTCAGGTCATGATCTTGTGTCGTAGGGTTTGAGCCCTGTGTTGGGCTCTGTGCTGACAGCTCAGAGTCTGGAGACTGCTTTGGATGCTGTGTCTCCCTCTCTCTTTGCCCCTCCCCTGCTTGTACTCTCTCTCCTTCTCAAAAACAAATAAACATTAAAATAATTTTTAAAAGTCCACAAGTGTTCATTAGACAAAGGAGAGTGTGAATGATAGAGAGATGCTCCTTTAGGGCATGGGAATGCCAGCATTGGAGCCCCTTGAAGTATGTCTTGTGGGCTGGTTCGCATTCACTTTTCATGTGAGCGTGTCTAAAGCAATAAATCCTCTCACTGGAGAGAGCTACTTTTCACTTCCAGAGCTTTGAGGGAAGGTAAAGGGGGCATTTTTATATACTCCATACCCCAAATTGGAAATATACTGCACTGCCTACTCAGGAACCGGAGTCTGGATGTAAGGAAATGATATGTCAAATGGTAGGAAGACTAAAGCATGGGTAAGGCACATAGGTAACTCAAACTGGGATGTTAGGACTTGAACCTTGAAGTCAGTGGCTTCTAGGTATTATTCAAGGGAACCCCAAGATGAACATTGTAACTTACTAATCAATCAGGTCTGTGACCCATCGTAAGGCTGCTTAACTCGTTTTTACCTACTAGCAACAGTGATGTCTCATAGAACATTGAAGGATCCTTATTTGGAGTCCCCAAATCTACCTAAGGAGACAGATGCCCAGTTTGGGAAACTTCCTATCAGAAGTTGCACATGTGAAGGCAAGAAGATGGGACTATGTCAGGAAGAGGAGACTGGAGCTCAGAGAAAGCATAATGAGTGAATTCAGAAACTTACTTTATTCAAGTAATCTGAGAAGTAGTAAGTAGGTAAGGGACATAATTAAGGACTGGTTATCTTTTCTGAAAGCTTCGGAGTTTCATTATATAGGCTGTGGTTTTCCGAGACTGGCTGCAAGAGAACCATTTGTTGGTTCTGTGGCTTTAACTTAAGAACATATGTCAACAGGTCAGTCTTGGCCTCAAACAGATTTGAGGCTTCTGGAATTTCAGATTTCTGTTCTCTAATCAATTTTGTTCTGTGCCTTAATCACTTTTTACCGGCTTTGTGTTTTCTCCTTAAGTGAAGTGAAATGCCCCAATCTCCGCAAAGAAGGGTTTTGTTTTCTTTTCACTTCCACATGCCCCTTACCTCTTAACTGAAATATTGCACATGGCTGCCACCAAAGGATTAATTTTTCATGCCTGACAATTCAGCAGATAATATTATTTCTTTGTAACAAGTGAAAGGTAGTTTGTTATGGGCTTAGACCTCCAACATCAGGGGCTGTTCGCACATGAAAGGGAGTATTGTCAGCAGGGAGGGCCAGGAAACCCCCACCCCCTAAGCTACTCCCTCTGTTGGCCCAACAAGGGGACCCATCATTTCTACTCATTGCTGTAGGGCCATTTTACAGAATGACGGATCTATGATAAGGGCCAGAACCCAGTGATCTTCTTCTCTGATGCCATCAATCATGTGCACTGGAGTTAGGTGGAAATCCCATTCTACAGGCATGGTGAGCAGCCTCTGCTAATGGATTCTGGCACTGTGCTGTAGCCACCAGAGTTGCCGAATATGAAAAAGCATTTGAGCTGTGTGAATTAAAGGGAAAAATCTACCCATGTGAATAACCCATGTTTTTCTTCCCTCGACTGCAAAGACTTTGCTAATTTCCTAAGCACAAAGCAAGTTTAATTAAAGCCAGCGGAGCAGGGGAATGCCACAGTCGAATGCATTTTTATGTAGCTCACATCGTGGGAGTCAGGCAAAATATGAAATGTGATGATATAAGCTTTGTTTGGTAAACAGTCTCACTCACTCCAGGCCTTCTCTCAGTCCCTGGGGCACTTTAAAGTATTTACTGAGTACTGCTCCAACTCTTCCTCCTTTTCTTTAGAGCCCCCAGTCTTTGTGATGTATTAACAACCACACTCTGCTTCCAAGAAACATAAGGTAGAAGTAAAACTCATCAGGGAAAGTGCCTCTGTGCTTGCCTTTGGCACGACTCTGGGCTATGTCTCTTCCAGCAGTCCCTTCTCTTTCTGCCTAAGTGGAGAGGAAATTTCACACGCTTGATTCAGAGTTCCCACATCCACCTTGGTGCCTGGGCAGCAGTGCTGGTCCATTTGGAACGATGTCTTCCACCCCCATCCCCACCTGCTACCCCAACACTACTTGTCCACCTGGAGAGAAAAGTTTTGTTTTGTTTTGTTTTAGTTTATTTATTTATTTTGAGAGAGAGAGAGAGAGACAGACAGAGAGAGAGATAGAGAGAGAGAGCCTGATGCAGGACTCGATCTCACATACAATGTGATCATGACCTGAGTTGAAATCAAGAGTCAGATGCTTAATGGACTGAACCACCCAGGCGCCCAGAGAGAAGTCTTTTTTAAGGTTAGAAAGCAATAAAATGAATTTATGTTTACTCTAATAGAACTCCAGTGAATAGGTTGGCTTAAACAGAAAAAAATTAATGGAAGTTTCCATTTATTATTCTCTTATTTTATGCTCCATACTATTTATTTCTACCATTCATTACATTTTCTATTATTAATGCCATTGCATTGCTACATGAACTCAGATTTTTTATTAATAACTTATTTTTCACTAGGTTTGGAAATGAACAGATTTTTGCACATCCAGGCCACATTCAGAAACCAACTAATTCATACATCAAAGAATTCAACTTTCAGCAAATATTTACTAAATGCCAACTATGTGCCAGGGACTATTCTAGATTCTTGAGATTCAGCAGTTAATATAGGTCTTCTTAGAGCTCCTATTCTAGTTAGGAGGGACAGATGGTAGACAAAATAATAAGTGCTATGGAGGGAAATGAATGAATGAATGTGATGGAAGTCTTGGGTTCGAAGTTTATAGGAAGGTTGGACAGACAAAACCTCCCAGCAAAGAGGGTGTATTCATATAGACTTAACAAGGTGTGGAATAAAGCCATAGATGTATCTGGAGGAAGCATTGTCAAATAAATAGAGACATCCAGTTCTGGGCCCGAGGCAGGAGCATTCCAGCCAAGCTGAAGCTCAGGGATGTGTGTAAGGTCTGGTGGGCCTCCTCAGAGTGACTGTCGTGTCCTCCTGAAAATTCATGTTCAAGTCCTAAACCCCAGTGACTCAGAATGTGGCTGTATTTGGAGATACAGGTTTTAAAGTAGTAATTAAGTTACAGGGGATCATTAGGATGGGTTCTTATCTAATATGATTGTATCCTTATAAGAATAGGAGATAAGGGCACGGATAAAAACACAGAGAAGAAGACAGCCTATAAGGCAAGAAGGGAGGCCCCAGGAAAAAGCCAACCTTTTCAGCATCTTGATCTCAGACTTCTGGCCTTGAGAACCACGAGAAAGTAAATTTCTGTTGTGGAAGCCACCCAGACTGTGGTGCTTTGTTGAGGCAGCCTCAGCAGACAAACATAGCAGACAAAGGCTTATGTGGTAGGAAGCGAGATCTGAGAGCAAGTGCAGCACAGGTCAGGTCATCTTCTGGAGTCATGACATGGGTCAGAGAATGGGTCAGGTCATGCCCTGAGAGTCATTATCTTCCCACAGGGACTTGGGCTTTTCCTGCTCTAAGTGAGATGGAGTGCCCTGGAGGGTTTTGACAGAGGCGTCCCGATTTGCACTTGCACTTCAGGAGGACCTCTGTGCTGCTACATTGTAAACAGACTGCATAGAGGGCAGAGGTGGAAGCAGAGAAGTCATTTAGGAGCCTAAATCATATAGTTAAGGCATATTGGTGTCCTCGATCAGATGGTAGTTGGGGGCGTGATGAGAAGTGGTCATATTCTGAATAAACATTGAAAGCAGAGCTGAGAAGAGCTGCTGACGGATTGGTTGAAGAGTGTGAGAGGAAGGAAAAGGTCTGTTATTCAAGGATGTCACCCACACACATCACAAGTACCACACAGCGCAGATATAGCACAGAGCTTGTGGGAGATAGTCTTACAAGCAGAGAATTAACAGAACAACCCGCAGTTCCCTGGACTGTCCTTATTCCACAGCATGGGGCAAGCATGGGTGATCTGTTAGCACCAGGGTCCAGCAGACAGGGCCTGCCTTAGCCAAGAGGCTGGATGTGAAACTTAGAGCTCTGAAAAAGAAAAGGCTCTTGACCCCACAGCTTGTCACCTATTTACAGGTCAGCTCAAAAGAAGCAAGGAATGCATAGTGGCTTAGAATGCTAATAATAAGAAATGAGTCAAAGAATTCCCTGACCAGGAACAATGTTAGGGGTTGTGTATGCAGAGGGTCAAGATCTGCACATGAAGGGCCTGGGGACAGCCTTGCATGCTGGCCACCATAACAGTAACTAGAGGCTTATCTTTTCACAGACTGGTTCAATCCTAGGGAGCTGGCTTTCTGATGAACTACTAGAAGTTGGAAGGAAATGAGCCTCAGTACCATCTAGATTCATCTCATACCAGAGTCAAAGATGAACCGAGGGCTTTTTTCTTAGAAATATAAATATAACTTTATATTTGGTACTGGATCAAGATTTAATGTAAATTTGATATGGATCAAGATTTGTTTTGGATGTGGTAGATGACTAGGCATCCAAGTAGGGATGGCAAGAAGGGAGTTAAATATAAGAGTATAGACTTTGAGGAAAGGTTCAGGTTGGGGATGAAATTGGGGGAATCATCAGCATTCAGATGGTATTCAAGTCATAAGATGGTTGGAAAAATCATCACAGAAGTGTATAAGGATCAAGGAGACAAGAAGAAGCAACAGTGATCAATGGTATATAGGATGGAGGGTCTAGAATTGACCCTTGACCTTCCAGGGTGTGTTCTAGGTGACCTTGATAAGGGCAGGTTCCGAAGAGCAGTGGGGGAGGGGACCCTACTGGAGAGAGTTTAGCTAATAGGAGGAAAATACCTCATGACAGGGAGCACAGACGACTCTTTCTAGGAGTTTTGCTATAAAGAGGAACAGAGCAACGGAGTAGTAGCCAGTGAGGAAGTGAGTCAAGAGATGTTTTAGATGTGTTTGCATGTTGATCACCATGACCTAGGAGAGAAAGGAAAAAGAAATTGATGATGGAGAAGAAAGGGCAACAATAGCTGGATAAATGTCCTTAGCAGATAAAAGGGGAGGTAATTTGTGCACAAATGGACATTCGTCCAAGTCCAGAAAGGGGAATCTCTCAAAAGTTGATCTAATAATCAGTCCTGTTTAGTGTGGGTGGAAACAAAAACAACTTTTAGCCCACTTTAAACACACAGTATTAGCCTTTTTAAAAAGATCAGAATGATTGCTTTTTTAAAGCCAAGTGACTATTTAATAAGCATTTTATCAGAGCAGATATAGTAAAATAATTAAGCTCAGGAACTCACAGCTTAGTTAAAATCCTGTCTCTACTACATTGTAACTGTGAACTGAGAAAGGTATATACTCCCTGCCTCAGTTTATTTTCCTCTAAAATGGAGATAATAAAAAACTATCTTGTATTGAGATAACATATAAAAAACATTTAAAACAGAATGAGTGATAGCAAGTTCTTATTAAATTTAATTATTAACACTTGCCTTTTGAGGCAGATAGCAAGAATTAGAATAGGTCACGTACAAAGATGAATAAAACATCGAACAGATTGAGAGAAATGATAGAGTCAAAGAGAAGCCAACTCAAAATGGACATTGTAATCGCTCACAATTATTCTGCATCACTACGATTGTGTCTTTTGGCCGTGAGATTCTGATCCTGAGGTAGAGAGATTCACCTGATCCGGACTTTGTCAATTAGATGATTGATTTCTCTCAAGAGTTAAAAATCTTGGGAGCCCTGTGTGGCTCACTTAGTTGAACATCCCACTCTTGATTTTGGCTTAGGTCATGATCCCAGGGTCCCAGGATTGAGCCCCATGTTGGGCTCAGCACTGAGCATGGAGCCTGCTTAAGATTCTCTCTCTCTCTCTCTCTCTCTCTCGCTCTCTCGCTGTTTTTCCCTCTACCCCCTCCCCCACTTGCTCTCTCTCTCTGCCTCTCAAATAAAAAAAAAGAATTTAAGAGAGTCAAAATTCTTGAATGGAAATTGGGGACATAAGGCTGTTGGAGCAGAGTTCACATGACACAGGACCCTGGAAAGATGGTTTCTCAGCTCCCACTCAGCTCTCTCAAAGCTGCGCTAGTTCATGCTTTGGGAAGCTAGTTCAGCTTTCCTTTGATTCTGTGAATCGTCCCAACAAGTAAGCGTTTATTTACATAAGCCAAACCCCTTTTCTAATGTTTATAAAGATCTTTAACTTATACATTAGGTATTGTATGTTATAATTGGGACTTCCTGGTCTGGGCCACAGTTAATTTCTAACAGCAATTATATCTCATTTTAACTCTGACTAAACTCTAAGTATAAGAAAGAAGCTGACTCACTTGAAGGTTCTCAAGAAACCTAATTACTTAATTCATCAGGTTTTCCTTGGTATCATTTTCTGTGTAAGAATTTTTTGGTAGTCTGTTAAAACTGTGACCATGAATTGGATCAGCATTTTACCAGATCCCCCTACACAGATGGTGTTAAGTATAGTTTTCTATAATGGGAAAATTCTTTAAGAATTTTACTGTTGGTTTTAAGACACATTAAAATCTCCATCGGAGTATTCACACTTTGGACACTGAGAATGAGAAATGTTTTACAAATGGATCACATCCTACTTTCTTTCACTGCCAAATTTTTAAAATGTACCATGTTAACAAATAGGATACAACCAGGGCTTCAGAAACTTGTGGTCTCTGCTTTAGAAGATCTTCCCACCTTCCGTCTAGTTTATTTATGTATTGTAATGATTTCAAGATCCCTCCAAACTATTAAAACTACACGTTTGAAAATAAACAATCAAATGATTTTGCTTTATGCTTTTGTACACTATTGATCATCTTATTTTGTAGAGTATTCTCTTTTCAGTATATCATTATTCCAGCTTTCTGATCATAAAGATAGTTTTTCACAGTCAATTGACATTTCTGAAAATGACAGCCTTTCAGCCAAAGTCATTCTTTGCATTCTATAATTTTCAGTCTTCCATAAAAATGGGGTGGGGAAAGTCCTTACTCTTGCACCATGTCATACTTTTACAGGTCATAACCATTGCTCAGGGGCAGACACATGACCCAGATGAGGCCAAATGAATTCCCCCAGAAATTCCGATGCTGTGAGGCCATCCTAATTCCAAAACTGAGAATATGGCATTTCAGGAATTATGAACTGGGCTTCTGCTCCCAGATCCTTGCATACAGAATGACTTTGGCTAATGCCTATTTCCTCAAGATCAGAAAGGCAACCATATACCTGTGTCACCATGGTTATGGAAGTTTATGTGGGAGAGGCACATTGGCTATGAAGATTCCCTCAAGAATGATGTACTACAATAATCACAATAAGAGCAAAATACCTATATTTTAAGACTGCAGTTTGCTTCTGCTACAATATATAATAAAGGGAAAAAATTAATGGAGAAAATATCTCTGAATCTCTTTGATTAAAGCATAGGTTGCTCCACATCTCTTCATGAATCTCTCAAAATCTTTCTCAATCCCATGATTCTGATGTAGTCGTTTTAATTATCTTACAACCTGTTGCACTATGAATAAGGTAAGGCCAGAGAAGAAAAAATGGACATGATGGACTGAGTCATTTAGGGATGCTGATAATAAAATATCATAAAGTGGATGGCTTAAGCAACTAACATTTATTTCTCACAAGTCCAAGATCAAAGTACCAGCAGATCTAGTGTCTGATGAGATCCTGCCTCTTGGCTGGCAGATGGCCATCTTTTCTCTGCATCCTCATATGTCTGAAAGATTCAGTCTAATCTTTTGCATTCTTATTAAGACATGAATCCCACCATAGGGGCTCCACTCTCATGACCTCATCTAAACTCAATTGCTTCCCAAATGCCCACCTCCTAATAATATCACATCAAGGGTTAGGTTGTGAACATATGAAAGGACACAAATATGCAGTCTGTAAATGTGAGGACAACATACATTTAAATATGGTTTTGTGTGTGTTTGACTATAGAATTAACCTGATTTATTTCATCAACCTTATCAAGAATTATACTCTATATTTTTTAAGTTAAATTTGTATCGATAAATCAAGTATATCATGAATATTCTATTTAAAAAGGTTGTATAGACTTCTTGGTAAAGTCTATGGATTAAGTGTTCCCATTTAATCTTGCTACCAGGCAAGTACTTGGAAGAATTATTGTAAGGCATTTTTATTTTAAAAAAGCATAATTTCAAAAAAAAAGCATAATTTCTAATTAGAAATGTGGGAATGAAAAAAATCTTCTACAGGCACTTGAACTAGTAACTCCAAGTGCCTAGAACACTGACCTGCCCAGGGTGCCTGGGTGGCTCAGTTGCTGAGCATCCAACTTTTGCTCAGGTCACGATCTCATATTCTGTGAGTTCGAGTCC
>NW_027529669.1:3642049-3782294 GCF_008692635.1 Crocuta crocuta
GCCCCACATTAGGCTCTGTGCTGACAGTTCACATCCTGGAGCCTGCTTTGGATTCTGTCTCCTTCTCTCTCCGCCCCTCCCCCACTCATGTTCTGTCTCTCAGTTTCAAAAATGAATAAACATTAAAAAAATAATAAACCAAAACACTAAAACCCTGACCTGCCCTTGCTGACCATATGCTGATGAAGTTCCTAATCTCTTTTCTAATAACAGGAAGCCAGAATTGGCTCTAATCCAGTGATCTACCTATATCTGTACCCTTACTGTCAGGCCTTCCTCCTGGTCCAATGCATTAAATATACCTACTTCTGTCATGGGGTATCTTAGGCTCCATATTCAAATTCTTCTCTCTTTCTCAAGGATTTCTCACATATAATCATATTTTATTTTCTCTTGAGTCATTAATGTCTTCCTTTATTTTGGATTATTCCTATAAATATGAAGACATGCCTGGAAACTTCCAGTTAGGAAATAATAATAACTTTTGTTGGTCTCATATTATCCTTCTGGCTATGATATGACTCTTTCACTTGGCTTCACAGCAAGTTTTCCTAGAAAAATTGTTTACAGTTACTTTCTCCACTTTTTTCATGTCAACCTCCACTGTTTGTCCCAGTGCACTCAGTTTGAGTTTCTGTTTGTATAATTCTTTGGTAGTTACTCTTATTAATGTCACTAATGAACTCCATGATGCCAGACCTATAAGTTCTTTCTCTTTCTTCCCATATGACCTAAATAGCAATTGATGCAGTTAATCCACATTCTTCTTGGCTTTCAAACTATGCATTCACCTGGTTTCCCTCCATTCTTACTGTTGAGCCTTAGTTTTCTAAATACAGGGGGTCATAGATATCAATGGAAGATTATTTCTTCTTTTCCTGTAGGCATTCTCACTCAAAACACTCTCGTTCTCTAGTTAGGATCATTTAGCTCTATGGTTTTAAATATATTTTTATAGTCTCCTCATTTTCTTCTCCAATCATAAGTCTCAGACTGTCATTGTCTAATTGCAACTTGTCATCTTTTCTCAAATGTCGAGTTGGTATTTAAAATTTACCATGATTTATTATGAGAATTGGTTCATACAATTATGGAGGCTGAGAAGCTCACAATCTACCATCTGTAAACTGAAGATGCAAGAAAGCTGGTGGTATGATTCAGTCTGGGTGTGAAGGCCTGAGAAAAAGGACCTCTGATGTACAAGGGGAAGAGAGATGAATGTCCCAGCTCAAAAAAAGAAAGAGAGAATTTACTCTTTCTCCATTTTTTTTTTTTTTTCTGTTTGGGTCCTCAAGGGATTAGATGGTGCCCACACACATTCGTACTTCTTTACTCAGTCTACTGATTCAAAAGTTGATCTCTTCTGGAAACATCCTCACAGACACACCCAGAAATAATGTTTTACCAGGTATTTGGGCATCTGTTAGCCCAGTCAAGTTGACACATAACATTAACCACTACAAAGAGCCTTCTACCTTGTGTTCTGTTACTCTCTCCCTGACTCACCTTGCCGGAGCTATACCTGTCTTCTTTCTGTTCCTTGAGTATGCTATTTCCTTTCCTGCTTAGGGCTTTTGTAGTTTTGATTCCCTCCGCCTGAAATCAAACTTCCCCAGATTTCTGCAAGGATGCCTCCTTCTTGCTCGTAAGATCTCTGCTTAAAGAGAGCTCTTTGGAAAAGCCACCTGACTACCTTACTTGAAGAAGCCCCTAGACCCTAGACATTCAATATTCCATCTTCCTGTTTTATTTTCTTTATAGTACTTACACTACTTGATGTTCTCTTTTAATTATTAGTTATAGTCTTCTTCCTTCCCCCAATAGAATATATTCTTTAAGAGAATATGGACCATGTTGGTCTTGGTCTCGGTCTCAGATAAATTCTCAGAACTTTCAATGTTGTCTGGCATATCATAATCACTCAATATATTTTTCATTGAATGAATATTTGAATGAATTGATAAACGAATGAATTCTAAGTGCCAGGAGAACATGGCACCAACAGCTGCTAAATGACAATCACAGGGATAATTATTTTTCCACGACTGAGGCCAAAAACAATTTTTAAAGGCATATTACTGATCTTCTTATGTATTGTACATTTTGCATGTTTTTATTTGTTTCCAGGGTTTGGAGCAAAACAAAAAAATCAATCCTTTTCTCTATAAGTCAGAGATCTGAGCCTACCCACCTAAAACCCACTTCATTATGCAGTTGAAAAATTACATTGAAATTTCCCTGGTGGAACTAAGTAAATTTAACTTAGTTTTATATCACACATGCACACACAGACAACACAAATTCTGTACTTGCACATTTCATATGAATGAAATCAAATTAGTAATATGATACAACAGTAATACTTAGATCAAACAAAAACTCTTATCATACTTAGTTGATTTTTTTTTTTTTGGTCTTAGAGAATATTTCTTTCATTAGATTCTTAAGAATAGTTGTACTCTAAGTGATTTTCCACTCTGTTTCTTATTTGGCAAACAAATTGAAGTGGAGTTGGATATGCTCTTCTGTAAAGTAACAAGGGATTTCTATAATTTCATTTATTGGCTTCAAGAAAGTGAAATTCTTCCCTACTCTCTCTCTTCCTTCCCAGTCCCTCTTTCCTATCATTTCATTCCTATTTTCAATACATGACTCTACATATCCATGTGTTAGGTGTCCATTCATCCCACTGTAGTGCCTAGGGCATGTTAAGCTATGCTAAAGAAAGTGCACTACCATGGCAAAGCTTAACATGAGAAAATGTAGCCCTTTTTCACACAGAGGTCATTACAAAGCAGGGTGACTGTCCAGGAAACTGTCACCCATGTGTCGACTTCAACTCTATGCTTCTGCCATCTCAGCAACAGTTCTTTTTGGTTTCTGAGGCAGGAAAGAGACTATCATGGCTATTCAATGATTCGGCTTGGAAATGACACACACCATATTTTTCTATAGTACCTTGACCCTAACCAAGAAACTGCTCCACCTAGTCACAAAAAGATCTTGCCCTGTGCCCAGGAAAAAAGAAAACTAAGACTGACCACTAGGTTTTTCTACTGAGTCCTTCCAATTCCCTCTTCTCTTCCTGCTGCTAGCCTTTTACACTTGCCTGGTCCGGTTCAGATCTAGGTGGACCATTAAATTTTCACCGTTTCCTCTCTTCCATGTTTCCATGACCTATAAAGGCAATCACCTCTTATCTACAATGTCTCTTTCTGCTGTTTCAGTGACCTACAGTCAACTGCAGTTCAGAAGTAGACGATCTCCCTGACTTGTCATCAGAAGGTCAGTAGTAGCCTAACAACAGTCAAAATGCCTATGCCATTCACCTCACTTCATCTCACCACCCAGGCATTTCATCATCTTACAACCTCAAAAGAAAAAGAGTGAGGACAGTACAATAAGATATTTTGAGAGAGAGACCACATCCACAAAATTGTTACAGTTGCCCTATGTTATTAGTAATGTAGTGAACCTCTTACTGTGTCTAATTTATAAATGATACTTTATTACAGATATGCATTTATAGAAAAAAATTGTCTGTCTTTGGTACTATCCATGGTTTCAGGCATCCACTGGGAGTTGGAATGTTATCTCCTGCAGATGAGTGGGAGCTCCCATTTACACACACCACGGTCATGAGGTTGCATGTTCTACAAGGGTGAGGATATTGCCTGTCTTATTTACCAGTGTATTCCCAGCACCTAGCATCATGTCTAAAGTATAAGAATCTCTAAATAGAAATTGCTTAATGAAGAAATGACTTTTCTTCGTTCGACATTGCCTAATAATACAATACTATAGACTCCTCTGCTTGTTAAATTATTAAACACTCCCAACTTCTGCTGAAACATTCATTTGATGCTCCAGTCTGAGTGAAAGGAGCACAGATTGTAAGAAGAAGAAAAAAGCTGTGATCTGATATTTTGTTCTTACGTGTTTTTTCTTTGAGTGAAGGATGGTATAGATAGTGGTATGCATCTCTGATGCTACCTGTCTTAACTTTGCAGGCTCTACTTTTATTATTCCCAAGGGGCCTGAAAATAGTATCTATTTGATGTGCAGAAGTACTGGTTTTGTCGACCCCAGGAAGGAATTAGTCTGCTCAAGAGAGCAGTCTTTGAGTCTCATACTGTGCGCTCCATCCCTGGATGGAATGTACCTTTGAACCTATCTTCTCCCTTCCTGTTCTCCACCTCCAGCCTCTGGCCTGTAGGGCATCCCCAGTTACCACTATGTGTTGCAAATTTATAATTTTTAACCTAAAATTAAATTTTCATGAATTTTAACTTGGCAAACATAAATAACGCATAATTGAACAGGATATCACACCACTCAAAGGACAGCAGGGGAGGATTCTAAGTATGGTTGGTGTTTCTCTGGTACATTATACTACCATATATTTGGAGGCAAGACTCCCAATTAAGCATCTTAATATTCCTGGGTCACAATCTGTAGACATTTAGAAATAAAACCTTCAGATGAAAATTTAAATTTTTGTTAATGTTTATTTATTTTTGAGAGAGAGAGAGAGAGATCACGAGTCGGGGAAGGGTGGGGAGAGAGGGACCACAGAATCCAAAACAGGCTCCAAGCTCTGAGCTGTCAGAACAGAGCCCGACATGGGGCTCGAACTCACAAACTGCAAGACATGACCTGAGCCAAAGTCAGACACTTAACTGACTAAGCCATCGAGGCACACCTCACAGGAAGGCTTAAATAAGGAGGGAAACAGGTCAAAAATATGAAGGGAAAAGTGATAAATTAAGATTTTTATTGAGAATATCCCATTACCTATAAAAAGATTTTTCAAAATTTCTTTATATATCTGTGTGTGTGTGAATAAAACACTAACAGACATCTATGCCTTTAGCTTCAACTTACACCTAAAAGCTGTTAAATTTTAAATTTATTTTTAAAAAGCCCCATAGTCTCCATTTGCTTAGCAAGTCTTCCTGACATAATATAATCAAAGCAAGCAGAAAGCAACTTAATACATCCTTCTAATGCAAATTTCATCTCCTATTTCCATTTTTGCTTCTGCCCACTTCACCTTCCCATGTGTCTTAATGTAAATGAGGTAAGAATAGATATTTCAGAGTGAGCCTTCAGGAAACAGCCATGCCACATCCTAAGTTTAAGTCACTAAAGTGTTTCAGAAACATAAACTGAATTACAGTGGGAAAAATCAATAAGACTGTTGCACTAGTATGCTGGGTTCATATCCTTTTGCTTCAAGTGAGGACTTCATAGAGTAGAGAAGATACCCATCACCCCGCCTCTTTCAGGGGTGAGCAAATTTGCCATCGTCATATGGTCCCCTGTGTTTTTGAGGGACATGCACAAGATCCACTGATTCTATGAGTTTCTATTCTACTCTTAACTCAAGAATCAATGTTTATATAAAGATGTGTTTTTTTTCTTTCCTTTATTTTCCTATTCTCAACGGAAATATTAAAAGTCTGAGACGCTAGTAATGCTCTGATGGGTTAGGGGCTTGAATCAGCTGAAAACTTTAGATTTTAATTTAGTTCCAGGTTTTCAGTGGAAAGTGCAGCCAGAGATAGTGGAATTTGACAATATAGATGGGAATATTGATCCCAGAGAAGCTGAGGAAGACTAAGAAATGAGACAAAGGGCTCTAAGAAAGAGGATTGGGTGTAGCTGAATGCTGTCAAAAACTGTGAAAGGTGGAAGATTTTATCCTGTTAGTAAACCAAACTTTGCTCTGAAAGAAGACACTGTCTTGGTCAGTGGACAGTATACAAACCTGCCGTCTGCTACAGAGGATGACTATCTCCATCTTCCAAGGCTTTCTGCTATACAAACATCCTTGGAAACATAGTAGCGAATCAAAGTGAAGCTAGTGCCTCTTCTCCCAAGACTTGATGGAACATGAGAGATCAGTGGAAAGTTGTCTCCCAGTGAGTGTGTGCAGCATCACTTGTGCACACATACACAAGTTTCTTTAACTGTGAAATCCCTGCCTTCAACTCACCAGATTTCAATATCAGGATTGGCTGAAAAAATGTATTCCCTCTTCCCATAATTATTAAACTTCAACACAGACTTAGTATATATAAATTACTGACAGTTCTCTGTAGTAGAGTGATTTTTAAAAAACACATACTGAGTTAAGATTGACATGTAAAAAATTGTATATACTTAATGTATACAACTCAATCACTTTGGGGATAAGTATACACCAATGAAAACATCACCACTATCAAGGCCATAAACATATCCATTACCTTCCAAAGCTTCCTCCACCCTCTTTATGATGATAATGATGATTTTTGTTGTGGTAAGAACATTTAATATAAATTTTAATAAATTTTAAATATACCATGCAGTATTGTTAGCTGTAGAGGCTATGCTGTAAGTAGATCTCCAAAAATTATTTATTTTACATAGTTGAAACTTTGTACCCTTTGCCCTTTACCTCCCCATTCCATCCCCCACTGAGCCTCTGGCAACCACTGTTCTAATCTCTGCTTCAATGACTTTGACTATTTTAGATTCCACATAAAAGTGAGATCATTATATATTTGTCTTTCTGTGCATGGCTTATTTCTCTTAGCATAATGCCCGCCAGGTTCATCCATGTGGTTGCAAATGGAAGAGCTTCCTTCTTTTTTTAAGGCTGAATAATATTCCATTATATACATATACAACTTTTCTTCATCCATTTACCTGCCAATAGACATTTAGGTTGTTTCTGTATCTCAGCTACTGTAAGTAATGCTGCAGTAAACATGGGAATACAGCTATCTCTACAAGATCTTGGTTAAACTTCCCTTACATAAATACCCAGAAGTGGAGTTGCTGGATCTTAATGATAGTTCTATTTTTAATTTTTTGAGAAACTTCCGTATTGTTTTCCATAGTGGCTGCACCAATTTACATTCCTACCAGTGTGTACACAAGAGTTACTTGTTGCCACAGTCTTGACAATACTTATCTTTTTTGGAAAATAATAACTATCCTAAAATGTGTGAGGTGACATCTCATTTTGGTTTTGATTTGCATGACTCTAATGGCTAGTGATGTCAAGCAATTTTTCATATTAAATGTTGGCATCACCAGTCTATTTGAGAATTTATATAATGATAAGGAACCTCTCCTTAGACAAAGGTAAACACACAGATAACATTACATACAATATTAGAGATTACAGACTCAGGAGTCCCATTCACAGGTGCATTCAGCTCAATATCATTGGTTTTGAGAAAAGAAAAATACATATCAAATGTTGGGAAATCTAGATTAATTGGCATTTGCTGAGAGGGTCATGTTCAGAGTTATGCATTTTATATTTAACTGGAAGACAACAGCATGTTTCACTCTTATATTTGGAATTATTTCTAAATAATGATAATTCATTTTTGTGCCTTTGATCATATCATTTTATTGGAGGTTCGGATTCTGTCCTGGGTGTTATCCTAGGAAAGGGATTCTCCATGGAGGAATATTGAATTAGCTATGCATATTTTGGGACAGGGGGCACAGGCAGATAAAGTAAATAATTAACGGGACTACTTGGCACACAAAAAACACTGTGGTGGAGCACGTGGGTGGCTCATTCAGTTAAGTGTCTGACTATTGATTTTGGCTCAGGTTGTGATCTCATGGTCCTGAGTTTGAGCCCCACATCAGCCTCTGCACTGACAATGCGAGCCTGATTGGAATTCTCTCTTTCCCTCTCTCTCTTTGCCTGTCCCCTGCTGGTACTCTCTTTCTCAAAATAAATAAATGAAACTTTAAAAAAACCCCAAAACTGTGTGATGCAAGCAGAATAAAACAGTGTATGCTGATACATAGTGACTTCAGCTTCTGTGTGTGGTATAATAAGGAATCGTGGAGACTCTGGCAAACCAGAGTGTGTGCAGGCACTATTGGAAGTAGATGGCTGCTACTCAGCTATAGCAAATCATGCCCATGTGAAAAGCTGTCTCTATATTATAAGATATTCCTTTTCTTTTTCAAGAGAAGATGCAGTTATAGGTTTTGTATGAAATTTCTCATTTTAAACATGTTTTAAAAACATTTTTAACCATATTTTTAAAGTAGCATATGGGCAAATCCAAGTCCACTCATTCATCATATTTGGCCCACAGCATAAGAAATGTCTGTTTAGGAGATTAAGAAGAACATATTTTATTCCAGAGTCTACTTTAATGGTGTTTTAAAAAGAAGATCTATATGGACTACATTTTAAAATTCCAGTTATTCAATAATAATGATTGAAATGAGGTTTCATGATACTTTGTATTTAGTATTTTCTAATTTGTAAGATGTTTTCCTTCACCTTAGCTCACTTGGCCCTTTGAACATCTGGAAAAATATTCATAGCAATTAAAGTATATCCCTGTTTGTACATGAGAAATTTGAAGTTCAAAGGAAATTTGAGATTCAAACATCACATAGATAGGACATCCACTAGAGAAAATAAGAAACAGAACCTTAGGACTTTTGCTCAAGCTTCATTTCCTCTGTTTTATTCTGTCTCATATAGTAAATGTTTCCACTCTGTGTTTACTCTTCAAGGGGATATAACATTTATTGAACAACTCCTATAGAGCAGACATTGTGCTAGGTGTAACAAACTGTGAGCTGGTTAATATGTTCCCATTTAACACAGCAATAAACTGAGGCACAGATGGTAAGGAACTCGACCAGAGTCACACATAGAATAAGTGCAGAGCCTATCTTGGAGCACAATTCTGTGTGTATTTAACATCTGTCCTCTAGCTGGAGAATTCAGTAATTGAATAGTAATGGTTGGTAACAGAAAGTCCAGAAGAGTGAGGTATTTTACCACCTCCTCTGTTACTGTTGGATTTTGGTGAATGAAGCCATTAGTTTGATTACAGCCATAAGCTATAATTTAATGATGACCAACTATACTGCTTTAAATCCCCCATTTATATAAGCACATAAACAGAAGATGGCACTCTGAACCCAGGATTTACATTTGACCTTATCTAGCTTTTATCTATTTCTTTTGTATTGGAAATGGCAATCATGCCCATTCTGGCCATCTCTGCCACTTAAGTTAGTCTACACTTCCCTAGCTCTGAAGGCACCCAATTCAGTACCACCTTACTCTGTTCTCTGACCAATGCTGATTGGCTTGGGGGAAGAAATCTGACTAGGTTGGGCCAATTAGATTCTTTTTGTTGAGAATTAAGAGACAACAAAACATTAAAGCAGCATAGTTTGATCAGTGTTGGTTGTGCTTGAGCTAGCAGGTCACGTGGACCCAGAATTTGCAACAATCATTTAGATAAGTCTCAATGCAGCTGGTGTAAACAGGAGTGAAGACGAGAGTCTGCTGAAAAAAAAACATGGAGAACATATTTATATTGCTCACTATTTGCCAGTATTGTTCAAATTATTTTTTCTGTGTTTACTTGCAACCACAATTCTATTTCATGAATAAGATAATGGAGGGCCAAAGTGGCTAAATAACTTCCTTGAGTTCACACAGCTAAGTGGTAGATCAAGGATACAAACTCAAACTATGGACATATAAGCCTGATGCTGGGGCCCCTGGGTGGCTTAGTCGGTTAAGCGTCTGACTTTCGCTTAGGTCATGATCTTGCGGTTCGTGGGTTTGAGCCCCGCGTCGGGCTCTGTGCTGACTGCCAGCTCAGAGCCTGGAGCCTGTTTCAGTCTGTGACTCCCTCTCTCTCTGACCCTCCCCTGCTCACACTGTCTCTCTCTCTCTCTCTCTCTCTCTCTCCTAGAAATAAATAAAACATTAAAAAAAAAAAAAGCCTGATGATCTGCTCACTGCCTAATTATGCATTCTAGTCCTTTCTAAGTCCTCATGCTCTGGGATCCTCATAACATTTGATGTAATGATGTCATCTCCTCCGATGTCCATCTTCACTAACCTCGCTCCTCTCTTGATTTCCTCCTACTTCCAAAGGGTATGTGTCCCCAAGGTACTGACTTATTCCTCCTCTCGCCCCTGTCTACATGATCTATATCTACTCTGTCCTGAAATGTTATCATTTTATGAGGCTACAGAGTCCTGGCTTCCTATCTTCCCAAAACATTAGTTCTTGCCTCTGGATTTCAACATTTTGGGTCTATGGCTCTGATCATATACATATATTATTCATCATTTTATTCCCAAATCATCTATCATCTGCTGATTTTCCCAGGGGTTTGTTTTGGTTTGGTGGCTGATATCACCAACCTTTAATCACTATTCCTTAAAAGCTCTAAAAAACTTGGCTCTGATCCCCTAGTTTCCTTGTTTCTTTATCTATACTATCCCATCTGTCTTTTTTTTTTTTTTACAAATAGTTTATTGTCAAATTAGTTTCCACATAACACTCAGTGCTCATCCCCACGAGTGCCCTCCTCCATGCCCATCCCCCCTCCCCCCTACATCCATCAGTTCTCAGTTTTTGTCAGCATTCAAGAGTCTCTCATGGTTTGCCTCTCTCCCTTTCCCCCATCATTTCCGCCCTTCTTCTCCCCCTTGTTCCTCCGTCAAGTTCCTCCTAATCCTCCTATACGTGCAAACATATACTATCCCATCTGTCTTGAATTCTTATTCTCAGTTTATTTCTTTCTGCAAAACCTTACCATTCCTCAAAGCTCAATTCAGGTGCCATTTTTGTTTCTATGTAAATTTCTCTACGCAAGGAGAGCTTTTGTGTAAGCACCCATAGTGTTCCTTGGTGTATAATGCCATCATTATTTTGCCATATATATTTGTGTACATATTTGCATTGGGAACGAAAGTAAGTTCCTTGAAGATGAGGACATTGTTATAGCTGTAGCCATATCCCCTACTGTGCTTAGCATAATGTTTTACACATAATTGGTACTTTTTACTATGTACTTGGCTTCAAGTAGACAAAGCCTCATGGTGAAAGAAGTAAAAAATAAAATTAAAGGGAAAAAAAGAAGAAAGGAGGGAGGGAAGGAGTAAAAAAAAAAGTAAAAACCCAGAAAAGTTGAAGTATTTGTTAATAGTATCTTGCTTTAGTAAATGAATTCCATGTTTTATTTTATTTTATTTTTTTAATTTTTTTAAACTTATTTCTAGGAGAGAGAGAGAGAGAGACAGTGTGAGCAGGGGAGGGTCAGAGAGAGCAGGAGACACAGACTCTGAAATAGGCTCCAGGCTCTGAGCTGACAGTCAGCACAGAGCCCAACGCGGGGCTCGAACCCACCAACCGCTAGATCATGACCTAAGCGAAAGTCGGACGCTTAACCGACTAAGCCACCCAGGCGCCCCATGAATCCCATGTTTTAAAAAGTGAACATGCAAGTACTACAGGCTTATGATTTTTCTGCTCAGGACCCAAATGATGCCTCATAAAAAGCTGCACCTGTGACAGCACTTCTTAATTGTGGCTATGCTACACTTGCATTGCAAGATCATTGTAGAGACACATAGCTTCCGTGAATACTGTTTATGGGACACCTGCTGTGAAGCACCATGCTTTTAGTATCTGTCACGATGAAGTTATGCTATGAGCTGGTCAGTGAGGACTCAAGAGAGACATTTAAGTATATTTAAGAGTGAGCTGGGCATTGACAGAGTGAATCCAAAACCAAAATGCTCATGAAGGGTCAAAGGATTCTCACCCACACCTAAGTCTCCTGCAGTGTTGTGGACTGACTTCAGTGATCTGTGGCAAATGGCAACTCATGATGTATCGCCCAGCAATTTATAAAAGTAATCTGTAGCTGTTTCATCCAGGTGATTTTGCCCCAGAGCATTCATCCATAAATAAACATTTCTGCCCTCACTTCAAATATGGAGGAAAGACTTAGCCAGTTTTAGCACAAAGACCTTCTCTACCAATCAGATATGCCTTTGAGAGGCAAGAGAGAACATTTAAATCAAGTGGCCCCAGCCATCTGTGTCGGACATTGCGTTGCCTCAAGAACATGCCAGTGAGACTCAATGACTGTACTTCCTCATAAGGACCTGAGCTGGGGCTAGGGAATATGTGCTTTGCACAAAGAGCCTCCATCACTTCACTGATAATCACACTCTACTCCCAAGGCGCCAGGAAGAAATTAGAAGCCAGATCAATTTAGGAAGTCCGTGTAAGCCCTTTGAGGGACTGATCATGCCCTGCTCTTCTTAATGTTTAAGTTTCTGTTGTCTAAAAAGCTTAACCATGAGAATTTATTGCTCCTTAGTTAAGAATTTTACAATAGTCTTTACTTCTTTAGCCAGGAGGAATTTCACTTATTAGGTTAGAGTTTGGTCTCTGATCCTCTATCATTTTCCCTCTTTGGCTTAAGCAGTGAAAGTGAAAATTGCATAACGCTTCCTAGTCATTTTTTTTCCCTCTTATATCAAATGATCCGAAATCTCGTTGATTTGTTACCCTCTCTGAAGTGTGAGTAGTAATTGATACTCAGTAGAAGGTCTCTAAATTGAGAACATGACTGAATGTCATTAGCTTCAAATGATCTGTTTTCTCAAATTATTTCAGTCTTAAGCAGCAGTGCCTTGGAAATTGTCAGGGTAAAAATGGTGCAGTGTTTTTGTCTCCACATTATAGGGACTGAATTAATGGACGCTGCTCTGGTTTACAAAACCTACTTGGCACTGTGATTTCCTTGATGTCCAAGGGGAAACTGAGAGAATTTCAACGGCAGGTAATGTGAGTCTCAAGTGCTAACTATAAACTCTCAACTGAAAAAAAAAAAAACCCTGAATGAAGCATATTTAAAAAGGAAGCCAATGCAGGCAGGATGGATGGGAAGCAATCCAAAGGAGAGGGTGGAATGAAAGAGTCAGGTATTCGAACCTTACTTACAATCCCCCAAGCACTGTGTTTGACACTGAAACACGTCATTGCATTAATCTTCTCTACATCAATGTAAGGGGACTGTTGTCACATTCCTCTTAAGGTGAGGAGTAGCAGATCTAGGAAGGTGAAATAACTTGCTTAAGATCATCCAGGAATTCAAAGTAAGGGCAGGAAACGGAGTGCTGACGTCCTAGGTTCAAAATTCCAACTGATGTCACTTCCTCCTCCTCCCTCAGTTGTCAATAGTCATACATTTTTAAAGATATTTTTCCCTTGAAGACACTATAGTAAATCGGATAACAATGTAGGTAAGTTATTGACATGGCAAGTCACTCCTATGAGTTGTCAATACACCCCAAATAGGGCCACCACCAACACCAACCTCCTTGACTCATGTTGAACCAGCGATAATCATTTATCTTGCCTCCTCTCTGCCCCAAGGCAGCCTCCCCCGCTTCCCTTCGACTTTGAAATGCACTTGAACCTTGTCATCGGCAATACATTTCCATTCTTGTCCCTCAGTATAAAAATGATTTGGTATAAATTGAAAAATAACAGGAGAGGTGTTTTTTATTGTTTTGTTTCATTTTGTGTTTAATTATATTACATAAAGTAAAAACTGAGATTTTGATAGATTATTTAAGCAAAAAAAAAGTATGTTTTTAATTTTTTTTGTCACCAGCATACCTCTACTCTTCATATCTGGTCACTTTATGGTTATCTTACAGTTATTTTTCATCTGAAAAAGGTAACTTCCTTCCCTCTACCATAGCCTTCTAAATCTCCCCTGTTTCAGACAGAGATTGGCTTGAAAAGCACAGTTCTGAAATAGAGCAGCCCATCCATAATGCCCATTAATGCAGTGTCCTCTAGCCAGACAGCATCATTTATAACCTGAGAGTGAGGTTGGGACAGCTCCATATCTGCAGCCTCAGCTTGCCAATTTATGCAGCCAAAGCCAATGAGTCAGGCAGTTAGAAATCTCCCAAGGAGCAGTAAACACACACACACACACACACACAGGAATAGAAGTAGATAGAGATGTTCATATCATGAGCATCAGATCAATGAGGGCATAACCAACTGGAAAAAAAGAAAAATCCAGGAAAACCATCAGGTCAGGCCATGATGTTGTGTCTGAAGGAAAAGAGGGAAACAAAATATTCCATAAGGTTTGGGTGGCAGGGTCTTAAAGTAGCCTTTACTTCCTCATACCATTTGGGATTTAACATGTCCATTTACGTGGAATTCTTGCCCACCTAGGGGTTGGTACAAAATGAGTGCTTGATAAAATTGTGTCAGATTAATAAAGGGGAGCAATGTGTCGTTGAGGGTTCCCTGGCTAGCTAGCCTCTGAGAGATGCCCAACACAGGCTGAAAGCATTGAATGAGAGAAGTCTTAACTTATCCCCAATGGAAAGTATTTGATGGAAATTAATAGCTGTAAATAATAATGCTCTTATTTGCTTCAGAGCACAATATGCCTGAATGTGCTCGAAGCACCATGAATAATTAAGAAGCATTTGTTAAGGCAGAAAAGTGGGGACAAGGCTGTGGAAATTTTAATTAGAGCTGACTAGATACCCACTACCATCTTCAGGGAAGACTCTTACTTCCTTGACATTACTCTACTGATGCTTGGTATTCTGGTTTCTTCATAAAGACTTCAGTCTCAGATTAAAAGAATCTGCCGGAGGCTGAGCAAAAGTGAAACAGACACACCTAAACTTATTCTGGTGGAAATTCTGAATCTCAATTAAGATGAAAATAAAATCTTTAAAGTTTCTAAAAAGAAAAGATAAAACCTAAAATGAAAAGTGTTTACCTACAATGAAATGATGCTCAGACAGCCTTAGATTTGGGACTTGCAACATTGAACGGGGAAAACAGTAAAGCAGTGTTTGCAAAGATGGGAAGAAAAACCTGAGTGGTTCATAGCTATAATAGCATTCAGTTGGAGGGGAAAATAAATGCATTTTTCAGACATGTAATGACTCATAAAATTTACACACGCACACACAAAAAATGGAGCATCCACTGCAAAGGAACAAAAAGTTCCAAAAAGGGAAGAAATGACATATAAGGAATAGTGGTCCTCAAATTTAAGAAACATGGAAGCAAAAGGTGGAGTTAGTAAGTAAAAATGAACTAAGGGTTTTGTTTTGTTTAAGTATTGGGCATAGATAGAAATCTGTATCTCTTAATACATTTTTATTATATATTTAAGGGAAACCAATCGAATAACTGCAAAGATGTGTAATTTCCAAACCAAAGTAGTAAAAAGGAATTAACTGAAAGCATATCTCTGAAGTAGGGAGAAGAAAAGTAATAGTAAAAACATATGGTCATAGTATATCATTAAACTTAATAAATTTAGTCAAATCTCCCTATGAAATTCTCCCATGCTTAAAAAAAAAACCACATGCTATTTTCTCAAGCCACACTACAAAGAAAATGATATGAAAAAAAGTTTTAAAAAGGGGATGGGCAAAATTGTAACAGGAAAATGCTAATAAAATAAATCAATAGTGGAAATATTAATAAGAGATAATTTAGGATTCATAGAAGGTAACAATAAATAGGATAAGGTAGACTATTTAATATCAGTTAGAGATAACATTAAGCAAGCAATTTACATGATAGTCTCATTTAGCCCTTATGAAAAATCCTATAAAGTTGGTACTGTTATTATCTCATTTTGCAGACTCATCTGTGATAATTGGAGAGTTGGAGAATTTAAGAAATTTATCCAAGATCACAAAGCTGGTGGAAGGCAAAGCTCTGTGACTCTAAAGTTTATATAATTAATCATTGCAATATATTTTATTTAGAGAGAAAATCTGGAATTCTTTAAGAATATTTTTTATCATGAGTTATTGCTCCTTCCAGGGGTGATTGGGTAGGGAAAGAGTCTGCCACTCAATCTTGTTCCAGGTACCAATAATATCCCAACACGGAAGATGTGCCCCCTTTAGGAGGCACTGGTCTGCTGTGTGTTGAGGGAGTTATTGGCTCCCCAGCAATGCCAGATCACTGTGCATAATAGGTCTGTCAGGTAGTTCAAGGGTATCTCAGATGGTGCTGGGCCATGAGAGTGCTACATGCAGAATCATGAGGCTGGCCCTGGGTGTCTGTGAGCTTCTACACTCACCTTGTCAATATCACCACACTGGAGGGTGTGTGACTTTATTTTTATTTATTTATTTTTTAAGTGTATTCATTTATTTTGTGTGTGAGAGAGAAAGAGAGCATGTGCACAAGTTGGGGAGGGGCAGAGAGGGAGAATGAGAGAGAATCTCTGCAGAGATTCTCTGCATTATGAGTGCAGAGTCTGACCAGGGGCTTGGACTCACAAACTGGGAAATCATGCCCTGAGCTGAAATCAAGAGTGTGTAGCTTAACTGCTTAACTGACCGAGCCAGCCAGGTGCCCCTGGAGGGGCTGTGACTTTAAGTAACAAATTAAAAAACAACAACAACAAAACCCACTATGAAGGTGGGAAAGAAAACAAAGGGACAGGAAGACAGGAAAAAAGAATATTTTACACATTTAGTCCCTTTCACAGTACATTTTTTCCAGATTTGAAGAAGGGTTCTCTCATTTTAACGTTGTACAGGGCCCCACAAATTATGTAGCTAACCCCACTTTATATATAAATTTGTTATATATATAGTTACTTATGTTACATACATGATTTATTATATATTATGTTATATTTATTATATGTAATGTTATAGTTACATCTACATATGTTATAATTATGTCCACATATGAATGTATACATACATGTTATATGTTATAATTTGAAGATAACCAATGGAAGAGTGCCAAAGATCTTGCAATAATTCCTTTGAGAAAAATGTGCATGTGAACAAGTAAAGGAAGTATAGAGAACAGGGAGTGATGAATTAAAGAGATGTTGGAGCTGAAATCAAATGACTCGATGACTCATTCTTGGGCAATAAGGAATGAATAAGGAATCTAAGAGGATTCCTAGGTTTCAAAACTTGATAAACCAAGATAAAAAATATTGGGTATGACAGGCTGGAGGTACACTGAAGAGAATATTGGATTCAATCGATCAGTTGTTTATACCTGGAACTCAGTTGAATGATTTGGGTTAGAGATGCAGATTTGGGATTTATCACCATAAAGGAGGTCACTGGAACTGTAAGAGATGATCACTCATATCAGTTTAAGAGAATAAAAATGGACTAAAATGTTTTTCTCATTTTACCTCACATTTATGGAGCTGTGTGTCAGCCACCATGCTATGCACATTTCCACATTTAACGTGTTTTGCCTTGTGTCTCCATTTCGCAGGCCACTGTTCATATTTTTCCTGTGATACTAGAACCTGAGCATTACTTATCTAGTTTGCTTTGTTTGGAGCACCTCAAATAAATAAGTGGCAGCTCTATTGTTTGGTATGTTGCAGAAAATAGCACTGCCTGAACCTTCATGCAGAAAGATGAAGGCTATTTGTAAACCTTCCAACTCAAACTGATACCTCCAAAGTGATGCATTCCCTTTGGACCTGATGAAAAGGCTATGCCAGTTAAAGTAAATAGCTGGGAAAACAGCCAGGCCCATTTTACCCCATCTTCTTAAGTGAAATCCATATAGACATGAAGCCAAAAATAGTGATAAAAACATGACAGGGAACTAATTAATATAGTTTTTTCTTTTAAAACTTTTATTTATTTATTTTGAGAGAGAGAGAGAGAGAGAGAGAGAGGTCGGGGGAGGGGCAGACAGAGAGGGAGAGAGAGAATGCCAAGCAGGCTGCATGCTGTCAGAGCAGAGCCTGACCCAGGGCTCTATCTCACCCATTGTGAGTTCATAATCTGAGTCAATACCAAGAGTCGTACACTTAACCACCTGAGCCACCCAGGCACCCCTTTTATTGTCTTTTTCATATGATTACCTCCCCCTACTCTCCTCCCCAAACTTGTCAGTTTTGAAGGAAGCATGCAGTGAACAAGGTTTGATTCTGAATCATAACGACAAAACAGATTGTGAATATAAGCTATCGATCTCTATGTGTCATAAAAAGATATCTTGTCTGAGGACATTTCAAAAGGTGAAATAGTCATCCAAAACTACGTCTGTCTGAATTTACAGATATTGTATTAAGGCATGGGGCGCGTGGGTGGCTCAGTCGGTTAAGTGTTGGACTTCGGCTCAGGTCATGATCTCGCGGTTCATGGGTTCAAGTCCCGCATCGGGTTCTGTGCTGGCAGCTCAGAGCCTGGAGCCTGTTTCAGATTCTGTGACTCCCTCTCTCTCTGCCCCTCCCCCGCTCATGCTCTGTCTCTCTCTGTCTCAAAAATAAATAAAAACTATTAAAAAAAAAAAAAGATTGCCAGGCAAAAGGACCACTCTCTTGTGTGGTCTTATCCCAACTGTGGTATAATGGTTAAGCATTGTGAGTGTCCATTCTTCCATTCTTTCCATTCTTTGCAGATAAGGCTTAAAAATGGGTCTGGTTCCATGAGCTCTGTGTAGCAAAAATCCTGGGTAACAAATGCCTTCTCTGGTTCTGTTACAAAGTATTCCCAATTATGTACAGTTTGCACCATAGGGAGGAGTGGAGATTTAAGGTGGGCACTGTGTAACTGGAAGCAGAAGCCTTTAATCAGTATATACTCCTCAGCTTGTACTATCTCAACCTAATTACTTCTATGGGGAAAAAAAATCCATCCACATATATTCAAATTGTCCACTGCAATCAAACAGCACATGAAAGGGGCCATGAGATTAAAGGGCAAAATACTGTAAAGTGGGTGAAGTAACATTTTGCTGCTTTTTTAGATTAAGTTCACATGTTTTGTTTTCATTTGGGAATTTGCTACTTAGGCACAAGGGATTGTCAGAAAAGTTCAATCGATCAGGTTATTAATAAATTGTATCATATATTCAGCCACTTATCACTTACTCTGCTTTCTCTGGTCCCTGCTTGAGCTAGTTGCTCAACTGGGGAGAGTAAATAAGATATTCTTTCCCTAATTTCTATGCAGCTTGAGAAAGTACTTTGTGACTGATAACTCATTGTCAGGGAAGTCCAGTCCATTACAACAATTTTGATGCCCTGGAGAATTTTATTTGAATGAATTTTATGGGGATTCCGAAATAAGCAAAACCACTAAAGATAATCGGTTGAATGAGAGCTGGCATTGGGAAGGAAGGCTTAGAAGCAGGTACTGAAAAGTGATTCCATTTATTTCTAAACCAAGGTCATGTTTTATGCTTGGAAATTGATTTTAAAGGTGGTTGTTGGATATATGAGAGAAAACCCCTACATTTCATCCTTTCACTCTGTTGGCTTTCATATGAATGCCTGAGAGCCACAGGACACCTAGGTTTTTGCACTATTGTGGCTTGTGATTGTGCACTCCATATAGCAGCAACAAGAATAAAGACAGCAGAATAGCTAGCTATGTGCTAAGCAGTTTACCTCCTTTAATTTTTTCAATAACTTTCTAAGGCAGATATTATTATCATCCCTAGAAAGGATGTAATTTCCTCAAGGTTACATAGCTGTTTGCTAAATATATTAGTTAGTTTCTGGTATGCTAGCAATTAAAAGTAAGAAAACATGGGTCCCTGGGTGGCTCAGTCAGGTAAGTGACTAACTTAGGCTCAGGTCATGATCTCATGGTTCGTGGGTTCGAGCCCCACATCGGGCTTATGCTGATGGCTCAGAGAGCCCTGCTTTCTCTGCCCCTCCCCTGCTCACACTCTGTCTCTCAAAAATAAATAAACATTGAGCAAACAAATAAATAAGAAAATTCTTGGGGCGCCTGAGGGGCTGAAGAATTGAACATAGGAGACTTCAGCTCAGGTCCTGATCTCACCGTTGGTGAGTTTGAGCCCTGCATCAGGCTCACTGCTGTCAGTTCAGAGCCTGCTTTGGATCCTCTTTCCCCATCTCTCTCTGGCCCTTCTTCGGCCTTCCTTACTTATACTCTCTCTCTCTCCCTCAAAAATAAAATAAACATTAAAAAATTTAAAAAAGAAAAGTCTTAATAAACTAGATAAAAGGTTATTTACTGGAAGGTTGATAACTAGGCTCAGAGAGTGGATGGAGTGTTTCCAGGAGCCAAGAAGTAGAAACCTGGCAGCTAGCATCCGGTCAGGGTCTTTCTAAAAAAGAGAAGTTTCCAAATGGCACGCATCTGCCCCATAGCTAAACTTGGATGGGAAGAGAATAGACCACCTGCCAAACACTCTTGGAGTTGGAAACAGTTATTTAGATTTACCATATTGCCAAAAGAGGTAAATACACAAAAGAGACAAATATGTTGAAAGATCAGATGTTCTTAGGAAAAGGGGGAAATGAGNTAAATATTTATTATAGATTAATATACAAAAATTAGGAAGTGTTTAAGGTCAGGATAGAAACTTAGGAAGGTTTTAATCTAAGGATAAAAACTTATTATATTTTAAATGTTGATTCATTTTTGAGGAGAGACAGCATGAGTGGGGGAGGAGCAGAGAGAGAGGATCTGAAGCTGGCTCTATGTTGACAGCAGAGAGCCTAATGAGGGCCTCAAACTTACAAACCATGAGATCATGACCTGAGCTGAAGTCAGACGCTTAACCAACTGAACCCCTCAGGCGCCACTAGAAATATATTTTAAACTTTAGTTCTTTGAAGACATTCACCTCTTTGAAGAGTATAAATGAATTTATACTCATTTTTTTTCACGGGCCACTTGCCATTTTTTCATAGACCTGAAAGAGCAAGTTTCGGCACTGTCTTTCATCTTTCACATTTGCAAGATGAAAAAGTTCTAGAGATGTGTTTCTTAACAATGTGAATGCAGTTAACACTATTGAACTATACACTTAAAAATGGCTAAGATGGCAAACCTTATGCTATTTGTTTATTTACAACCATTGAAATAGTGAAATTAATTCAGATATTTCCTTTAGGGAAAAAAACTATATATTTCATTATAAATGCATATGTCCTTCATGACTCAGTTAAGACATAGGTCCAGTCTGGAGAATGATGTAACATTAATATATATGTAAAGGTGCTTTACAATTTCAGGTAAGCATGTTAACAATGCCAAGGTGATACAGAACAGTCTGATCTCTGTTACACCCTATTTTTCAAATTTTTTCCCCTCAAAATCATATTAAGCCTGATATACTAAACACAACACACTCTAGCGCATTATGTCTTCTCTTCTAATGCTATCAAAGTTAATTTCCTGAACATCTTGACTTTAATTACCTCTTCAATGCCTGATGTAGAACTTTTTGCCAAAGTAGGAAATCGGGAAAATAAGATTGTTAAAAGCTGCTTTGGAAAAAATTATCTTTTTTTTTTTTTTCTTACCTGAGCCCAGAGGTGACTCAAGCATTCTGCAGGTTATAATTTGAAACACTTCCCAGAAGGATTATTCTTCTACTCTAGACATATGCCTTTGAGAGTCCAGGCTGCCTCTGCCTCTCTTAATCACAGCTTTGCACTCTGATACTGTGCATACACTGTACTTGTAACACTCCTCTGCCAGCCATTCATTCCCAATTTCCAGGCACAGGTGATGCTTAGTCTCCATATTACACTTTCCAATTGTAATTCATACAGGAACAGGCTGGATATTTACTTGATCATTCCAAATCAGGAGAGACTACCAAATAGTGATGGATTTTAAGAAGCATCTTATCAAATGTAGAGAATTTGAATTTTATGAAGATTGAAACATGAGGAAAAGTGAAACCTATATTTGTTATCCTGTCCGGTCAAAGCGGCAGTTCTTGTAAGAATATGAGATTTTTATATCCCAGCAAGAGACTGAAGTAAGAGTAAGACTGTGAAATTAATCATAATGATATATTAATACATCCTAAATTGTCATTAGAAAAGAGATATGGCTCCTTCAGGAGAAGTCATGTTGCTTATTGGGACAAATAAAACAATACTTTGATTTTAAACATATTTCCTCCTTATATAATAAATTCAACAGCAGAGCATGTCCTAGGCCAGAGGGCTGCAAATTTACTAGGCTCTGCTGTTAATGCTCCTGGCTATCCTTCCTCCGAGGGCTTTATCCTCACCAGCAGGTATTAAAAATTAGGCTCAAACTACAGACTGTCCTATTGTTGCACACCTAAGGCGAGAGAGAAAAAGGTTTTGTGTACGTCTTTGCCCTTTGGCCCTTGGTAACCAGAAGAGAAAACAACTTCAGGGGATACAACCAAAGATCCAGACATCTGTTTAATCAAGCCGTTTATTAAATGAAATGTAATTGGCCTGCCAGAATGGTGGGCTTTTCTTTCTCCTCGGGAATATTGCCATTCTCACTTTGGTTCCTACTGTATCCACACTTCATCTTATACTCTGTTGTCAGCATTTGACTTTTTAAAAAAATGTTCTCCCCCAGATTCAACAATAGCACTGCTAGGAATTTACCCAAGAGATACAGGAGTGCTGATGCATAGGGGCACATGTACCCCAGTGTTCATAGCAGCACTCTCCACAACAACCAAAACATGGAAAGAGCTCAAGTGTCCATCAACAGACAAATGGATCAAGAAGATGTGGTTTATCTATACAATGGAATACTGCATGGCGATGAGAAAGAATGAAATCTGGCCATGTGTAGCAACATGGATATAGAAGTCGAGGGTGTTATGCTGAGCGAAATAAATCAGGCAGAGATAGACAGATACCATATGTTTTCACTCATATGTGGAACAGGAGAAACTTAACAGAGGACCATGGGGGAGAAGAAGGGGAAAAATAATTGGGGAGAGGGAGGAAGGCAAACCATGAGAGACTCTTGAATGCTGAGAACAAACTGAGGGCTGATGGGGGTGGGGGGGGAGCGGAAGGGGGGTGATGGGCATGGACGAGGGAACTTGTTGGGATGAGCACTGGGTATTATATGGAAACCAACTTGACAATAAACTATGAAAGAAAAAAAATGTTCTCTCTCTTTTATACCTTGTGAAAGTATTTTATTCTTAATCTATTTTTTAAAAATGTTTGCTAATTATAGGGGTGCCTGAGTGGCTCAATAGGCTAAACATCTGACTTCAGCTCAGGTCATGATCTCATGGTTCATGAGTTTTAGCCCCGCATCAGGCTCTGTGCTGACAGTGCAGAGCCTGCCTGGGATTCTCTCTCTCTGCCCCTCTCCCACTTTCTCTCTCTCTCTCAATAAATAAATAAATTTTAAAAATGTTTGCTAATTCTAGATCTGCCTATCCCCTCTTTACTGTTTCTGCCATTTGGCTCATTTGATGTTGTATTCTAATTCTTCTATAAAAACATTAATTTAGCTCCCTTTTATGTTAGTTCTTTAATTATTAAAATCACCTGATTTAGAATATTCTATTTTTTAGCACTTCATTTTTTTCTAAATTTTTAAAAATTTTAATCTACTTAATTAACCATCTATGCTTTCTTTACCAATCTTTTCCTTGCTATTCTGCTCTTAAGTTGTTGTTTTTTTTAAATTTTATAACATGACCCATGATTGGTAGCCACAGCCACAAGAGTCCATATATTAACAGGATATTTTAAGAGCCCTGTTCTGCTCCCATATCTCTGTAACCACCACACTGCCTTCCCCTGATGGATTTGCTACCTATTCCAAGATTATTTCTGGAAAAACCCTTGGGAGATATAACTTAGGAGATACTCTGGCTGACTCTTCTCAGGGTTTTTTCTTGCATGTTTTAAGTCTCAAGTTCAATGTCATGGACTCTAAGAATGCTTCATCTTAATAATTAATATATGATATTATATTAGCTTCAAGTGTACAACATAGTGATTTGACAATTATATACATTATGAAATGTTCACCAAGATAAATATAATTACTGCCTGCCATTAGACAACATTATTATAATATTATTGACTATATTCCCTATGTTATACATTTTTTAAATTTTTTAAATGTTTATTTATGAGAGAGAGACAGACAGAGAGAAAGAGACAGAAAGAGAGAGAATGAGCAGAGGAGGGGCAGAGAAAGAGGGAGACATAGAATCCAATGCAGGCTCCAGGCTCTGATCTGTCAGAACAGAGTCTGATGTGGGGCTTGAACCCACAAACCCTGAGATTATGACCTGACCCAAAGTCAGATGCTTAAGTGACTGAGCCATCCAAGCGCCCCCCTATGCTGTACTTTTCATCTCCGAGATTTATTTACTTTATAAATGGAAGTTTGTGCCTCTTTATCCCCTTCACCTATTTCACCCATCCTCCTCCCTGCCCACCTCCACCTCCCATCCCCTCTGGCAACCAACAGCTTGTTCTCTGTATTTATGAGTCTGTTTCTCTTGACTCCACTAGTTGCTACTACCATAGCCCTCTGGTATTACTAGTTTGACATTTACCACACAGAAACCATGGCAGCCTTGCTCACTTCACTTAGCATGGGCTTAGTTCATAATAGACACTCAGTAATTGTTGAACAAAGGAAGTAGACATACCTGATTAACTGGGATGGCGTTGCCTCTTTTTGTAATAAATGTCAGTTTTTATTAAGGAGCTCTGGATTCCTGACATTTTTCTCCATTAGTTCCTTTGACAAACTGAATAAAACCTTATATCATGAGTCAGAAGAAGGGGCCCTTCTCGTGAGAGGACACTTCCTCCTGGGAGATGGAAAATGTGCTCTGTACAGGGTCCAAGACCTTGACATGACGCATCAGATTAAGTTGCTTCTGTGGACTTGTTTCAGCAGATGTTCTGCCTCATAAACAAACACCCAGCAAAGGTTGCATTCTTAAAATAAATGAAGGCTTGGAGATTCCACGTTGGGATGTCTTCTCAATCACCGCCATCCATCCCACCTCTAAACTGCAAATCAGTGGAGATTTCTCACCGCCGCGTCCTTCAGTGTCCTTCCAACAGCAGTGTCTTCATGGCAATCTGAGTTTTTTCTGGCATGCATCTCAAAACTCTTCCAGTTTTTGCCATTAACAATTTTCAGAGACATGTGCACGTTGTTAAGATATGCAGCAACCCCCCACTTCCCATTACCAAAGTCTGTGTTGATTTCCTAGAGTGTAGCAAACTAGTGGCTTAAGACAACAGAAATGTATGGTCTCAGAGTTCTGCAAACCCAGAAGTTTAAAATCAAGGTATTTGGCATGCCACGCTCTCTCGGAGGGCAGTAGGGAAAGATCTGTTCCAGGTCAACTTCCCTCTGTGATTATTCGATATCCAAATTCCCCCTTTTTATAAGCACACTGGCTGTATTAGATTAGGTCTCATCCTAATGACTTTATTTAACTTGATTATCTCTGTAAGCACTTCATTTCCACATAAAGTTACATTCTTAGGTACTGCAGATTAGAACTTTTATTTTTTAGTTTTTATTTTAATCACCTAGCACTCATCACAACAAGTGCACTTCTAAATCCCTATAACCTAATTTGCTCATTCTCCCACACACCTCCCCTCTAGTAACCATCAAGTTTGTTCTCTATAAAGAGTCTGTTTCTTGATTTGGTGCTCTCTCTCTCTCTTTCTCTCTCTTTCCTCTTGCTCATTTGTTTTGTTTCTTAAATTCCACATATGACTGAAATCATATGGTATTTGTCTTTCTCTGACTTATTTCACTTGGCATTATATTCACTAGCTCCATCCATGCTTTGCAAATGGCAAGATTTTGTTCTTCTTTTTTTGGCTGAATAATATTTCATTGTGTATATATAGCACAATTTCTTTATCCATTCATCATTCATAGACACTTCGGCTGCTTCCATATCTTGGCTATTGTAGCTAATGCTGGAATAAACATTGGGGTGCATGTATCCCTTTGAATTAGTATTTTTGTATTCTTTGGGTAAATACCCAGTAGTATGATTGCTGGATCATAGAGTAATTCTATTTTTAATTTTTTGAGGACTTGATACTGTTTTCCAGAGTGGCTGCACCATGTTGCATTCCCACCAGCAGTGCAAGAGGGTTTCTTTTTCTCCACATCCTCACCAATATCTGTTGTTTCTGTGTTTTTGCTTTCAGCCACTCTGACAGGCGTGAGGTGATATCTCAGTGTGGTTTTGATTTGAATTTCCCTAATGATGAGTGATCATGAGCACTTTTTCATGTGTCTGTTGGCCACCTGGGTGTCTTTGAAGAAATATTTCTTCATGTCTTCTGACCATTTTTTAATTGGATTATTTGGGGGTTTTTTGGATGTTGTTTTATAAGTTCTTTGCATATATATTGGATACTAACCCTTTATTACATATGTCGTTTGTAAATATCTTCTCTCATTCTGTAGGTTGCCTTTAGTTTTACTCATTGTTTCCTTCACTGTGCAGAAACTTTTTATTTCGATGTAGTCCTAGTAGTTTATTTTCACTTTTCTTTCCCTTGTTACAGCCAATGTCAGAGAAATTACTGCCTGTGCTTTTTTCTAAGAATTTGGTGGTTTTTAACATGTCTTTTTTGGGGCACCTGGGTATCTCAGTCAGTTAAGCCCAACTTCAGCTCAGGTCATGATCTCACAGTCAGTGGGTTTGAGTCCCTCATCGGGCTCTGTGCTGACAGCTCAGAGGCTGGAGCCTGCTTTGGATGCTGTGTCTCCCTCTCTCTCTGCCTCTCCCCAGCTCATGCTCTGTCTCTCTGTCTCAAAAATAAATAAGTAAAAAACATTTTTTTAAAAACATGTCTTTTTTTCTGAAAGAAACAAAATGCAACTCAAAATATCAGCACCACAGTTTATGAAAAAATGCACAATTATTTTAGCAAAATGCATTCTATGTGGCCAATTTGTAAGTTTAGAGTTGAAATACAGTATCACATAATTGTAATTCTGAATTTGCAGCATGAATATCAGGAGTCTGGGCAATTTATTGTCTACAAGCCAAATCTGTACTGCTGTTTATTTTTATAAATAAAGTTTTATTGGAACACAGGCATGCTCATTTGTTCATATTTTGTCTATAGGTGTTTTCTCTCTGCAATGGCAGAGTTCAGTAGTTGCTGTAGAAACTTGCTGAGCTGTAAATCATAAAATCACTGTTCATGTAAAGAAGTTTGCAGACCTCTGATTCAAATAATAACTCTTACTGAGTGTTAGCCATGTACCAGCTCTGTGCTCTGTTTCACATACCATACATTATTTAACTCTGTGTATTTTCTTTGTAATAAATAAGGAAACTGAGTACTAAATAGTTAAAATTTCTTTCCAAAATCAAATAGTTAGTAAGGAGTGGGATTAGAACTTGAATCCTTGTAAATGCCAATCACCCCCTTTCTTTCTTTCTCTTTCTTTCTTTCTTTCTTTCTTTCTTTCTTTCTTTCTTTCTTTCTTTCTTTCTTTCTTTCTTCTTTCTTCCTTCCTTCCTTCCTTCCTTCCTTCCTTCCTTCCTTCCTTCCTTCCTTCCTTTCCTTCTCTTTTTTCTTCCTTTTCTTTCTTTTTAATTTTATTTTTAAGTAATCTCTACACCCAATGTGGGGTTTGAACTTACAACCCCAAGATCAAGAGTTGCATACTCTATAAACTGAGCCAACCAGGTCCCCTATCATCCACTTTCTTTCTAGCTCCACAGTATAAAGTTCCTTGTCAACTGTGGTGTAATAAGAAAGATATTTGGTTTTTGTCCCTGGTTCCTGGAACCCTTGAAGCTTTAGCCCTCAGAATTTCCTGAGTGATAAAGGTGATAGGAATATCTTTTGTTCTAATGAGATTACCCTTGGTGGGTCCCTCAGATAGCTTCAGGATGAGGGCTGGCCCCCAGAAAAACTGTATCTATATAATGAAACCTCCAATAAAAACCCTCAAATGATAGGGTTTAGGGTGCTTCTGAATTGGAAAACATATCCTCATTCCTGTAGGGTGGAACCTCCAACTCCATGGACAGATACTCCTGTACTTGGGACCCCCTGGATGTTTTCCTGTGTACCTCTTTTTTTTTTTTTTTAACATTTATTTCTTTTGAGAGACAGAGAGAGCAGGGGAGGGGCAGAGCTAGAGGAAGAGAGCATCCCATGTAGGCTCCGTGCTCAATTGGGAGCCCAATGCTGGGCTTGGATGTCACAACTGAGGGATTGTGACCTGTGATGATATCAAGAGTCACATGTTCAACCAACTGAGCCACCCAGGCACTCCTTCCTATGTACCTTTAATATGGCTGTGCATTTGTATCTATTGTGGTGAACTATAAGCATAAATATAGCATTTTCCTGAGCTCTAGGAGTCATTCTAGCAAATTACTGAACCTGGGGATGATGGCCCCGACTTTGTAGCCAAGTAGGACAGAAGTGTGGGGACCTGATACTTGCTACTGGCATGTGAAGTGAGGGCATTATTATGGGGCTGAATCCTTACACCTGTGGAGTCTGATGGTAACTCTCTCTTCATCTCTATCATCTCCATCTCCATCTCTCTCTCTCTCTCTCTCTCTCTCTCTCTCTCCATCTCTATTTCTATCTCTATCTACCTCTATGATCTCTACCTCTTTCTATGTATCAGTTACCCTTTCCTGGAAGTAACACTGGGTAGTATCATTGACTATTTGGTTGGTGAATGAATGATTGTATCTGGCAGTTATATTCATTTTTTCCAGCTTTATTGAGATAATTTACATATAACCCTGTATAAGTTTAAGGTGTACAATGTATCAAAGTTCTATTTTTCAATAAAAAACATACAACATGGTCTACAGGAGGGAATTTGAAAACATTTTAGGAAAAGAACCAATAAAAATTTGAGTAACTCTCATATTCAAATATCATTAACCTTGGAATATTTGTATTAGATTATTTTGACTTTTAGTGAATTAATTCTTAAGGAATTTATTTATAATCTTGAATTGTGTGTAATTGTTAATATTAATAATTTAAAGAAAGGTATGTTAATTTATAATTAAAAACAAATGGAGAGAGAGAAGGAAAAACACACTTATACATTTTATACAAAATTAAATATTATAAACCATATATAGTCACTTTTAGTGACTTGTGATACTATATAATACAATATAAATCAGTCATCCTAACTCTAATATATAGTGCATTGCTTTCATAAGTTACCTGTCCAGGGTGAAAAATAAAAATCAGTTCTTCAATGCCTTAATCAGTCAATGCCTTAATACTCCCAAATCCCAATGAAGGAGAAAGATGGAATGTGCCATCTTGGTTTACAAATGAAAACAAAAGAAAAAAATATATATAGAAAGATAAAGCTATCAGTCCGAAGTCATAAAGAAAAGAATGACAGAGTAAGGATTCTCCTCAAGCTCCTCTGGCTCAAGCTCACCTACAGGAATTTAATCAACCAATCAAAGTGATTCAGAAAGAGAGAGACAATACAAATAACCCTATTGATTTTTTTAAACCTTTGAACAGAAGTCTGATGATAAATTTAGTAGTGTTTTTATTCTCCTAACACACATATTTTTTTTTATTGAAAGCTACATCTCAATAGATTAAAGAATATACTCTTAAAAGGATGCCTTCTTAATCAATGTCTGGATATGGTTCTCACCAAAATTAACATATTACAGTCTTAGGGAATTTTGATGAAGTTATGTTCTGATATGAAAAAGGCAACATAGATCTAAAATGGCTACGACTCTAACTTTGAATTAGATCTTCCATATTGTGTTAATCAACTCAGTGGGTATGTCCTGACGTATATCATTTTTTACTTTCAAAGAAATGCAAACACCATGTTAATATTTGCTGATTACTCTTATTATAAAATTATATATAAATTATTATATATAATAATATTCCTTATTATAAAAGGAATGTGCACATTTTGATGAATGCAGCAAATAATATGCCCAATCCCCTTTACATATTAGGCATTGCTTTGAAGCTGTGGCCCATGAATTTAAAAACTAGGGATGGAAATGTATGGGTTAACAGAAATCATAGAAGTATACTCTTCATACTCCAGAGTTTCATTTGCTCTTTATATGGATGTTGTCTTCAACTTCAGCCCATCTAACTACCTGTTCCTCAAACTTAGGTTTCTACTCTGTGTCTTCAATCATCTGTGTCCATTTGACTACACTGGAAATCTGTGTTTCCTTCCTTTATTAGCCCCACCCCTGACTGTGAATTCTGACTCCACTCAGCTTTGCTATGCGATGTTAGTCTACAGATTATGCCTATATTTATGTTCATTTCATCTTGCTTTGTTTATCTACTGGATTCTGAACATGAATATATGCCATGAATAAGCAACATCTTGGCTTGCCACCAGCTTATTCTTGACTCCTAATGGAAAAATGTGGTTCACCATCCTTGCCTTCCTTCTCCCACTACTATAGTGTTGTGTTAGTAAAATGTCTGGGCAAAACAATGGGGAAACAGCTCAGACAGAAAAAATTGTTAATGATTTTGTTTGTGTCATATTTATAATTATCTTATTCTTCCTAAACAGATGAAATTTTGAATACACATATTTTTTCTTTCTTGTTAGTGCCTTCCATTAAGTGACATTACTTTTATTCTCCAAAATTTATATTTGAATTTCATAACTTTCAATTTTCATGACATGAACCTAAGGAAGGTGTGTTATTAGCTATTTCAATTAAAGTGTGATTTAAAGAGCAAAGTAGCACCCTCCAAAAATGAATACACTTTTTTATTATTATTTATATCTAGAGATTTCAGAATATATAATAAGTGTACCTCAAAAGTTATATCCATATATGCTATACATCACGATAGCTCAGCATAATTATCAAAGGAAGCTATCAATCTTATTAGAAGTTTTTAGAAACTGAATTATAACAAAAGATAACTGATTTATTGGTTAGCTTTCCATACATTATTTGTAAATTTTCTAGGAATTTCCTATAAAATATGGTACTTTGCTTTTACATAACTTCTCAGAATTCTATTATGTAATAGGATTTCCCCCTTTTTGCATGCTTATCCTTTTTATAGGCAAAGACTGTTGAAATGTAGAGTTCAAGAAAGGTTTGTAATTTAAACACTCCACAGAGGTGCTAAATGTAACTGAGTATGGCATATTTGTGTGAATTTTTGTACTAGGATTTGAGCATATAGTCATTTCAGTTATTAGTGTCTCTTTATAAGGGTAAAATAAGGGTGGATAATCCAACCAAGACTCATTACAATGCTCAGACATTGTCTCCATCCTTAATCCACTAGTCTTTTACAAACTAGTGTTCTAAAATGACACATTTTCCTTGAAGAATACTGTCTCTTTCTAAATGTGTATTATTCAACAGGGATGTTAAGTGGAAACATTAAAACACTATTTCATTAGACAGATGTAGAGAGGACAAACACACCAAATAATTACAATTATACTGTGATACATAGTAAAATGTAGGTTGAAGAATATGTGTAACAGGGTAACTTGAGTTAGTATGCTGGAAGATGTCAGAGATTTCATTGAGGATGTGACATTTTTAAAAAGAAACAACAGGGACACCTGGGTGGCTCAGTCAGTTAAGCATCCAACTTTGGCTCAGGTCATGATCTCGAGGTTTGTGGATCCGAGCCCTGCATCGGGTTCTGTGCTGACACTTTAGAGCCTGGAGCCTGTTTCAGATTTTGCGTCTCCTTCTCTCTCTGCCCCTCCCCCACTCATGCTCTGTCTCTCTCTGTCTCAAAAATAAATAAACTATTAAAAAAATTTTTTTAAAAAGAAAACAACAGGTCCAAAATAAAATCAATTGAGCTAAGCCTATCAAGATTTTATATCTAATTTAATTGCAGTTTTTCTTAAGTTTATTTATTTTTAGAGAGAGAGAGAGAGTGCACGGGAACAAGTGGGGGAGGGGCAGAGAGAGAGGGAGACAGAAAGCAAAGCAGGCTCCAGGCTCCAAGCTGTCAGCACAGAGCCTGAGGTGGGACTCCAACTCACTGGCCATGAGATCATGACCTGAGCTGAAGTCCAATGCTTAACCAGCTGAGCCACCCAGGCGCCTCAGTTGTAGTTTTAACCTTCTGCAGGAATGCAGCCTTAACAAGTCAGTCTGGAATTTTCTGGTCAGTGCCATGAGGTAATCCCCCTAATAGACCCTTCTGCTACCAAAGGAAGATGCTTCACCTGAAACAATCCTTTTTTCTTTTTTGTTTATGATTTCCTTATCCTGCCTTTAACAACCTTTCTCTCTCTGTAGCCCTTTAGAGCCAATTTGTACTTGCTAGATGGGATGCTGCCCGATCCATGGATCCTTCAATAAAGCCAATTAGATCTCAAGAATTCACTTGGTGGAATTTTGTGACCTAACACTGGAGAGTAACACTTGTGAAAGGAAATGCGAGATATCACGATAGGGCAGGGGACCTGTCAGATAGCAATGCAGATCTACCAAAACTCTACCAGCCCACCTGGAGCTTTGGGTCAACACTGCCTGATACAGCTCTGCCCTGGAAGACAATGTCAAGGCTTCTGTTCAATTATTACTTAGGGGATGCCTCCAAAACAACATGCCCTGGACCACCACCATCTCTCTTGGTCACTGGCCAGAGGCCATCCCCAAAATGATGACATTAGCTTGAAACCTAAGGCCAACTCCCAGAAGCTAGTAGCCAGAGCTTATCAATTCAACTGTTCCCCTCAGATCCAGAAAGTGAGTCCTTACCTGAAGTGGGGTCTGTTTAGCATGATCTGCCACATCCACTCAAATTATAGGAGTGGTTAAATTTGTATAATGCAAAATCCACCACCCCTGACAGTCAATTTGGTTAATATATTCATAAGTTTGTATAGTGAAGGTGGGCAACATATATACGTCTCTTTGTCATAAGGATTACCTTGAGCTGGTCAATTTTAAGAAACAGCAAACATAGGAGAAGCTCTGGAAAACAAGTAGAAGTTACCTTTGGTGAGGGACATTTATGTTTCTTTTTTTTAAAATGTTTTATTTATTTCTGAGAGAGAAAGAGAGACAGCGTGAGCAGGGGAGGGTCAGAGAGAGAGGGAGACACAGAATCTGAAGCAGTCTCCAAGCTCTGAGTTAGCTGCCAGCACAGAGCCCGACGTGGGGCTGGAACCCATGAACCGTGAGATCATGACCTGAGCCGAAGTCAGACACTCAACCGACTGAGCCACCCAGGTGCCCTGACACATTTATATTTCTAAGAGAAATCTCTACTTGGAAGGCTGTGTTTCTCTATCAGGATGAGGAGGATGACTAAATCTCTATAGAAACTCTTATTAGTGGAGAAGTCAATGGCCTGGATTTGTCTTTTATTACAAGTGTGTCTCAGCCAAGGACCTAGAGGGATAGAGGGAACTTATTTTTCCTTTCCCACCATAAAACATCATCTACTTGACTGTATTTTAATTGTTTCATTGCTTTTATTGTTTTTGTTATTTGAATGACACGGCATGATTTCATCTTGATCTTGCAAAATCTCTGGTGAACTCAGCTTGGGCCCAGACAAAGAAGTAAAGTGCAGACATTCAGGTGACTTGGTTTCCACTGAAAAATAAAAACACTGTATTGTGGCTTTTGCTAATATGAAGTTATAATACCATTATCAGTGAACTATACTTATTTTTAACTTAGTGAAATCCTACCATATCCTTCCCTTACCCTTGACTAGATAGCACTAGATGGTTCAAATAAGAGCCATGTAATGCATGTGGGACATTGGAGATATCCCAGCAACATTAATCTCTGAGCTTTCTGCCAACCAAAAAGCCAGAGGACATAGAAGTAGTCACGAGGGAAACAGATTTATGAGACAGTTGAACTAGAATTCCTTAAAGTTAAACCCAGATTAAAGTTACAATAATCTTCTTGACAGAAAGGGGTAACAATCTTTCCAAATTGCCCCTGCACCTTCTTCCAGTATTTTCTAATGCGTCAAGAGCTGTTTCAGTATCAGGCTGGATAATTCCTAGCTGTGATTTGGTAGAGAAGTTCAGGGCTTGGAGTCATAAGACCTGCATTCAAACCATTCTTTGTGTGCAAATAGCTATGTGGCTATGGATAAATCAGCTCAAATGTGCGAACCTCAATTTTCTCATAGATGAAATGTTAATAGTATCTCACAGGGCAATTGTGTTAGTCAAAAGACATAATATATATGAAAATGTCATGAAAATTCTCATTCTTGCTTTAAAGATATAAGAAGTTAATGGGAATGCTTGGCTGAGAGGGATACAAAAATCTTCGCTGCAGCACGGTTAGGGAGAAACAGAGATTTGCCCTCTACCCCCCTCTATGACATTGAGTAGAACCATTCTTCTACCGGAGCTGGTCTCCGTGCAGTAGTGCCTGCTGTTCTCACCTGCTATCTTCATTGTCTGTGATCTGGCACAAGTCTCTTCTCCTCTCGAGAACTTGTCTGATCACCTCAGATCTCCTCTCCACTTGTTAACTTCTTAAATCTTTATGGTAATTTATTGTCCTATATTATTGGCGTATTTGTGTGTACTTTAACTGAATGGCACAAGAGACAAAATGATAGTATTTGACTTGGAATCAGGAGAAGAAGGGTTTTTATTCCAGTACATTTTCTATATTTTAGTCTTTATTACAAAATAAAGAATGTAGCGGCCCTGGGGTGATTCGGTTGGTTAAGCGCCAGACTCTTGATTTCAGCTCAGGTCATGATCTCACAGTTGGTGGTGAGATTGAACCCCATGTTGGGCTCTACACTGACAGCACAGAGCCTGATTGTGATTCTTTTTCTCACTCTCTCTCTGTCCTTCCCCTGCTCATACACACGCATACACACACACACACACACACACACACTCTTTCGCTCTGTCTCTCTCTCTCAAAACAAATACACTTAAAAAAAGGAATGTAAATATAAAAAGTTTTAAGTTACCTTTATTTTTTTAAATTTTTATTTATTTTTGAGAGAGAGACAGAGCATGAGCAGGGAAGGCGTAGAGAGAGAGGGAGACACAGAATCTGAAGCAGGCTCCAGGCTCTGAACTCTCAGCACAGACCCCGATACAGGTTTCAAGCTTTTGAACAAGATCATGACCTGAGCCAAAGTCTGATGCTTAACCAGCTTAGCCACCCGGACACCCCAAGATCCCTTTCTACTAGGAATAAAAATGTATATGTATTATTCTACTGCTTTGAGTTGCCTTCGAGGGAAAAATCTTAAATCAGTGTGTGTGTGTGTGTGTGTGTGTGTGTGTGTGTGTGTGTGTACACATTTGCCTGTATGTGTTTTCCCTTGACGTATTTATTTCCAGTTTTATGCCCTGGCTATTTTAACCCCTGCAATCATGCTAGAAAGTAAAAACGAGTCTCTTCATGTTGAAGAGCTTCCACCTAAAGATAAAGTTTTATGACTCAAGACTCAAATCATTTATCCATGTCTTGTATGAGCCAGAAGTTCAACATTAAATATCTAATGTTTTGTTCAGATCCATTCTCATAGTTAAAAAATATTGATTGTAAGAAGTTTTTAAGGCATCTCATTTTTATGACTCACAGAATGTGAACATAAGGATCAAAATTGTCAGTCAAAAATGAATCCATGACATAATTATTTTAATGAGCTCCAGGATATTATAATTTTAAATTTTTTCTCCATATCAAAATAATTAAATTTGGATTGCTAATTTTAACCTGCCTTAGGATTCATCAGGCAAATTAAACACATGTACTCTATCTCAGCAATGTTCACTAGAATGTCTTACTTCTTTACTCTTTACTGGGCTTCATGGGACAATCCCCAACCTTGGGGAAATCCTGCCACAGGGATTCTCTCTCTCATTCTTCCCTCAAAGCTGTTCTCCAATTTCTACATGTATGGAAATGAGAGTAACAATATCATACATCAGTGTTTTCCAATCACTCTGCTCTAACTTCATTCTTACAGCTTTGTGAGTGAGGCATTTGATAGCCTTAACATCGAACCTGACAAGTTAAATCTACATCCTCTGTGTCCCATGAAGTCCCATGTTGGTATTGTCTCCAGTATGTGTGTAGACACTAATAAGACTTGCTTATGCTTATGAAATACCAACTTCATTTTGTAATCAATTATCAATAATTATATAGATATATTTTTTCCCCATACTTATAATCACAAGCCTAAAAGTTGACCAACTACTTATTAGCATTTAATGGGTACATAAATTTATATTTGCTTAAATTAGACCACTATGTTTCATCATAACTGAAGTTATTTACCTATCCACTAAGCATTTTTCATTTCTTCTTTCTTTTCCTTTCTTCCTGTTTTACCTTTCCTTCTTTTTTTTTAAATTAATGGTTTTTTATTTTTGAGAGAGAGAGAGAGAGGTACAAAGCATAAGCAGGGGAGGGGCAGAGAGAGAGGGAGACACAGAATCTGAAGCAGGCTCCAGGCTCTGAGCTGTCAGCACAGAGCCACATGCGGGGCTCGAACCCACAAGTAGCAAGCCAAAGTCAGAGGATGAACTGAATGAGCCCCCCAAGTACACCCTTCTTTTTAATTTTGTTTCTCTCTTTCCATCTACAGAAAGTTATTAATATATTTATAATTAAAGTGGCATATAGTTTCTTGGCATTCACTCTAAGCTTAGAGCATTTTGACCTTGAATACTGCCAAGACTTTCCCATGTGCCTTGATTCCAGGTGTGGTTGCTAAGATACGTTATTAATCTTCCAATTAAAAAAAAAGAGAGAGGTCAGGGTGTGAAGAAGGTATGTTTACTAAGAAGTCTTGTTGATGGATTTTGTCTGAAATTTGGAACACTTCATGTGATTGGAAAATATTTTAACTTTTTCAATGTTTTCTTCCGTTTAAAAAATATAATTATCTCGATTCAAAGAGAGAAAGTCACACATTCTTATAAATAGCAGGATAGCAGTTTTTGAATTATAGTTTTTATTCCATAGCCATTTATGTCATATTCCTTTCTCCCAAGTTGATATGACTTTTAACAAAAAATTAATTGCCATAAAGAGTACATTTTTAGAACACGCAAGAATAGTACCAACAAGAACAAAGAAAGATTAGGCCAATGTAAGTAACGAGACTGATTATGAACTTGCAGCCCTAGCATTTTGAAACCTGAAATATAATGGTAAACTTCTTAAATTACATAATCCCAATGGTCTCATAAAAGGAATCTTACTGTTTACCAAGAAAAGCAGACATTTTTGTGAAAATCAATCTCATGATTTTTGTTTGAGGGAGATATTGAATGTTACTATGGACAACATACCCGAGAATTATGCTGCCGGAAAGGCAGTGGTATGTGCACACGGGAGGCACTTCTTAAGTGTTTGCTGAGCAGACTTCAACTCTTAATCACTGTGCCCACCCCCTTGCTCAGCACCATAGACAGACTTTCACCATCTCTTCTTGGTGTGTTTCCAGTTGATTATTAAAGTCTCCAGTCTTACATTGTACCCCATCCTGCTATTGTAACAAAGAGAGCATACTCGTAATTCCATCAGACCTAGATTTGAATCCTTGAGCTTGGCGAGGTTGTTAAGCATCTGACTTTGGCTCAGGTCATGATCTCATGGTTCATGAGTTCAAGTTCCACATCATGTGAGCTTGTGCCTTGCTTTGGATGAGTTCCGCCTCTCTCTCTCTCTTCTCCCCTCTCCCCCCACCTTCTGCCTCTCCTGGGATTCTCTTTGCCTCTTGCTCACTTGAGCCCTCTTTCTCTCTCTAAAAACAAAACAAAACACCTCATTTATTAGTTCCTTATTTGGCCAGGGTAGTGTAGTTATCTTCTTTATTCTTTATTCATCTGTAGACAGAGCCTGAAATAATGTCTGTCTCACATAACATGAGCATTAAATTTAATGTTATTATGCATAGGAAATACACAGCACAGTGTCTGATTCAAAGTGAGCCCTAGGTAAATGCTAAATCTCCATATTTTTGTTTCTAAAATTCAAATCTGAACATGCCATTCCATTATTTAAGTTCCAACAAATTATCTATGGCCCACAGAATGAAATCTCAACTCCTAAGCATGATACACAGGTTGACTACGATCAAGTTTCTGCATACTGCTCAGAATACCTGGCCCCTCTATTCTCTCCATGTCACTCTTTATAAACAAGTTACATCATGTGCCTGCATAAGTATATTTTAAAAATTCTTCTAATACACGTATTTTTTATTTCTGAAACATATTTATATCCAACTCCATAATATATTTGTACTATATAAAATACGCACAGAATAGATATGAGAAAGGATGAGATTAAAATATACCCAGAATTGTGACTATTTTGTCCACTTGTCCATGGTCCTCAATGTCAAACCCTGTTTTAGAGACCACTGGGATGCCCAGCTGGACTGCCAGTATTAAGTAAATTCTGTTTGTACGGTGAGTGAATTAATGAATAACCTTTATTTATATTGGTCATGATAAAGGACAAAGTATTTTAGTGGAGGTTAAGAAAAAAAATCAATTACCAGTTGGTAACTTTATGGGCCTCCAAGTTGTTCTAAGATTAGAGTTCAGAATATCTAGATAGGTGGACAAAAAATAGTAAAATAACAAGAATAAGAGGTGATATTTCTTGAGCAAGTCTTTTAGACAATGGACTAGATAGACAGCATATCTTCTAGTGTATCTTCTTTGAATAACAACAATTTTTTCCACTGTGATTTTTTTAGAAACCAAAGAAGGTAATTTAAGTTTGAGTAGTGAAGTTGAGATCTTTAAAAAAACAAACAATATGCCCCTGCCAAACCCCAAAAAAACAACACCCTAGAATGCAGCTATTATTTCCTCATTGACAGAGGACTCAAATACTTTATGTGCAGATTTACAGATGAAGGCATTACTATTACTACTTTTACCACCACCACTACTGCTACTAATGAAACACCATTACCAAAATTTTACTGATTATTTTCTCTTTGCCAAGAATGGTTCTGAACCATTTTACATGTATTAATTATCTTAGTCCTCAAACAACTCTAAGGGTTAATTACTATTATCTCCTTTTTACAGTTAAGAAAATCAAGGAAAAGAGAGTTCAGATAATCAGATAATTCAAGATTACAGAGTTAGCAAGTGTGTAGGTGTTCTGGCTACAGAGCCTATAATTTTAATGATTATTTCATACTGCTTGCACACATCTTAATCAAATACTTCTAGAATTAACTAATGATATGCAAAAGCAAAATAAGAAGATCATATGACCACAGATAGTAATCTGTGGTCAATAAGAGAGATCAGAATTGTAAGTAATTGAATGTATGTATATGCTGGATTCCATAATATTTTAGCAGAGCTTTTTATAATTGAACCATACAATTAGTCTTGTGTATTTTAAAGACTTAGATGATTTCATAAGTGAGTAAAAACATGTATGCATGTTCAAAGCACTTTTCTTTTTTTAATCTACATTTGATAGCTGATAGAATAGTTGGCATTGCTGCTAAATTCTCTGTATAATGACTTAATCAAATGAGATATCCCTTTGGTGTGCTAATTATAATTATGACACCTTGGAACCTTATTAATTGGATTTTTTTTCTGTTTTATTGGCAGTCAGATAAAGTTCTCTATTACTGTGAATGGTCACATAGTATGACATTACATTACAACTGAAAAGTAATTATCTTTATTGAGCAATATCAAATATATCAAGTTAAAGGTCGATGATATGTAAACTTTGTTATTGGATTTAAAATGTCCCTTTTTATTGCACTATGTGTATAAACACCTTAGCTGAGCTTTGCGCTTTAGCTAGAATATGACTTAAGAAATAATAATTTGTTATTTAAAAGTATGAGAAATAATAATCATAATGACCTTACATTTCTACTTCTGTTTAAATGTGTGTGCAATTTTTCTGGTCAATTGTTATGAAATACTCTATGCCCTTAACAGGGCTGCAAGTTCACATGTCTGGCAACTCTTATAATTTACAAGACTTGAGCTTGAAAAACATGTTGTCTTGATCTTACCAAAGACCATGGATCCATTGGCCTGGTAAGGTATGATGTCTCTAATCCAAATAAAATAGAAGCTAGGCTTCCTAATTTTAAGACCTGGTGTGCTGAACTAAGTAAAAACAGATACAAAAAAGTAGGTGAGAATCAAGGTATAATCTCCCCTTTTATAAATAACAGAATACACTACAGCTGTATACACTTTTGTAGCATGAACCTCAGGACTGTTTTGACAAGAAACTACAACATCTTCCAACCTCCATGGAAAGAAAAACAGAACTCTAGACCTGCAGTGTCCAAGAAAGACCCACTAAACACGTGCGTCGTATAAACACTTGAAATGTGGCTGTTCATACTGAGATGTGCTCTAAGTATAAAATACACACTGGATTTCAAAGATTTAGTACAAAAAAAGATAAGATAGTTAATTGATAATTTTATATTGGTTATCTGCTGAAACAATGATAGCATGACTATATTGGATGACATAAAATAGATGATTAAATTTAATGTCACCTCATATTTTTAGCTTTGAATGTGGCTATTAGAAAATTTAAAATGATACACGGGGCTCATCTTCTGTTCTATTTATTGAAAAGCTCTGTTCTAGACCTTAAGAGCAGGAGCAGCTGGGGCCTCTGGGTCTGCAGAATTCTGAGCACTTCCACTGGCCAACTGCCTAGGGGCCATGACTTGTTTCCCAGCTTGTCAATGCAAGAGAAAGTCAAAGAAAGTATCATGAGAAACAGGGAGACAAATAACATGCTTCTCTTAGGAAGGAATGTTAAACAGACCAAGGAGAAAGTAGCAGGTGAACTGCAGGCCTCCCCTTGCTTCTTGGTGAAATGCCTTTTTGTGTTTTTACCATGTGAGAGAGAAGAAAAGAAGTGTATGAGAGCTGGCTCATAGGCGGCCAGGAGGCAAAGAGCAGGGCCGGGTACAAAATCAAGGGAAGGGCAGCACATGAGGCCAAGTTTTCCAATTTTCCAATAACATTCCCTAGTGGATGGAACAGATATCCTCATTCCACAGTATAAATGTGGTAAGTATGTAAATAAGTCTTCTCTATGCCTACACTACCCTGACCAGTGTTCTTCACTTTTAGTGTTCTTAACCCATCAAGCTTGGAGATTAACGAATGACTAAGCCAAGATCAACCAGAACTCAGCCAACTCCATCAGGGCAGGAGGTCATACTGGATTCGTACAGTGGTTTTCCCCTTGGTGGTGGTGTGCTCCCCTGGTAGCCAATGTGATGTTTGGTTTATCTCCCTGGGACCAAGGCCCTGTGTCCCACCTATGCCACTGGTATGCATCACAGCAGATCATTTAGTTTTGAACAACATTGGAATCTCTTCTTTTCTTAAAATCCCAGGGAAAAATTAAAATGTAAATTTATTATTTTTCATGAATTTGAATCTATAAAACTTAAGTTCAAAATTCTTTTATTCCCAGTTCTTGTTCTGCATACCGTTACTCAGAGGCCCTCACCCAGATGCCTGAGTCAGTTTTAGATTTCCTCTGGAGCAAATGCCATGTAAGCAGTGTTGGATTATTTTTCCCTTCTTTGTACTAGAATTACACTTCTCTGCTCACAATCATGTGACTTGTGCATGCATCCGACAGCATATATCCCAGTTTCATTCACTTTGGGTGAATGAATGACATGCTACATGACAGGCTGTGGTCAATCAGTGATCATGGATCACTTCCACAATCAAGTGGAAGCGTCAGGGTGATTGTGTGGTTTGGTTGAAATCTTTTCCATTCTTTTCTTTTTTAATTTTTTTAATGTTTATTTATTTTTCAGAGAGAGAGACAGAACATGAATAGGGGAGGGGCAGAAAGAGAGGGAGACACAGAATCTGAAGCAGGCTCCAGGCTCTGAGCTGTCGGTACAGAGTCCCACACAGGACTTGAACCCACAAACCTCTAGATCATGACCTGAGCTGAGGTTCAATGCTCAACTGACTGAGCCACCCAGGTGCTGCAAATTCTTTTCCATTCTTCCACTGATATGACAATGGCCTGTCACAGATTGGAGCTACTCAGCCTAGTGTCAGATTAAAGTTATACATATTGCTGAACCAGCCAGTAGAGTTCACAGCTCCTGTAGCAAGAGAGAGAAACACTTCTTGCTGTCAACCATTGATTACTTATGTCGTTGCCACAACAACTTTGCCTGAAGCAGCAACTGTAAGCTGGCATGTTGTTTATACTTTATAATTATGGATTCGATGTTAATTAGGCAAAATTATGATTCTGAAACCCCCAGAGCACAGTTCAATGCAAACTCACATATTCTTACCAGTCTAAGATCATCATTGTGAGGACTGTGGCATGTGAGGGGGAGAAGATTGAAAACACACACACACACACACACACACACACACACACACACACACAAATAAATGACAGGAAAACTCAGAAAACATCATTGTCTCATCTCAGTTTGTTAATTGCTTTCTGTCAGTTGTTTAGAGGTCTTCCCCAGGTGGATCAAAAGAATAGAATGTTGAGAAGAATCTGTAATATCCCCTTCCCCCGCCCCCAGAGATTGGAACAGTAGTATCGTTCCCCCTAAGGAAATATGTGGGGTAGGATTATAAGTGTCACCCTATCAACTACCAGAAGAGTGGATTTGAGTACATTTTGAAAATCTAACTCAAGATATACATAACTCTTAATTAGGTGATTAGCATTTATTGAAATATAACACATTTTTTCTGTTATATTTGATTGGCAAGTTTTTCATCATATTTTCTATATTTTGCTTTAGGAACATATTTTGTGCCATGAGGTTAAAAGAAGACATGAAGTTACAAGTAACATTAATAGTATATGACATTTACATAGCACTCCATAATTACCAGATTACTTCCACATGCATGATTACATGATTGTGTTTCTCACAATATCCTTTTTTAAAAACGTTTTTTGTGTTTTTTTTTAATTTTTGAGAAAGAGAGAGAGAGAAAGCACATGCATGCACAAGTGGGGGCGGGGCAGAGAGAGAGGGAGACACAGAATCTGAAGCAGGCTTCAGGCTCTGAACTGTCAGTGCAGGGCTCAAACTCACAAACCTCGAGATCATGACCTTGTGGTAGGAACCCCTCCCTAAGGAGAAAGAAAAAAATGAAGAAGAGAGGAGAGAAGACTTCAAGGTCACCTAGATATGAGTCCAGCTGCCTACATCCCCCATGTTCTTGTAAACTGAAACAACTTAATCAGACTGCATGTTTATGTGTATTACCATATATGGGAGACAAAGAAATAGAAAATGCATAGAAAGCCTATGCCATATGATGTGGGCCGCTCAGTTCTTTTGGGTACGAACCCAAATGAACGGTGCTGGCAAAATAAAGTTGCTTCCTGGAAAGAAAAGTCTCGGTGTCACGACTCTCTAAGCGAGAATCCTGCAACAACCTGAGCTGAAATCTGATGCTCAACCATCTGAGTCACCCAGGCACCCCTCACAATTATCCTTGAAAAGTTACACATGCCAATTATTATCAGACCAGTTCTAAAGTGAGGAAAGGGGATTCAGGAAGCCTTGAGAGTTTAGGCAGGATTATGTAATCAGAACGTTTCTGAGTCGTACCTGGAGTCCTGGCTTCTGTATTATGTCTGAGGCTTTCTGTACTACGTTCTTCATATGAAGACTATGTTGATGCCTCCACATACTTTCTCTGCTCCCTACCACTTACATACATGCATAAAATCTGAGTCAAGTGTATGCTGTTCTGGACATCCCTGCATCATAGGATTATCACAATACTTTGTGGTTTTTTCCCCTAGTTTCATAAGTCTGTCCTAAAGTTCATAGTGCACTAGACTAAGAACTATACCTTCTTCTTTCCCTCCTTCTTCCCCTAGTTCTTCTCCTCCTCCTTCACCCTTCCTTCCTCCTTCTTCCTCCAACCCCACTCACTTCATTAAGTCTTGTAGAAGCTGCCTTTTAAATGAGCCACTAGAAAATTAACATGTGTTAATAGTCAGAAAGCATCTTCCTTCTTGGAAGATAAGGATAACTTTAAGATGAATAACAATAAAAAAAAGTTGAATAACAATACATTATATCCATGGAATAAAATAAAGGATCATTAACTTATCCCAGGCCAATAAATCTCTCTAAAGAATGTAACTGGCCAGGGGTGTCTGGGTGGCTTAATCAGTTAAGCGTCTGACTTCAACTCAGGTCATGATCCCACGGTTCATGGATTCGAGCCCCATGTCAGGTTGTGTGCTGACAGCTCAGAGCCTGGAGCCTGCTTTAGCTTCTGTACCTTCTTCTCTCTCTCTGTCTCTCAAAAATAAATAAACATTAAAAAAAAACTGACTGGCCTTCTATATCCCAACATGTCAATTTCTGCAGTCCCAACTTCCCACATACATACCTCTGGGTAGAGCAACCTGTCTATTCCCCTTACCATGATGGCCTCTTACTACCCCTTTCTACAGATACCCCACATTGTACAGCTTGGCCATACAGCTTGTCAAAGGAAAAAAAAAGATATAAATACAGGTTCTATGACAAGTGATTCTTAACTTTGACCACACAGCAGAATCGCCTGGGGGAAATTTTTCAAATAACAATCCCATACATTCAATTTTAATTAGTCTGGGGTGGGGCCTGGATTTCAGTATTAAAAAACAAAAGCAAACAAAAACTGAAATCTGATGTGTAGCCAGGATTTACAATCTGGCCTTCTTAGAATTATGTTGTACCTGTCCCTAATAAGCCCTAAATTTACAGATTTTAGGAAATTGACTGGATGGCAGCAAACAGAAATCTGGCTGCAGTGTTCACTTTCATTCAGGAATTGCCTGGGCCAACAGAACAAAGAAGAAGGCATTGCCTTGAGGGACAGTCATCCCACCAGCTAGCAGGGTAATCAGGCTGCCACACAAAGCTTTGTGATACAGTGATTCTACCTATCAGTGACTCTTCCTCTATTAGTTCTTTCTTCTCTACAGGTAATTAGAATTCTACTCCATTACACAACCTGGCTTGTTCCCCTCCAGCTCAGAGTACTAGGCACTTTCAACTGTAACCTGGACTTTTGCTTTGGAGATCTTGAGGCAACTGCTCAACCTAAGCTTGTTCCAACATGAGACTTCAGGAGATGTATCAGACGTCATGGTCACGTCCAGCCTAACACTGGCTCAGAGAGTATTTTAAGTAAAGGAGAGCTCCAGAAGGCACCACATGATAGTAGTTATGGCGATTAGGAAAGGCAGGAACAGAACAAACATTAAAAAAGGGGAGCGGGCACCTGGGTAGCTCAGTCGGTTAAGCGTCGGACTTCAGGACTTCAGCTCAGGTCATGATCTCACAGTTTGTGGGTTCTAGCCCTATCTGGCTCTGTGCTGAGAGCTCACACCCTGGAGCCTGCTTCAGATTCTGCCTCTCCTTCTCTCCGCCCCTCTTCACTCACACTCTTTCTCTCTTTCTTTCTCTCTCTCTCTCAAATATAAGGTTTTTTGTTTTTTGTTTTTTTTTCAAAAAAAAAGGAAGAAAAATTCTTTCCCTTGACAGTGAAACTTTTTAACTGGTAACCTCATCAGGTTGTGAAGCAAATGAACTTTCGACGTTGGCAAAATTAAGAAAATGTCTATTTTATTTTGCGCAGAATTTAATAATTCGAACAGGTCATTATGAAAGTAGTTGACCCATCTGAATTCCCAATATAATAATCCATCAGGCTAGGAACAATCAGAATTTGTTAACTTTAGCAATTAGGAAAACAATATCCAGAGCAAATGGTTCCATTTAAAAGACACATCTAACAAGAATGGGGAGAATTAAAAATATAAAAAGCAAGCAAGTCACACATGCAATAAGATTCAGAAAACCTCAATCTATGAACAATCTTAAGCAAGTAAGATTATTGCTGAATAAAAAACACAGTGATGGGGGTGGATAATACATTGATTACTACAAAAAACGAACAGTCAATTATAAGAGCAGATCAAGAAATTTTTCTTACGTTTAAAGGAAGGGGATGATAAGGAAGAGGTAAGAGACAGGAGGACAAAGCCAGGTGATGCAATATGTATGAAACAGGATTTCCAGAATTAGAGAGAGCCGACCAAAAGAGAAGCCATAAAAGAAACCGATGAACACACACTTTGCTTTATGCACAGTGACCAAAAAAAAAAAGTTACACTAAGACATCCTAATGATTTACATTTTTTGTCATTCTTACAGAACATGGTTATGCACATGAAGTACTGATGTAAGTTCTGTCAAGGATTTTCCTGTTCCTGTGTTCTAATATATTTTTCTTAGACAAATACAATTTAGTTCTACCTGAGAAGAGTAGGTAGAAAACAATCACCAATGAATAAAAGGCATTATGAATTTCAAGACTAAGTATACTTAGTCATATGCTGGTGAGGTTTTTCTGCTTTAAAGTCAAAATAAAAATTCTGTATTTTGCAAGCACAAATAAACAAAAAGGCTAGTAAGCTTAAAGTAACAAGAGAAAACAAATTGACATCAAGTTTCCCATCTATAAGTGAAAAGTAGACAACATGGGCATAATTTCTAAAGATTGGAAAGACCATGAATTAAAAAAAAAAAAAACACCTATATGTAGAATATATTTTGTAAAAGTGGTGGTGATGATAGTATCTTTTTGGAATATATGCAAATTTTCCCCATAGAAAAGAAGGCAAGGCAGAATACCTAGATGTACAGGTCACATCTTAAAAAAAAAAAGAAAAAAGTGGCATTCCCCCCTAAATCAAATGAGTAAGAACAAAACAGACAGACATAAGCCTCATATGGTCTCATGGAATTGATGGGGCCCTGGGAAGATGAGAACCCTCACAGAGCCAACAGGACTTCGTGGGAAGCACAGTGGGTCCGTATGAGAAAAGCATCTAACACCAGTTAAGTTAGTATTTTTGCATAGTTTAATGAATGTAGGTAAGTGGTTCAGAGTAAAACCTGGAGGGATGAAGTCCTCTAGGTCCTATAAGCAATCAGACCTCACCAGAAAAATCTTTCTTCCATTGGAGATACACTGATGGGAGTAATATAAATTAGGAAGGATACACAAAATTGTAGAAAAGAAAAAAGAAAATGCAGAACATATAGAATACACTGAAAAGAGAGGGGGACAAAATCAAGACATCACAGAAATGACAAGGTAGTGTTTCTGAACTGATCACAGACACATGGAAGAAAGATTACTAGAGGAGAGCTAGAGAATCTGTTCTCTCTCAAAATCTTAAACAAAACTAATATTATGTATAAATGAGCCACTTAAAAGAATCATGATTGAATCTCACACAATGTTATTATAACAGAGGCGCAACGAGCAGAATATTTTCCCTACAGACAATGAGATCACAAAACAAATTTATACATATAAATCAGATAAATCTCAAACCTAGTATTTCAAAGCAGGCTAAAAGTGATCCAAAATATAAAATAATAACATAAATCAGGACAAGGAAAACTCAAAGATAAAGCCACAGAACTAAAGAAAGAAATAAAAGAAAAATTGATTTCGTAAGTAAACAATAAACTGAAAGAGAGGAGCAGATGCCCTACTACAAATGTAGGGTAAGAAGGAGGGAAAATTTTAAATCTCTTTTTAAAAGTTTATTTGTATTGAAAGGGAGAGTGAGTGGAGGAGGGGCAGAGAGAGGGAGAGAGAGTATCTCAGGCAGGTTGCATGCTGTCAGTACTGAGCCCAGCATGGGGCTTGATCTCACAAACTGTGAGATCATGACCTGAGCCAAAATCAAGAGTCAGACACTTACTTAACCAACTGAGCTACCCAGGTGACCCGAGAAGGAAAGCAATTTTAAACATGAAGAAAAACCAAAGAGATAAAAAAATAGTGAAATGAAGTGATAAGAAAGCAAAATCAACAAAATAGAACTAATGCTATCCAGGAAAATATTCCTGAAATTTAAAAAAGAAAAAAAAAATGCTTGAATTACATGCATTACATGCATGAAAGGATACCATGCATAAGGGGAAAATGATGCCAGAAGGCTTCATATGAAATGAAGCCCTGAAGGGGCACCTGGCTCAATCAGTCAAGCATGTGACTTTGACTCAGGTCATGATCTCACAGTTCATCAGTCCAAGTCCTACGTTGGATTCTGCATGGACAGCTCAGGGCCTGGAGCCTGCTTCTGATACTGTGTCTAACTCCTTCTCTCTGCCCTTTACCTGCTTGTATTCTCTCAATCTCTCTCTCTCTCTCTCAAAAAGAAATAAATAACATTTTAAAAATAATGTGCTTGAAATGAACCTCTGAAAGAAAAAGAAAAAAAAAATCAGACCAATGAGCAAAATGATCAAGTCATTTAGAGGACTAAAAAAAAAAAAAAAAAGATGGTGATCTTATTTTTATTGACAAGAAAGTAATGCCAGAAGATAGTGGAGATTTTTTCAGATTCAAGGAGACAAAACGTGAGTAAAAAATCATATATCTATCTAAATTCATAGATCAATTCCACACACAAACTGTCATAAACATGCAAGAACTATAGAAAATACTTCTGAGATCATAGAGTAAGGACCTCCAAATTCCATAAAAGCAACAAGAATACAGGCAAAAATTGTCAAAACCCACTTTGTCAGAAATCTGGAAATGAACCAAAGACTTGCAATAATCTGAGGAGTGTTTATTCAAGAACACTGGCTGAATTACAGCAAGAACAGCATTTCCTGGAGTTTATATACTTCTCTCTCCATTACCTTCTCCAAGCTTGGTAGTCTCCATGAAAAATGACAGTATCACAATGATGCAATCTGTGAAAACCAGAAGGTGGGCAGCCACTGTAGAGGACAACACAGGACAGAACAAAAGCCCCATCCCCAGATAACTGTCACTTCAGATTACTGACCAGGCAGGAAAAAGGCCATATCAGGGCTTGTTTTTCTCTAACCTGACTTAGTCACTTCTATACAAACAGCTCTATCCTTAGGGCATTTGTCCAAAACATAGGAATTGTTTATCATCACAGCTGCCTGATGCAGCTGACCCAAACCAGGAAAAACTCAGGATTAAGATTCCACAAGGGATCTGGAAAGTTCCAGAATATTCGTGGTCACCTAGAAGATCAGAATCCTGCGTGCATGCCCAGAAGAAGCATTAGAAGGTTCTACTATCTCACCTCTGGTTGATTTGCAATTCTTGTGCAAGCAGGAATTGAAGATGAAGGCAGTATTGTCAGATCTGAAAGGTATATCCTTTTCACACACACACACACACACACACACACACACACACACACACACACTCCTCTCAGCAAGGGTTGGGTGACTTATTGGTTCAAGGAATTTAAGGAAATGTTTGGTCATTAGCTGACCAGTCGTTGACTGACCACTAAGTGAAAGCAACACAGGGGCGCCTGGGTGGCTTAGTCGGTTGAGCGTCTGACTTTCGCTTAGGTCATGATCTCATGGTTCATGGGTTCGAGCCCCGCGTCGGGCTCTGTGCTGACTGCCAGCTCGGAGCCTGGAGCCTGTTTCGGAGTCTGTGACTCCCTCTCTCTCTGGCCCTCCCCTGCTCACCCTGTCTCCCTCTCTCTCCTAGAAAGAAATAAAACATTAAAAAATTAAAAAAAAAAAAAAAGAAAGCAACACAGACTTCTGTAGCCACACAAAACAGAGAACACAGACTTTACCAAATTAGCCTGGGAAAGACACTAAACAACCAGCAACAATAACTAAACAAGCAAACAACTACAACAAACAGAAACAAACAAACCTAAGAATGGTGGAAAATCTGATATCCAGAGTTGCCACGTTATAATATTTAAAATGTCCAATTTTCAAGAAAATATTATGAAGCAGATGAAAAAATAAAAGTATGACCCACAACCAGAAGAACAACAACAACAACAAAAAAAAAACAACAGAAAAATTAATAGAATCTTTCCTAGAGAAGCCCAGATAGTGGGCTTAATAGACAAGGACTTTAAATCAGTTATATTAAATATAGTCAAAGCGCCAAAGGAAACCACATGCAAAGAAACCATGAGAATAATGTCTTGACAAATATGCAATAAGAAAACAAATTATAAAGAGGAAACAAATAGAAACTCTGTAGTTCAAAATTTTACTAAAGGGACTCAAGATTGGATTTGAAGTAGAAGAAAGAATCAAGGGACTTGACAATGGTTCAACAGGCATTATTCAGTCTGAGAAAAAGAAAGAAAAAATAGTGAAGAAAAATGAATCCAGCCTTAGAGACCCATTAAGACTCCATCTAGCAAACCAACATACACAGTGGAAGTTCCAGAAAAAAAGAGAATATTTGAACAGATTGTGATCAACAATCATTAGAACATTCATTTCGTATCCAAGTTGCTCAGCAAACTCTAAGTAGGATGAATTCAAAGAGATCCACATACAGACACATCACAGTCAAATTGCCCAAAGCCAAAGTCAAAGAATCTTGAAAGCAGCAAGAGGAAAATGACTCTTACATACAAGGGAGCCTCAACAGCTGATGAATAGCTGCATTATTGTCATTACCATGGAGGCCATGGGTAACACAGTGGGACTACATATTTAAAGTGCTCTAAAGAAAACGACTGTCAACCAAGCATTCTATATCAAGCAAAACAATTCTTCAACAATGAAGGAGAAATTAAGATCTTCTCAGATAAACAAAAACTGAGACTAATTTCTTGCAGAATTGCCTTACAAGAAATACCAATGAGAGTCCTTCAAACTGAAATAAAAAAAAGAACACCAGTAAAGGTAATTACATAGGAAGATATAAAATACAATACAGAAGCATTTCTTTTTGTTTGTAATACCCCCCCATGTAATTTGAAAGGTAACAGCATAAAACAATAATTATAAAACTGTGGATATACAAAGATGTAATTTATGTAATGATTACAGCACATGGAAAGAAGGAGAGGATGGGGTTATATAAGAGCAAAGATTTTGTATAATATTGAAAATAAGTTGATATTTATCTAAAGTAAATTATAAATTAATATGCTAATTGCAACTCCCAGGGCCACAAGTGAGAACAACTTACAAAATATAGTAAAAGAAACAACAAAGTAAAACAGTATACTAGGAAAAAAAATACACCTTTTATATAACATAAAAGGTGATAGTAATAGAAGAGTAGAGGAACAAAAAGACCTAAGGCATATTAAAAAGAAATCACAAAATGGGGATATTGGGCATGGACCCAAGTAACTGAATTGTAAATTGTTTCTTAAACACAACCTGATTTTTATTAAAGTTCAAAGAAATGTAGGAACTTGCATGGTCTTTTGTTAAAAAAAACAAAAAAAAGCTTCTTGGGGTCCCTGGGTGGCTCAGTCGATTAAGCACCTGACTTTGGCTCAGGTCATGATCTCAGGGTCCATGAATTCAAGCCCCACATCCGGCTTTGTGCTAACAGCTTAGAGCCTGGACCCTGCTTTGGATTCTGTGTCTTCCTCTCTCTCTGCCCCTCCCCCACTCATGCTCTGTCTCTGTCTCTCAAAAAAAGGAATAAATGTTAAAAAAATAAAAAAGTTTCTTTTCATCAAATTAACTTAAGGTAATTAATAAGTACATGAATAAATTAACAGACTTTTCCCAATTTATTTTATCTTCCAAAAATAATTTTCCCTCACTTTGCAATTAGAGTTGGCATGATTTGTCAGTATCAGTGAAACATGATCTATGCTTTCAGCACTAAAAGAAGAAAAAGACTATTAAGTCTTTTTGTATACAACCTGCATGATTTCCATCTCACCTGTCCTATATCTTGATGGAATGTGACAAAATATCACTAAATATTTTAAGACGTTGTGTTTAGATTTCATGTGTAGTTTGGTCAAACACCTATAAATTCAATAAACTATCAAATGATAGCACTTTACAACTTTTTACAATTGCACTGTTTCATTTTGCATACTTTCTACAACATGCAACTTTCAATAGAATCCCAAACACAAATGCCATTAAATATGTATCTTGATTTCATCACAAGATTGAAAATTCTGACAATGCCTTGATGATTGTTCAATTTTTTCTAGGAATCTTTTATATAATAACATATTACCCTTTGGATAATACCCAGTTACTTTAGTTGTATCAGTAAGGAAAAACTGCAGGTTAGAAAGATAGGTAAAAGTATTTTCAGAAAATAAAGTTTAACATTTTCCTTAAAGTTTGAGTTACAATTACCTAACAATAAAGTTTCTAGGAATATTCTCAAGATATATTTTAGCCTTTTACTGAAGAAAAGTAAATAAATAAACAAACAAACAAACAAACAAATAAATAAATGAGTCAAAAAAACAAAATTATGGAAAAATATTTTATTTATCTACAAATAACATAAAAATTAACAAAACTCAGGTTTTTTGTTCTGCTCTCCTCAGATTTATCTACAACTTCCCTAAGTATGTGCAATTACATAGAAAAAGGGAACAAAGTTATAGGAAATACAGCATGAACAATAACCAATCTTGTGACAAGTAAATTTCAGCCCCGAAGATACTGTTTTTCCACTTGAATGTGTGCTCTTCTTTTAAAAAAAAAAAAAAAATCTTTATTATAGAAAACATTCACAGTAGAAGGAAACAAATTAAGAATCCAAAGTCTTATATTTGTAGACTCATAATATATTTTAGTATGTTAAGCATGCTAAAGGCTCTGAGAAATCTTGCAGTAAAGAAGTCTTTGTTTCCTGGGCATTTCCAGAGCTTTATAAATAAACACAATTTCTAATTTGTAGATGCTTTATGCCCTTGAACAGTTTTTAAAATATTGGTATAAAGTCATCAAAGCAAAAATCAAGCTAACTGTGTATTATTATTATTTTATGGTCATAGCAAGTATCGGTGGTGGTGTAACAAAAGATATACTCTCATAAATTGCTAATGGGTACTGCAATTGCACACAATCCTTATGGACAACCATTGGGCAATATGGGTAAGAGGCTTCAAAACTTTTAAGCTATTGGACCCATGTACTAGCTCTTATGAACGTATCCTAGGGAAATTAGATGAACTTCAAAACTTTACAAAGATATTCATTACAGGATTTGTGAGATGCCTAAAACAGGAGATTGAACAGATAAGTTATAGGATACCATCTAGAGAATGTTAATTTAATGGAATACTGATGGAATGAGAAATGTTTATGCTATATGATTAAGTGAAAACATGTTGTTTGCAATACCTATACAGTATGTATGTCATTGTATCAAAATGTATGCACAGGGTGCCTGGGTGGCTCAGTAGGTTGAGCTTCTGACTTCGGCTCAGGTCATGACTCATGGTTTGTGAGTTCAAGCCCTGTGCTGGGCTCTGTGTTGACAGCTAAGAGCCTCCTGCTTTGGATTCTGTCTCTCTCTCTCTCTGCCCCTCCCCCACTAGTGATTTCTCACTCTCTCTCTCTTTCTTTCTCTCTCTCTCAAAAATAAATAAATATTCAAATAACTTTTTAATCTATGCACAAGTATACCTAGAGAAATGATAGAAAAGTAAAAGCTAAAATGATAATTATTATTTTTTTCTAGAAAGGGCAATTATGTGTATTTTTGTTTTCCTGTTCTGTTTTTCCATATAGTCCATGTTGCTACAATAAACATATATTTTTCATAATCAAATGGTATTTGTAAAATAACACATGATGCTATTTTGTCTCATTTTTACCTCCAATAAAAACCTTGAGAAAAGCTGAGACTTTGTAGTGGGTGCTTTGATCTCTTAGAAGCTCTTCATTTGAAAGATCGGAAATGTTGAGTCAAATTATGCAACCATATTGTAAGCTATTAATTATACTCCTTCAAAGATTGTAGTTTGAGTTATATCATTTTGTAACGCCTAACTTATTAAAATATATTTTTCTTTTTAAATATTTTGTGTGGGTTTTTAAAAGATGATATATATTTTAAATATATTTTCAACAGGCAAAATACAAAAGAAGTATTAGAGTGAATTAGCTAGAGGCTTTATGACATAGATGTGTTTTCTGCAACGTAAGTGACAGAGCAAAATAATGTCTGTTTCACCCTAGAAAATCCAATAGGCTAGAAACGAGCTATCTCCCTATTATGATGGCTGAGCAAAGAGGAGGTGACTGAAGTGGTTAGCTTCCAAGAATTTCTGAGTGCCTCTGTGCTACAGATGTCGAACACACACACACACACACACACACACACACACACACACACCACACAAGTTGTGTTGAATTCTTTCCAAAGACTACCTGGAGGGGCAAAACTAAATCAGCAGAGATAAACTGAAGGTAGTGCTGTATTCCTACAAGCCAAGGAAGGCATAACTTCCAGCCAGAAATGAGATGCATTCACTCACATCAAAGAAACTGTAAAGGGGATGTCCCCAGAGAAGGCAAGAGGAACTCCAGAGAAACAATGAATGAAATTTAGTCAGTTCTGATCATATTCCAACAGGGTCTGTATGATAATAACCACGGCATTATCAGGCAAGTCAGAACTTTCTTCTCTCCTTAGAGCTTCTTCCTTTCCAAGCTGCATCCCTGGAGGAGTTAGAAACTCTAAGGGTAGGGAGTAACACCCACTGGGAATACAACAGACTTAAAGAGGCAGTGTGAGACAAAAATGAAATTGTTTACGATTAGATCCCCTAGCTTGTTCTTGCTCAGGTGAACATTATGTAGTGGGGAAAAGAGTAAGTTCTTAGAAAAATAAGTGAATCTCCATTAAATTTAGATTTCATATTCACAACAAATAATTTTAAGCAGTGCTGCAAATGTTGCATGGGATTTCAATATATTAAAATATTCACCGTTCATCTGATATTCAAAGTTAACTGAGATTTCAGGACTCTCATTTGCTAAACCTGTCAATCCTCCATTCTTTGTATTACTGTTATTTGGATGGAGAATCTTGCTTGATATCAGATGCATCAGCCCTGCTTTGTTTTTATTATATGTTCCTTGTTTATTTATCTGCCGGAGGCCAGCTCCAGCAGGTCCAGGGGTCCCTGAAGGATGGATGGTGTCAGCGAGAGAGAGTGAGAGAGAACCATGAGAATCTTTCTGATCACCAGGCAGGCATCTCCGCTCTGACTGGCACTCAACTTTATTTTATAATTAAGTGTTTGGGGGATGGCACAGAAATGGCATTTGCCTTAGACAATGATTTCTGATGACAAACTTCTTTGATACAAAAGACTCACGCATAACCTTTATCAATAGTGATTGAGGTAGGTGACTTAGATGCTTATCCTATGGGAAAGGAAGGTATCTTTAGCATCCAAGACAATGTTTTTAGCATAAAAAGGGTGAGGTTAGTTCTTTGTGAGCAGGGGCCAATACCTTGTTTGTTTAAGGAGAAGTATTAAGAGAAACAGGTCTTTCAGGAAACACAATGTTTGCTCCCATAATCACAAAAGAAGAAGTTCCTACAATAGGTTCCTTCACAGGTACAATCAGCATATTCAAGGCCAGAATAAGTCACTCCGAATACTGATCAACAAAGATCCTTGTAGGTTAGTGCTCCAAGCAGAAACAATTGGGTGGGGGTGGATATCTGTCCTTAACTCTAAATTAGGTTCTTTGTCTCAGGGTCAGGCTCAATTGTAACTCCTGTGTTCTTAACCCCCTTTATTATCTAAGTCTTGGATCTGCAAGGCCCGTAGGAAGAGCCTTTTGACAATCATCCACAATGCTTTCATCTGAAGTCTCTTTTGAAAAGGCAGGAATATGCTTTTCCTTATGAGGTATCTGTGTAGGGAATATCGGTCTGATCTGGAATATTGTGAGGCCTGGTCAATACCCGCAGGCTCATTTCCAACATGAGCCAGTAGTAGCAGAAGGAGGTACCAGTTTTCATTTCTCATGGCAGGAGCTGTGCAAGCACTGCCATTTCCTCCCTGTGACTGTCATTCAGCGAGGCCGGTGTGGCTCCAAGCATTTACCCATCCATTTATTTTAGCCACTTCATTTTTAGATGTGTCTCATGCACACAGCAACGAATTGGGTTTGCATTTGCATACTCCAATCAAACAAATCTTTTCTTACTGAGTTAAGTCCATTTAGGTTTATTAAAACTTTTTAAAGTGTTTTTATTTATTTCTGAGAGAGAGAGAGAGAGAGAGAGAGCAGGGGATGGGCAGAGAGAGAGGGAGACACAGAATATGAAGCAGGCTCCAGGCTCTGAGCTGTCAGCACACAGCCTGACGCTGGGCTTGAACCCATGAACTGTGAGATCATGACCTGAGCCAGTCAGACGCTCAAATGACTGAGCCACCCAGGCGCCTCCATTTAACTTTATTTTTATGGTTAATATGTTTGGTCTCAGTTCTGCTGTATAACGTAATCATATATTGTGTCAGTGTAAAGCCATTTCGCACTGTTGGAATTTTCTTTTTCATGTTTTGGTCTACTCTTGGCAAATAGAGGATTCTATTTTTATCCTAAAACACTGCTATGATTATTCTTTGCTTCTCCCCTTATGGGGCTGCTGTAGGCTTTCATCTGCTCTTAACCGTTAGCCAATAGCAGGTGGCCCATTCCACATGGCTGCCTCTAGCTTCAGGTTTTGGTAACTGCTGTTTCACTTCAGGCATGAGAGGGTTGGGGGTGGTGTAGTAGGGAAGCAACACATTGCTATTATTAGTGCCAGCGTCATTAACTCTACCTTGTGGTTTCCTTTTATCCAGACCAACCAGGTATAATCAGCACCTATTGAAAATTTCTCCTAAGCATACCAAATTTGAGAATTTCATACATTTCCTGCCAGCCCTGACTGATATACCAAGTAAATATTTCATTAGTGAATAATAAAAGTCATTGTAGTGGGTGGCTACAATGAGAAAGAAGAAAGGTGATTGCATACACAAGACAGTTCTGAAATATTTCCCCAAAGGAGAAGGAGATGGAGATAAAAATAAGCAAAGGTGAACTACAATGTACACAGATTATAGGAATCTGTTATGTGTAAAATCTGTATTCCCAAAGGAAAGAACACAGATAGTAAAGAATCAGTAATGAAGGAAATAATAAAAAAGCTGACTCGAGGAGAAAAAAATGGCTGCAAATTGAAATGGATCACCAAGATTCAGGAAAAATTTTGAGGAGATCTTTGCTTGACTTGGCCTGAAAATACTCAGCAGCCATGGGACCTATCACAATGACTGATGATTTTGAAAACTTTTTTTTTACAGTGAATTCAAAATCAATCTCATAACTTTTCAGCACACCCCTATAGGTCACCATTAACAATGCATCGAATTTGGAAAATTGAATGAAATATGTTTGCCATCTCAGAATTTAACATAAAATTTAATTAAGTTTGAGACAAGGAAATAGTATTTCTCCAAATACGTGGGGTAGAAAAAAGAAGTAGCTGCCTAAAAAATGTAGATTTTTATGTGACAAAAAAGTCCATAAGGATAATAACCCTGCCAACTTGGTGACTGTTTACCAGCACCTAGCCCCCTGTGAATGCTCAGTAGATGTTCATTGGATGAATGAAAGATACAAAAATAAGGTTGGCCTCAGAAATCTCAATGTTGCTAAAATGTCAAAAGAAAATTGAATAACATTTACAGAAGAAAAATAAAAGTGACCCAGTCATTGTAGATAAAATATTTCTCAGACACGGCAGGCTCAGAAAATGCCTTATCTAAATACACTTCCTAAAGAAAAACAATCATAAAAAATATTTTATGCAAACAAAAATGTTTCAGAGTACAAATATATGAGTGTCAGTTCAGAGAATCATATGTTATAATAGTATTATAATTATTGATCTCAGATAAATAAGCAAAAAAAAAAGTCTATCCTAAGGAAATATTCAATAGTAAGGATAATATTCAAGAAGGCAATATTTAGTATGTAGAAAAGAATAAAAAGAGTGACTAAGGACCTTATTAGTAAGCTATGGCTCACTCATATAGTAGACTACTATGAAGTCATTAAAATTATATTTTCAAAAATTATTGGGGTGGCTGAGTCAGGCTCAGCTCAGTCGGAGCTCAGTTTCGACTTCAGCTCAGGTCATGATCTTGCAGTCCATAGGTTTGAGCCCCATGTGAGGCTCTGTGCTGACAGTTTAGAGACTGAAGCCTGCTTCAGATTCTATGTCTCCCTTTCTCTGACCCTGTCTCACCCATGCTCTGTCTGTCTGTCTGTCTCCCTCTACCTCTCTCTGTCTCTCAAAAATAAATAAACATTAAAAATTTTTAAAAGTATTTATTGGCCTATGAAAAATATTATAGTTTGATGTTAAATGGAATGAGAGGATGCAAAATAATTGGGTGAGTTTTGGTTCCAGACTCTGCATTATGTTATATTTCATTAATTCCAAGGTACACACAGTTTTTATATTTTAACATCCTGCAGGGCACATCACTTTCCAGTTGATGGGATCTTAGAATGATTTAAATATAGTAACTTATTTATGATGAATTAAAAATAATGGAATTTGTTACTTGAAGTTATTGATCAGATTTTATTGATCTTTGTAACCCTTTCTCCTCATGCAAGAAATGCCATTGAATTTACGGCACTCAGCGTGTTGTGATATTGTTGAATGGCTTAAGTAGTTTATGAGATTTTTATGCTTTGAGAAACAAGAAATGCTTCTGCATCCAAATACATTGTTTCCACAATTAGCAAACAATTTTTAACATTGTACTAGATTTTGAAAAAAAATGTGAAAACAAAATAGAGTGGTTTTCTGGAAAGAATTCTGTAAGCAGCGCTTTTAAAAAATATCAGTGAACTGAAAAAAGTGCGTTCGTCCATTAACTACAAATTGCACTGATTTTGTATCTTGTTGGAGATACAGACCCAACTCATTCCAGAGACCATCAATATTATTAATTCTCATGTTTCTTTTTAACTGCTGACTTGTCCTGCACTGTGCTAAGTTTACAGCTATTGATTAATAGAACTATGGAGAAGATTAAAAAGAATTTTTAAAACCTAAATCTTGTGCTTTTTTTTTTTTTGATAGAACTTCTTGTGTCTTTGAAGTTTAAAAGAATACTAATGCAAAGTAATGTCTTTTTATACTAAATCACTTTTTTTTTTACTATGCTTTAAAATCTGGAAGAAATGTTGCAGTCAAATACTTTAGAATATATTACTTTCTCCCTATTTAATTGGGGGGAAAACCATAAATATCCTCAGCTGTGAAGTCACATGAATTTTTTATCAATATTCTGTGTAGAGATCTGTGGAGTTACTTAGTTTGCCCTAAATGCCTAGAAAAGTGATTTAAAAAATAAAAGTCAATATTAGCATCTTGACATCTAACCATCGACGTGTCAGATTTAAACTGAATTTATACTAAAAGCATGGAGGACTGGTTTAGTTTTAGGTAGAAGGATATTGTCACCAACCATCTGCTTAATAAAATATATGATAGCACTTAATTTTTGATAGATATGGGTGTTAACTTTTCCATATAGTGTACATTACCTTATTTAATGTAAGAGTGTAATGTTAAGGCTACTTCTAGCTTATATAATTGTTCTCATGTTTAAGGCATATAACGTTCTTCAGATGAAGGACTTCATTCCTTAAGGCCTAGACCTGTAAACATGTTTTGATTATAGAGGACATCTTGATGAAATAGGGACAGCAAGAGTTTCAGAGTTGATCAGACATGAGCCGTGTAGCCTTGGGAAAATTATGTGATCGTTTTCAATCTTGGTTCCATACCCACAGACTAGCAGTAAGCATACCTTCTCATAGATTAGGGTTGAAAATTAAATAAAACCAGATATGTAAAGCACCTTAGAACACTGCTTAGCACATAAAACATGCTCAAGCAATTTTAGATCTCTTTTTTGGTGAAGGCAGAGAAATTCAACCTTGGAATAAAATTTCCTTAAACCGTGTCCTTCCCTTTGGAAACATATTGTTCATATTTTGTCTAGATATATAAAGAGTGCTACAATTTTTTAAATGTTTATTTATTTAGGGGAGGGCAGGACAGAGAGAGAGGGAGAGAGAATACCCAGCAGGCTCCAGGCTCTGAGCTGTCAGAACAGAGCCTGATGCAGGGCTCAATCTCATCAACCATGAGATCATGACTTGAGCTGAAGTCAGATGCTTAACCAACTGAGCCACCCAGGCACTCCTGGAGAGTGCTACAATTTAAGCATAGTGCATTCAATGAACATCAACAGCCAAGAAAGTGCAGATTTAATCTAACAGGCTTTCCTGCAGTTACAAAGTTGTTGTACCACAAAATAGATGGCTTGATGTTACACAAGTGAACACTTAAACTAGAAGTAACGGGGTGCCTGGGTGGCTCAGTCTGTTAAGCGTCCAACTTTGGCTCAGGTCATGATCTCATGGTTCATGAGTTCAAGCCCTGAGTCAGGCTCTCCTGCTGACAGCTCAAAGCCTAGAGCCTATTATGGATTCTGTCTCCCTCTCTCTCTGCCCTTCCCTCATTCATGCTCTGTCTTTCTCTCTCCTTCAAAAGAAAATAAACATTAAAAATAAATAAAAGTTAGTTAATTGATTATAAATGGCCTCTGGCAAAATTCGAAAGCTGATTTTTTGTCTTTAGGTCCAACACTTCTGTCAAGACCTCGTTAATTTGTCTAGATTCTTTGATCTCCGTAGTTGGGCCCCCAAGTGATCATCTTTTGTGGAGTCCTAGACCTGCAGCTGCAGGCCAGAAGCAGGTCACCATTGTTGAGCAGCAGCCCTGGTTTGCTCTTGTTTCCATAGAAGGTCTTTGGCATGGATCTCTGTTTCTGAGAGCCGGAGGTGTAGCTTCCCTGCTTCCTCAAGCTTTCTAAGAAATGCAGTGCTGCCTGGCATTTGCCAGTCTTGTCTCTGAACCCCAACTTGATTGATACTGGAGTCTTAACAGCTTTTGACAGAATTCACCAATCTTAGGCAACAAATGGTCTCTCTGGCTTTTCTATTATGGAACTCTCCAGATCATCTGTCACAATGGGATGTAAAATTGAGCAGATATCTGATCATCTTAGGCCTGGATTTTCAACTCTTGGTGTGAACGAAATGAAGTTGGTTGTGCTGTTTGGGCATCGCTGACAGTCTTTCACGTGCCTGTCAGGCAACTGTAATTCATAAATAAATATAAAAGCCTTCCTGATATGTTCATATAAACACTAGGAAAATATTCAACAAATCCCGCCAAATGAATTGTAAAAAATCACACCTGGAGAGGAAAATTATAAATTAAGGAAGGCACAGGTTCCAAGAAACAGTGGAAGACCCTAAAAATTGGCAAACTCTCTTAGAGATGAAATTGGTTAGTGAAAATTAAAATATGTTTAGCTTCTTTTTACATTAAAAAAAAAGTGAAACAGCTTTAAAAATAAAACTTGAGGGGCCTGGGTGGCTCAGTTGGTTAAGCATTTGACTTTGACTCAGGTCATGACCTCACAGTTCTTTAAGTTCAAGTCCCATGTCAGGCTCTCTGCTGTCAGCACAGAGCCCCCTTGGGATCTTCTGTCTTGCCTCTCTCTTTGTCCCTTCCTTGGTTATGCTCTCTCTCTCTTTCTCTTTTTCTTTCTCTCTCTCTCAAAAATAAATAAACATTTAAGAAATAAATAAAATAAAACTTGATTGGAAAATAATGAACAAGTTGTCAAAATTTGTTAAAGTCCTTCTTGTAGTTGAATGAGAAATAGAAATACTGAAACTTTAAACATTTCTAGAAAAAAGAATGATAAATATGGGTATTAAATTGTAAAGGACATCTTTTGAAAGAGAGAATCTGAATATTTTGCTTCAAATTTATATTAATGAAAAAGAATTTTTAAAAAACTATATCAATTCACCAGAGAAGACTAAGGGAAGACTAAAAATAGAGCCTGGAAAAATACACATATACTTATTAAGTGTCTTTCCTACTGGAGCAAAACAAAAGCCCAGATAGATGATCTTTAAAAAAAAATTTTGATGTTATTTATTTTTGAGATAGAGAAAGAATGTGAGTTGGGTAGGAGCAGAGAGAGAGAGGGAGACACAGAATCTTAAACAGGCTCTAGACTCTGAGCTGTCAACACAGAGCCTGATGCTAGGCTCCATCTCAGAAATGGAGAGATCATGACCGAGCCAAAGTCAGACACTTAACAGACTGAGCCACCCAGGCACTCCCTTGATAGATGATCTTTAAAACAGGCATATTTAATGCAAAATTACTCAGAAAAATGGTAAGTGAAGAGATACAATATGTTAATTGGTAATTATGTTCTATGACCTGACTGATGTCTTGGTTCAGCTGATGTCATAGGCAGCTTAAATCAAATGTATTCAAGTTTCATAGAACAGACCATCTGTATTTATACAAATACTTCAGAGAAATAGCCCAAGTTATTTCTTGTAAAAAAATACTGCAACAAATATATTAATCATGAGATTTTTGAAGTTAGTCTTAAGTCACTACATGATAAGGGTATTGTCTTTTGTTACTGTTTTTCAGCATTTTATTAGAGGATCTACTAGCTAAGTTAAAAAGAAACAAAAAAATTAAAAAGAAAGAAAAAAATGTGAAGAAAACTAAAAATTGAAAAATAAAAATGAAATTATATATAATTTCATACATATAAACTTATATATATGAAAGTATATATATGAACTTATATATATATAAACTTATATATATGAAATTATATATATATGTACATATATATATGTAATGTTATTTACANAAGCAAAAATCCTTATATAAGCACAGGTACATCAAAATAAAAATTCTTACAATATAACTAAAATAAACATTTAGAAAATAAAATAACAAAAATATCCTATTTGCATCAGCGATAAAATCTATATGAAATGTAGAATTAAATTTAACAACATGATATCTAAGGAGCAAAAAAAAAAAAAATGACAGACATCAAAATAGTCTTAAATCCAAGCAGAGCTATACCATGTCCATGGTTAGGAGATAATCATACTATTCATACTACAAAAGGAGTAGCAAAACAAAAATTAAGCTTAAACTGAAGAAACTGGACACAGAACAGAGTAAACAGAAAGAAAGGAGATAGAAAAGGCTTATAAATATAAAAGCTGAAATTATCCAGCAGGATATAAATGCCTCCACCTCACAAACACAAACACATTTTACAATAAAAAAAATTTATCTATAAAAATTGACTAAGGAAGATGCAGAAAACAGATACAAATATAACTATAGAAGAACTTGAACATTTAGTACATGATTCATTCCTTCAAAAGTCACCAAATAAATATGATTTCATCAGAAACTTGTATCCAATAAGCAATATCTGTCATCAAAATTCTTTTGAATCCTTAAAAAGATGAACTGTGTAACAAATTAACACAATGCTCACAAGGAGAGCACACAGAAGAAAATTATAGGACTGTATTTTCCAGTTGTACAATCTATTCAACCAGAACCATCAGAAGGTTTATTTTTGAAATCATATTCCTAGACCTTAAAGCACTTCTCCCAAATCAGAATCTGAGATGAACAAGGGTGAGTAGGTGAGCATGACTGAAGCTAACAAACTATGTCCTTAATAGACTTGCTATGTGATTCTGATCATAGGTACTGAAGCTTAGAACCATGACCATAAACCAATATAAGTAATAAATATAGCAATATATATTGTATAAAATATAAACAACAAAAAGAAACAACTACAGAATAGCAAACAGCTCTAAAAGAATTAAAACATAATGATAAATCTCCAGATAGTACTTTGGGGAATTCCCAAACAACTCCAAGAAATTATCCATGCTTTGCTTGGGTACAATATTAATGTAACCCATATTATTTTTAGATAGTCCTAAGTTGATATTTGGAAAATATACTTTTACACTGAAATTTTATTTACTAATATTGATTGTAATTTAATTTGACATTCTTGCATTTCAACAAATTGAGGTTATATAGGGAGGAAAAAATATTGGTATTGTAGGCTTTAAATTATGCCAGTTAGGATTTTTTCATTCGCATTTTGCAGAACTAGAATCAATAATGATCTATGTGAATTGAATTAAGTCAATTTTGTAGCAGGGGAATAACCAATATGACATTTAAATGCCTCTTCCAGCTCCAGTTTTAAAGTTTTCCCATTATGCTTAAAGTTTTACCAGCAAATGAGAAATCTGTATGTATTATTGATTGGATTGAATTTTTTTCATAATGAAATGGGCCATTCTATATTCTCAAGTACTATAAAGTACCTTGAAATAACTATGGTGAATATTTCCCTGATCAATAATTATTTTAAATTCTGCTTCATGTGTCTCCAACAGAGCTTTTATGTATGGAGATTTTAGTATACCTTTATGATTCAAGGCCATGGCTGAAGCTGCTATAAGAAGAATTGATGATGTTCTCTGAACTATCTGTGATGTGCCATTTATACCAACTGGACATAAGTTCATTGCATTCACTTTTCTTATTACCCCATTATTCTTTGTTAATTGTTAAGCATATTTTAGTGAAATTTTGCATGTTTTGCTAATAAACTTGCATATAGTTCCCCCCAGCCTAGCACATTCATGTAACTATCTGTTGAGTGAATAGAATCACTCTAGATAACCTGGTTTGTGAATTGTCATCTAGATAATAAGGGCTAAGGAAACTTGAAATTTGAGCAGGGTTGGAGGGAGTGTTTGTGCTAAAATCACAAAAATGTCTAAATTATTACAAAGGGTAGAACAAGTTGGTAATATCATTTTGACTAGATGCATTGCTTCCTAGGATCACAGTTTCTCAGACAAATGATTATGTTGGCAAATGAAGACATTAAAGATGGTAAAGAAAAAAGTAATGCCAATGAGGATTCCTTGGTACTTCTGGGGAATAGGGACTAATTCCTCTATTTTAAGGAGAGACTGTTGCAGGGGCCCAGCCTCTGCAAGCCAGGGCTGGCCCGGAGAGTGATGGTTGGAGTCGGTGAAGAAGACCCGGAGCCAGCCTCTTCAGGTGGACTGCTCACATTTATTTTTCAGCTTAGGGTTTTTATATAGCAAATCCAAACAATCATGCTTAAACAATTTACATTTTTTGAATACAGTCATAGGATTTAACATTTCTAAGTTTTCCTGGCAACAATGATTTCAAGGTACATGATTTCCACTTCAACCAATAAAATTTAACCAGGTCATCATAACAAAGTTCTACATATTGTTTACTATGTATGGCAGGGTATCTAAGGATAAGTGAAGCATATTGCCAGAATACATGAGATCACAGTGCCCTTTAATGGTTTAAATTCAGTGGCATGCAAAAACAGGATATACTTGTACCTGCGGTTATAGGTAATAGACTCTCACAACCCCTTACTAAGAAAGAACAATGTCAACATTTATCATAGATGACGTATGGAAATGTTTTACGTGGATCAACTAGAATTTGGCCTCTGCATTTACCAATCTCATTCTTTGGCCAGAACAATCCATAAGTTGCTTTACAGGCTTTAGGTCAGCAGGCAAATATTTCTCTAACACTTTTCTGAGAAAGTCCTCCAAAACTAGTAAGTCTTGTTTTTGTCTCTACTTATGGCATAATAATGTATTCTTACTGACAATTAGACCCATACAAGGAAAATGAATTCTAGGTCTCTTATAGACCCCATGTGTACCGGACTGTCTCCAATTTTGCTAATTGATACAATAATCATTAGACAACATCTGATTGAGGAGGTGGACATCATATTTAGGTACATTCCATTTTGGAGGAAGAAGGGGAACTTTGGGCGATTCTGGTTTCATATTAACCCTAGAATAGACTAACAGCAGAAGTGAGAGTAAAAGGTACAGACTAAGTAGAGAAGAAGAATTCTTCAGGGGGTTCTTCTGACTGCCTTTGCAGTCTTTTCCCACAGGTTTTTCCCTGGGCCTTGCCATCAGGGATGACCTATACAGTTTCGGTCTCCGGCAGACAGTGGGTATGACAGAGATGAAACTGACAATGCCAAGTCAGATTGCTTTCATGGGCATAGCTTGTATTATCCTTATGAGCAGAGGCAAAGTTATTGTCTGGATGTTGGTGAAAGATTTGTAGAGAAAGTCTTTTGAGTACACGTGTGCTTCCTCTTGATTACTTTGGGCTGTGTTTACATGTGTAATTCTCTCCTTTTCCACTCTCAAATACCCAAAACAACCTTCATCTCAAGTGCCATGAAGTCACCAAGAGAGGCAAATATCCACAGAGACAATAAGGATTGACTAAGCAACCAGTCTCATCTGGTATGTGGTAGGTGATATAGAACATCAGAATTGTATGTATGGTATCATTTATGTTAAGAAATTAAAAGTAGTCAGGAAGGTATAAATTACTATGAGTCAGGAATTTTACATAATTTTTTCTGATTCTTAGAATACTAAGAAGTAAGAATTAATTTTCAAATTGCACAGATATGCTCAGAGAGGTTAAGTAACCTGCTTAAGGTCACACAGTAAGTGGTGGGTTTCAGATTCATCTCTTTTTTTTGCCACCAATGTCTATGCATGTTCCATTTCTCTACATACTTGAAGTGAATTATTCCATCAATAGCATTCAAATTTCCATCAATAGTATTCAAATTTCTTGGTAATTAATAAACTGTCCAAGGGTCTATTATATCATTTAATTTTAACATAACTGCCATATATTTCAGCATCTGAAATGAACTTTCACAGAATTATTAGCAGTTACTTGAAGTAATGTATTCCAAAATATATACTAGATTGCTCATAATTCAAACTAATGATTTCCATTAAGAAACTATTATAAGTAATGTAAAGAATCAACATGGGTCATTAAAAACTAACATGCATAAATATAAATTTAATGCCACTATCAGATGAAGAATGAAATCTTACTGAATATCTCAAAGTCAGTGGAGATGGACCTCAGACTTCTAGTTTAACCATGTGTGTTTATGGTAATATTGCTTGCCAGGAAGGGGATGTCTAAATTGAGTTATGAAGACAGTTCTAGAGTGGAAATTTATATATCAAGTGAGGTGAGAGGTAAGTAGTAGGAAACCAGAAAAGAAATATGTTGAAGATGCAAGTTTGGTAGCTCTCTGCATTTGGAGGACATTATAGTGTGAAAAATGAATAATATCAACTTGGGCAAGAACATAGAGAAAAGAAGTGAAATTGGCAAAAAGAAACTGAGAGTTATGTCCTGGTCAAAAAGAAAGAAACAGAAGACAGTATTTTCATAAAAGCAAAGAAAAAGAAAGAGTATTTCAGGAAGGAAAAATAAAAGTCTATACTACCCAAATAAACGTACACATTCAGTGCAATCCCTATCAAGATAACACCAGCATTCTTCACAGAGGTAGAAGAAACAGTTCTAAAATTTGTATGGAATCAGAAAAGACCTCGAATAACCAAAGTAATGTTGAAAAAGAAAACCAAAGCTGAAGGCATCACAATTACAGACTTCAAGCTGTATTACAAAGCTGTAGTCATCAAGACAGCAAGGTACAGGCACAAAAGCAGACACATAGATCAATGGAAAAGAATAGAGAACCCAGAAATTGACCCACAAATGTATGACCAATTAATCTTCAGCAAAGCAGGAAAGAATATCCAATGGAAAAAAAAGACTGTCTCTTCAGCAAATGGTGTTGGGAAACGACAGCAACATTGCAGGAAAATGAACCTGGACCACTTTATTACACCATACACACAAAAAAATTCAAAATGGATGAAAGACTTAAATATGAGACAAGAAATAATCAAAATCTTAGTGAAGAAAACAGGAAACAACCTCTTTGAGTTCAGCTGCAGCAACTTCTTACTTGACATGTCTCCAGAGGCAAGGGAAACAAAAGAAAAAATAAACTATTGGGACCTCACCAAGATAAAAAGCTTCTGCATAGCAAAGGAAATAATCAACAAAACTAAAAGGTAACTGATGGAATGGGAGAAGATATTTGCAAAGAATATATCAGATAAAGGATTAGTATCCAAAATCTATAAAGAACTTATCAAACTGAACACCGAAAAAGCAAATAATCCAGTGAAGAAATGGGCAGAAGACATGAATAGATACTTTTCCAAAAAAGACCTACAGATGACTAACGGACTCATGAAAAGAAGCTCAACATCTCTCATCATCAGAAGAATACAAAGCAAAACCAAAATGAGATACCACATCACACCTTCAGAATGGCTAAAATCAACAATTCAGGCAACAACAGATGTTGGCAAGAACGCAGAGAAAAGGGAACATTTTGCACTGTTAATGGGAATGCAAACTGGTGTAGCCACTCTGGAAAACAGTATGGAGGTTCCTCAAAAATTTAAAAATAGAATTATCCTACAACCTAGGGTTGTTACTAGGAATTTATCCAAAGGATACAAAAATGCATATTCAAAGGGGCACATGCACCCTGTGGTTTATAGCAGCACTATCAACAATAGCCAAATTATGGAAAGAGCCCAAATGTCCACTGACTGATGAATGGATAAAGAAGATGTGGTTTACTAGCAAGAATAAGGGGGCCATTATCATTTCTTCAAAACTGTTTGATTTCATTTGTCATAATCTTGTTTAGGATATTTGTATCTGTGTTCATGGATTTTTCTGTGATTTTCTTTGCTCATACTGTTCTTGTCTGATTCTGATACGAAGTTTACACTGACCTCAGGCAACAAGTAAGACAATTTTCTCTCATTCGTTATTAAATAGATGATGTTTAAACTGAAATGATCTATTTCTTAAAAGTAGAAACTGAGCCTGTGTGGCTCAGTCAGTTGAGTTTCCGACTCTTAATTTCGGATCAGTTCGTGATCCTAACAGGGGGTGGAGATTGTTTGGGATTCTCTCTCTCTTTCACTCCCCAGATCACCTGCTCTCTCTCTCTCTCTCTCTCTCAAAAGAAAAAAGGAAAAAAGAAAAAAAAACCTGTCTGTAAAATTGGGTCAGATGTTAGCTTTGTGAAAATATTTTTAACTTTGTATTTCATTCATTCATGCATTTTGAAGGGGGTAAGGACAGAGAGAGGGAGAGAGAATGAATTCTGATCCCCGAGTCTCAGGGCTCCATCTCACAAACTGTAAGATCATGACCTGGGATGAAATCCACCCAGGCGCCCCTAACTCTAAGAATTTTGTGCTTTATATGAATTTTGTGCTATTTTTTCTTCTTCATTCAATATCAATAAGTAAAATTTTTCTAGACTTTCACACATTGGATCTAATTTTTGGAATTTAAGTGTAAAAGTTTTTTATGGTGGTCACTTGTCTTTCTAATTAGTGCCTATTTCTAGTTATGCCCTTTATCATTATAATTCATTCATTCATTCATTCATTCATTTATGCTTCTCTTCTTCTATTCTTAGTGAATTTTGCTACTGTTTCCCTTATTTTGTTAGTCTTTCAAATAATCACTTTTTAACTTTGTGGATTCCATTATATCTTAATAGGTTTTATGCAACTTTGCTTATATCTTTACTTTTGATTTCTTTGGTTTTATATTGTATTTTCCCTCACATCTCAGTTCAGATACTTAAACTTACTATTTTTAGGCTGTCTTCTCTTTTAATATAAACATTGAATGCTATGAATTTCCCTCTATGTTATGCTTGAATGTGTATCATGATTATTTAATTTATCTGAAAGTGATAACCATTATTTTTAAAACACAATTTTGCCAGGTACCAGAATTCCAGGTACTTGATAGTGACTTTCTCTCAAACATTGAAGACTGGTTTTCACTGTCTACTTTGCTATTAAAAAGTCAGTTGTCAGTTTTATTGTCACTGCTTTGCTGGTGATCTCATTTTCTGTTATTTATTGATCTTCTTTGGCTTCAAGGTTAAATCTTCGTTTTGTCTTTGGTGCTTTGCAGTTTTAATGGAATATTTTTTGGAATGATCTTTTCCTATTTATTTTGCTTATGTATACTGTAATTTTATTATGTGCATTTATCTTTGATAAATGTATTCATTAGTTTAAAACAAATGAGCTTAACATCTCTTCATAGATTGATTCTCTATATGTTCTTCTGGTACTTTATGATAGTGACTCAACTTTTTATTCTGCATGCTTTTGTTTTTATATTTTACATTGTTTTGACTCTCTGATGCATTTTGGATATTAATTATTTGTGGTCTAGTTGGCAAATTCTCTTCTTACCTTAACTTTTGTAGTTTTAACCCATCCATCCAGTATTTCATACTAAAAATCATATTTCTTCCAAAAATTATGTTTGATTTTGTTTTCAAATATCTTCAGTCATTCATTGTAGACCCTTTCTGCTTCACCAATTTTGGTATTTCTTCTATATTTTAGCTTGTCCTAAATTCATTTATTTTATATTGTATCTGAAATTAGTTGTATTCTACATTAGCTTGTATGTGATTGTAATTTGGTTTATTTATTTTCCTGCTGAATCTCAGTCACGTTGGCTTGTTTCCTTGTTTATTTTCACATTTCTTAAACTTTTCTTATTTTTATTGAAAATTTGGTTCCTTGAACTCATGGGAATTCCTGCAGCCTCTTATCACTTTGCTTCTTCCCACATCTGTGGTGCTGCTACTAAGATAGGGACCATTTTCATGACCTTTGTCCCCAGCCCCCAGTTTACTGGAGAAGAAATAATTCTAAATACAGTTCTACCATTTTGCCAGTGATTTACAGCTCAGCCCTCAGATGACAGTATGCACTATATAAATATTTTCCCTCAGAATCACCTAACTTTTTGCATGTCAATACTTGTTTCCTGCTCAGATATCATTCCCCAACCCTTTTTGAGAGGAGAGTTGATAATTTCCTTTACTTCCTGCAGGCCATAATGTGTTATAAAATTCTTCCTATAGGGTCTCTTTCCACATCTGGAGTGAAAGAGACTTTCAGAAGTGCAAGATTTTTAATTATTCACTATTTAGAGAATCTATTCTCTGTTAGTATACACAATCAACTCCTAACTGTTTAGATCACATCTTTCTTTTCTAAATCTTAAATAAGTTGCAAGATTTTCACTTAAGGTTGAGACATAGAATTTGTTTTAAAAATGTTTTAGTTGGTATTTCAGTTTTGACAGCAGAGGATTTCACTTTTTTTTCAGCCTCATTTACTGGTATGGAAAGTTTTTTAAGAATCGTATTTCAATTAATTAGTCTTATATTATCTTTGACTAGGGCAAATTGATTTTTATTCTTAAGGCAATATAAATAGTTGTAACATTTTGTTCTATATCATGTTGAAATTATTGAAACAGAAGAAAATTAGACTTTATGTCTGGGTGTTATGTGTTAAAGGGCAATGGAGGAGTTAAATTAAATATCATAAAATACAGGCTGTCTTTACTTCAATGCTTATGGATTTGCTGGTATAAAACTTCATGGAGATATATATTTTGTAGATTTTATACTTCCTTTTTAAAATCCTCTTGCTGAATCTACAAGCATGTGCATTAGCTCCTACAAAGAACAGAATCAATGTGGACCATATAAATTATAGCATCTGATAATAGCCTGATATGTTGGCACTCTATCATTCTTTTATCTAATTCTACCTTTGAGGAAAGTCAATTATCTTGGAGCTGAAATATTTGATCAAAGCTAAATTTGTTTTTCTGGCTCTGTAAAGCATGCAGCATTTAGGTTGTAACTGTGGCTAAATATTTGTGCACTTAAAATATTTTAAAAAGGTATCTAAATACGGAATTAAATAAAATTCCCAGCTTTATAGAAATTTTAGTCTCACTAAACTCTCAAAATTAGTGTTTTCTCTTTCTTTTTGGGCAGTTTTCAGTCTTAACCCCATTACTGGATACATTTTGAGCCTATAAGCAGATAATACCACATCAGAATGACTTCCATTTGTCTCTTACTGATATTAGAATTTTGAATCAGGACATAAATTGTAGCTGCTTAAAATTTCCCTGTAGATAAAAATAACCAGGTTAAGAATGTCTCAATCCCACAGAAACCACACTGATTCATTATTTCATAATGTAAACATCGCCATGAACAATTTCTAATAACTTTGTAGCAGCATTCTGCTTGTCCATATCCAGGATTTCCAGAAAACAAAAACAAAAACAGAACAAAATAATCTTATTTTCTTAAAGTGTTCCACACTTAAATACTACTGGAGTTGAAAGCTCTAAAATACTTGTTAATTATTTTTCATCGTAAGAAAGGTGAAAAGCAATTTGGAATCATAAGAATCCCTAACAAATCCATATTAACTGAGAGAATGAATTATAAGGCATTATTTAAGACAGTTGATTAATTTTTTTCAAGAATCACAGTTGCTTAAACCACCTCCAAATTACTAAGTTGAGGTTTTGCCTTAGGAATTAGATTTCCATATGGAATATTTATTTGTCTATAAATAATTTATATGCTATAATTCCAAAAGGCAGTCTACAAGAAGAAGACATTCCCTATGTATATTGATTGATCCTATTAACTTCTTTGGATAATACTGATTTCTAAAATGAGGGGAAGAGCATATGTATAAACGTGTGTGTGTGTGTGTGTGTGTGTGTGTGCACGCGTATGTCTGTATAAAATTTAGTACAGTCTTGGGGCACCTGGGTGGCTCAGTCGGTTGAGCAGCCTACTTCCGCTCAGGTCATGATCTCACGGTCGTGGGTTTGAGCCCCGCATTGGGCTCTGTGCTGACAGCTCAGAGCCTGGAGCCTGCTTCAGATTTCGTGACTCCCTCTCTCTGTGCCCCTCCCCCACTCATGCTTTGTCTCTCTCTGTCTCAAAAATAAACTAATAAAAAAAATTTAGTACAGTCTTGGACAAACGATTATAGATACTGAAATAATGGCATTTGAATCAATATGTTATGTCATATATCTGTTGGTGTCTTAATGTTAACCCACCCCAGAGTCTGCAGATTGACAAGAGCCGTTTCTGAATTCATTATAGTAGGATTTTTTATGTTGCCTTCCTAGAATGAGAATTTTCAGTCTTACTCCCTGTTGTCTCTTATACTGATGCCAATTTTGGGGAAGACTTTCCAATAGACTCAGTTAAGAACTCCTGTAACTTTTTGCCTTAACTTCTTCAACATAATCTTTAGTGTTTCTCAGGTCCTTTTAGTTTATCAAATTCTTAATCTTGAACCTAACTGCTTTGCTCCTACATTACACTGTATTTCTGTGTCTCCTTCCTTCATACTCCTCTTCCTCTTCATTTTTATTTTTTAAAAAGGCATATCTTGGGGTGCCTGGCTGGCTTGGTCAGAGGAGCAGGTGACTCTTGATCTCAGATCAGGGCTATGAGTTCAAGTCCTACATTGGGTGGAGAGATTACAAAAAACATAAACTTTTTAAAACAAGATATACTTTGATAAATTTGAGGCATGATCTAGAAAAACTTGTTTTACATCTAAGGAATTTAACTCCTTTTGCATAAAATGATAGAATTGGACTAGTTTCTACTAGAATTCTACTTGGTTCTGTCCCTTAAGCTCTTCAAACAATTTTGTCTTATATTTTTGGAAGTATGTTGTGTAGTTTGCAATTAAGATATATATATGTATATATATATGCAATGTTAAATTAGTACACAAAATAATGATGTCACAGTATATTTAACCTGTGCTTATTGCAAGTGTAGCTACTATCTGTTATCACGCAATGCTACTACAGTACCATTGACTATATTCCCTATGCTGTACTTTTTTTCTTTTCTTTTCCTTCCTTTTTTTTTTCTTTGAGGGAGTCAGTAGAGATGGGCAGAGAGGGACAGAGAGAAAATCTTAAGCAGGGTCCACTCAGCACAGAACCCAGTGCGGGGCTTGATCCCACAACCCTAGGATCAAGATCCTAGCCAAAATCAAGAGTCAGACACTCAACTGTCTGAGCTCCCCCAGGTGCCCCTCTATGCTGCGCTTTTTATTCCTGTGACATTCATTCCACAGCTGGAAGTCTTTAAGTCCCACTCACCCTCACCCATGTTGCCCATCCCCCACCCATACCCTTCTGTCAACCATCAGTTTGTTCTCTGTATTTATAAGTCTGGTTTTACTTTTTTGTTTCTTTATTCATTTTTTTTAGATTCCACATGTAAGTGAAATTATATGATATTTGTGTTTCTCTGTCTTCTCTATCTATGTTTTTGCAAATGGCAAGATTTCATTCTTTTTTATAGTTAAATTATATATATATAATGTCTTTATGCATTCATCTATGCATGGCCACTTGGGTTGCTTCCATATCTTGGCTGTTGTGAAGCATGCTGCAGTAGACATAGAAGTGCAGATATCTTTTTGAATTTAGTGTTTTTACTTTCTTTGAGTAAACGCCCTCTAGTGGAACTAATGGATCATATGGTAGATGTGTTTTTGATTTTTTAAGGAACCTCCATATTGTTTCCCAGAGTGGCTGCACCAGTTTGCATTCCAACCAACAGTACAGAGGGTTCTTTTTTTTCCACATCCTTGCCAATACTTGTACGTGTTATTTCTTGTGTTTTTAGTTCTAGCCATACTGATAGGGGTGAGGTGATATCTTAATGTGGTTTTAATTTGCATTTTTTGATGATTAGTGATGTTGAGCCTCTTTTTAAGTGGCTCTTGGCCATCTGCATGTTTTCTTTGGCAAAATGTCTATTCAGGTCTTCTGTGCATTTTTTAATTGGATTATTTTGGGGGGTTGGTGTCGAGTTAAAACATATTTTAAGTTTACAGTTTTGAGCCTATCTGAGCAATTTCTTCATAATATGGGATTCGTTTAAATAAGCCTTTTAGTAAATGGTCTTGCTTCAACCAAGAAAAACTATATTTTCAAAATAGTTATTTTCTTTATACTTACATAATTTTAAATTTACAGAAGCTTTTTGGTGACCTGTTTTCTATTATGTTTAAGTTTTGAGCCATTGACCAAATGTATCTCTTTCTGTCAGCTCAATCTGATATGAGGTGCAACATTTAGAGGATTGAGTGCAATATTCATTTCTGAGTATTTAAGGATTTTCTCAAAGTAATAAGAAATGATGAGTGAATTGAGAGGCATTTGGTTTCTGGGTGTGAGAGAAGTTTTTCCTGATCCAGTCAGAGAAATATGTGTACTTCTTACTCCTTTGTTTACAAAGAAACTTACCTTTTTTACCTTGATTCCCAGGAAAGGAAATGATGCCCCAGAATGAATCTTGCACCATTTCCATTCATTACCTTTTGCTGTAACTCGTAACTCATTGTTTTATACCAACCATCTTCATGCAAAACCTGATCTCTTACGTCACTTGAATTTAGCTACCTCCTTTCCCTTGTCATTGAGTCTTAACAGTTCCAGACCAAGGTCACTTACTTGAATGGGTTCACAATGTTCCTGAAAAGACCAGAGGTAAGACCTTCCAAATATTTAGCAGTTGATTATTTGTGGAAGGCCTTTCACATAATCAGATAACACTTTTTCTTTTCAAATTCATTTTCCTGTTATTATAATCCATACAATTTCCCCAGAGGTCATCTGTTATAAGTTTACTTTAACAGCTATCATCCAACTGTGTCACTAGTAAGAAATTAAAAATTAGTTTAATATAAATGGCATGAAATAAGTCTCCTTATAATGACAACACTGTAATTATTAGCACATTCTCATTATTGAAAGTTGCTTACTTTAGAACATTAGTCTCTTGTATTTAATCTGTCTGATGATGGTTAAATACAGTATGTTCATTAGCACTTGAACAAAAGCTTTCTAATAACACTTAATATGTTTTCTAAGTAAACCTTAATTACAAATTCTCACAGTGTATGAGATGTCTAGTTTTGCCAAAGCAGAGGAGATTTTTTTTTTAAAATGTTTAGCATGATGAAAATGAGGACTCTTTCAAAGCTTACAAGGTATTTGATAACCTCAGTTCTATAAAGGCCAGTGAGCCCAGCAGTATTTCTATGCAGATAGTATGTTTACAGAGATGCCATCATTTGTACACTTTATTAAAATACAGTACAATGCATATTTGAAACCTTCACACAGGATGAAAATACATCAAGTTTATTTTAAGATTAATCTAGCAAGGAGTATTGTCATTGTAAAAGATGAGTGGAACTAAGACCTATTTTAATGTTTTATGAAAACATTATTAAGAAATCTATCATTAGTTGCATTCTCCCTCAAGTCTCTAACCTCAGTTAAAATACATTAAGCTTACTTTAAAATCAATAAAGTATTTTAAAAGTTTTTTTTCCTGGCACAAAGCAAAAACGGGATGTATTTATTTTAATCTCCCTTCAACACCAATGCCTAATCCATCATGTGGGTTCATGTATTCCCCTCCACAATATTATTTTGTTGAATAAATCAACATTTCAAAGTGTACATTTCAATTATTTCCTAGACTAAATAAGAAAATCTTGCTCAGTACTAGTTGATTTTTTGTATTGTTTGGTCTTCATGGGTGGCTATTTGTTTCCCTACTGATCCCTTTGCACCCAAATTGAGTCAGACTGGAAAACCACACAACTCAAGAAATCTGTAGGGACACAGAAGAATACATGTCTATGATTTCACCCAGATGAAGTATCTAAAATAGACATAATCATAGAAATAGAAAGTAGATTATTACCAAAGGTGGGCAGAGGGAGGAAGAATTAGTGTTTAATGAGTACAGAGCTTCAGCTTTGCAAAGAATGTGAATAACTTAACACGACTAAATTGTATATTTAAAAATGGTAAAGATGATAAATTTAATGACATGTGCTATTTACCTCAATTAGAGAAGAAAAGAAGGAAGAGGGAAGGGGAGGAGGGAAGGAATGAAGGAGGGAGGGAAGTAAGGAGGGCGGGAAAAAAGGAAGGAAGGAAGGAAGGAAGGAAGGAAGGAAGGAAGGAAGGAAGGAAGGAAGGAAGGAAGGAAGGGCAAGCTGTAGGGATTAATCACATCCTAACCATGGGAACTCTTCCTCATGGTATTTATTATATTTTCTGCTTGTTAATTCCATTTTCCTCTCTTAGTCTACTGATTAACCCTTTCACCTACTCTTAATATTGTGTATCCACTCCATAGTCTCTGTTGTCTTATAATTCTGCCTTAACAAAATAATTCATAGACCCACTTCTATCCACTGTCGTCTCTCTGGAATTTTAAGCTTCTATTCTTAATGTCTTTTTGTTTTGTTTTGTTTTGTTTTCTGGTTTACTCAATACAATTTCAGAGAGAGAATATTGTAGTCTCAGTTCATTCTTTGCCGGTAGTGCACATCATATTTAGTTGTCTCTCTCATTGAATGACTGTGGTTGGCAAACTGAATCAGTAAACAGTATTCAGGTGAAATGATTTGAGCTATCATCATAGCACTGTCTCTTAAGCAGTGGGCAGCAACATTTTAGAATATATTGTAGCTGCAGTGGGCCTTATAATTGACAGATTGAGTTCGTTGGCTTTTATGTCCTTAGTCCTTGGCTTTCCCTTTCCAAGAAAAATTTTGTTTTCATCTTGTTCCCACAATTTTTTAAATAACTCAACGCTTCCTACAAATAAATATATTCTTCCTCAACTATCCATTTGTTCTTCTCCCTTTCACATATTTACAGACATTCACAGAAAAGATATTCAAGGTAAAAAAAAAAATTGTGCACTGCTCACTTTTAGTATTATCTATAGTGTCTAACCTGACACAGAGAATTTTTGGTAAATATTTGTCAAATATCTCCATTGCAAATACAAATATATTTTTGCATCATTGAACAAAAATATAATTGTTAAGGATGACCTATGTTTTGTCATTAAGGTCTAACAATCATTAGGATGATTTCTGGATTTATTTTACTCTCCGTGGCAACTAAGAACTACTTGTAGATATAGAAAGTTTGCTGTTTCTTGCACTCAGCTTTTAACAGTATAAATATGTCTGTATTTAGCTTTAAGGTCTACTGTTGTTAATTCAGAGAAGTGAGAGATTTTTCTTATTTTTTATCTTTAAGCCAGTTAGCAATCAATGACAGTACCCTCTCAACTCCACTAAATCCCTAAAGCAAAATGTAGCCATTTTCTACTGAGTCTATAAAAGTTTTACATAAATATAGCCTTTTTAATTTACACAACTGTTTTCAAAGTCTGCTTGAGAGAAAAAAAAAAGAACTGAGTTTCTAGTCTTCCTTCTCCCATAATTAGACATGTAAACTTGAACAAGCCATTTAACCTGTCTGTTCCCATTTATGGATTTGTTAAAATGAGTCTTTGAAAGATTTTCACTTTTGATCTTTCCAGCAGGTGAAAGACAAAATCCTCTTATATGGACTACCCAATACCAGTTTTGCTTGCAAATTATGGAATCCTCATCCACTTCCTAAAATCATTAACTTTCACTCTGGACATACGTGAGATATCCAATGGCAAAGTATCAAACAAAAAAAATTAAACTAAATCCCTTTTCCTGTTATATTTGCATTGAGAGGTATTTTTGAGGTATTATTATTATACTGAGGTATTATTCAGACCTGTTCAAGAGAGACTCCTGTCCTCTTTGGAATTCAATGTAAATATGCGTCTACTCAGAGGTAGGACCTCATTCTGTCCTGATACAGTATGCTCTGACAGAATACAGAGTTAGTTTTCCATCCATTCAGTGAAGGATATAACTGCCTCTCTGAACTTCATCCCCTGTTAGATAGTAATCCCCACTTCCACCTGGCAGAGATGAGACTTAACTTGGTTTATTTTTATGAGTGTTTTAACACACTTACCCTTTCAAGAGAATATTTCTACTCGGCCCCCTAGACAAATAATGAAAACACCCAGATGCATAATACAATATGTGCTTTGCTTACTAACAGTTCCTCAAAATTGAGTAAATGCAGCACATCTGGATGAGCTAAATGCATTTTTTAACTTCTATGATGACCTGTCATTTTAAATCCTGTATTTCAGTTGCTTTTATCCGTCATATCCCCTGCTCAGTCTCTCTAAATGAGGTTCACTTTTCACTGCGGTCTCAGAAGCAATTTCTCATGGTTTCTCACAGACCCCTAGACTCCAAACATTATTAAGATTTTTCCATATACATTATAAGCCTTTCTAAAGCCTAACAGTGAATCATCATAATTTTGTTATGCCAAATCCGTAGGTGATAGAAACAATAAAAAGGAAACCCAGAAAGGACTCACACTACGTTTTAGCAAATGATTTCTGACCAGTTTGACAGCTCTATAAAGTTTTAAGAAATGTCTATTCGCTTCTCTTCACATCCTTTACCACTGCTCTTTATCTTATATAATGAGTAAATCTAGTGAATACTTCCTTGATCCTCTACTCTCTGCCTGTGCTTGGGCATATTAACCCTATCAATTTGTAAATATGTAACAAGATTAAAGAGAATTGGATACTAGGGACAACCGTGATACCACAACCCTAACATAACCTTTGTTTGCATTCTTGTGTTGGTTGCCTTCCAGACCTCATCTGTATGAATAACTATTTTGAGTCCATATGAATAACACGGTAATCAGTAGAATGCTCATATGTTTACTTATGGCTTCTTTCCTGGACATAACATTGTATGTATGTTTTAAGTTGTGTTATATTCATAATTGTCTTTTACAATAGCTTTTAATCTCTTTATTACTTTGACGCATTTTGATGAACTGCTAGGCAAAACGTATGACCTGTATATCTCATTTAAATGCACATTTGTTTCACTGAAATAAATTTAATAGTTTACAGATATCTTTTTAAGATTTATTATATACTGTTACTGCTGAAAAGCTTTTTCTCTTCTTGCATATATTTGAGCATTTATTTCTTAATACTCTTCTGCACAATTTTGTACTTCTCTTTTATGTAATAATTATATTAAACCACCATATTCCCTGAAATACTTTTTCTAGACTATTTGCTTTTTTTAGCTGTGTCTGTTATCTTAGAACCATTTTATTTTTTAAGTAGTTGATCAGGACTCTTTCAATCTTTAGTGACTCTTAGAAACAATAGTTTAATTTTATTTCACCTACAAGTTGTGTTAAATGTAAGACACTAAAGGACAAATAGCAGAATAGAGGAAACTAGGAGTTGCTATATCAAAATATCTTAATATCTAAGAAATGTGTTGAAACTAATGGCATAATTGAGTTCTTTTATTTTCTCTCTATTTTGAATTGCTACTTAATGATATCACTTCAGATATGGGTAACTGAAGACGTTATTACTTCCTTACTGCAATTCAAGAAGTCATTTATATAAACTGATATTTGCATAAGCTTATGTTAATTAAAATTATTGCTTTAAGCCAAAGGAGTCTTGCCTAATGAGGGTCATTGTTTGGCGGAACACTAACATATCTGTCTTTGCAGTAGCCCATATAGAAAAACTAAGTCCATGCAAAGGCCTAAAGAACTCTATGCTATAGAATACCCCCTACTCCCCAAAGCCAACCTATGTATCTTAAATATACCCTTTGGTTAATGATACATATTACCTTTAAAAATAAACTGTCAGTTCTTTTGCTATCAAAAATGGGTTTATTTGGGAATAGCAGGGAATTGAAATTTGGGTTATGCAAGCCATGGCAAAACTGTAGCAAGTCCAGAGAACAGAGGAGAGAAATTCTCTTTTATAGAGGAGAGGAGGCAGCTGGGAGAGTCGACCATGAACAAAAACTCCATTGGACTAAACTGGGGAGTTTGAACTGTAGAGGATTTTCATTGGCCAAAAAGGAAACTAGAGCCCTAAAATGCAAAATTATGTTTCCCAAATCATCCTTGATGGCCACCTAAGGTGGGACATATGATCATAATATCCATATCACAGCAATAGTATTAAAACATTTCTCCAGGGGTACCTGGCTGGCTCAGTAGGTTAAGTGTTGGACTCTTGGTTTTGGCTCAGGTGATGATGTCATGATTCATGAGTTCAATCCCTGAGTCAGGCTCCGTGCTGACAGCACAGAGCCTGCTTGAAATTATCTCTCTCTCTCTCTGTCTATCGTCCCCACTCTCTCTGCTTCTCACCCTGTCTTTCTAAGTAAATTAATAAATAAACATTTAAAAAACCCCACTTCTCTATACCCTCAAAATATACCCAGGAGGACAGAGATGCCCTGTAGAGTTTCCAGGAACTATTTATAGAATCACCCATAATTTGAATGAGTTTATACAGGAAAAATCAGTAATCTACTGGGGAACATTTAAGAAAATCTGTTTATTATATTTCCTGGCATTATTTCTTTCATTTGATTCATTTAATATCATTTTTATCAAACAAGTTTCTTTTCATTTTTCTGTTTTTATCATTATTTTTTTAATTTTTAGAGAGAGGCAGAGAGAGAGAGCATGAGCCAGAGAGGGAATCTGAGGGGAAGAGGGGTAGAGAGATGAGGTAGAGACAGAGAGAGAGAGAGAGAGAGAGAGAATCTTAAGCAGATTCTATGCTTAGTGTGGAACTCAGTGTAGGCCCTGGGAATATGACCTGAGCCAAAATCAAGAGTCTGGTGCTCAACTGACTGAGCCACCCAGGCACCCCAAACAAGTTTCTTTTCTAATTGTCTAGAAAGGTATTAATTCGTTGGTGGTTGTGACGGGAGAATTTCTCCTTTAACTAAAAACCGTATCTCTTCCCATCAACACATAAACACATACACATCCTCCTGTGATTTTTAAAAAATATCTCTGCTTCTTTTTTTCCCCATATCCTGACCCCTCATCCTTATCTACTGCCACTATCATCAGTCACAGAGTATCTCTAGCCTCTGCATCTACCTTGTCCAAATCCCATTTTCTTCCCTAAGAAGAGCTAGATTAGGGAGTTCATCAATTTGTGATTAGAATAAACTCATGGAAGTCTCTGTGTCATAGTCAGTTTGGGCTGTGACAACAGAATTCCATAGACTGAGTGGCTTAAAAAACTATTTCTCATAGTTCTGGAGGCCAGAAGTCTGAGATCAGAATGCCAGCTGGTAGGGCTTTAGTGAAAGCCTTCTTCCTGGTAAACTTCTTGTGGTGTCCACACATAACAAAGAGACATTGTGTCTCCAGTGTCTCTCTTTATAAGGCTTTCATGACAATGATATAATTACTGTCCAAGATGGGTATTCTTATCTCTTGCTTTTATTCTCTCTGGTAAGCTAGCTGAACTCTGGTTGAGCTTTTTGCTCTTGAGTGCATATCACCAAAATGCCCTTTGCTGCTAAGAGCACACTTAGGCATGAAGTCTCCCACCTTCTGTTTCAAATAATGTTAGGTCCTGGGAGAGCTTCACATATCTGTTTTTTTGCACTGTCTCTTCCCCTTGCTCAGAAGGTGTGAGTTCCTGCACTGGAGCTGGGTAAGAGGACAGTAGCTTAGTTCCTTGATTTATGATACCTTTGATTTTGACCAGAGCACTGGGATGGGACAGTATCCTCTGGTCTTCTTGGCTTGCTTCTCCCACTATGGAGCCTCGGCTATATGAGTGAGCTGCAGTAAGGGCAACATGAGTCCCAAAATTCTTGGCTTGCCCCTGCTATGGTCAACTTCTGTCCTGTAAATGGGGGATAGGTGAAGAAGGGAGCTCTCAATTTTTTGGCCATACTGAAGCTGGAGGTGGGAGATGAAAAATGATGGCAGACTGCCCTTATCAGTGAAATAATCTATGCCTTGCTGGGGGTTGAGGTAAAGAGGAACCATTTTTCTTGGCCATATTTGGCTAAATTAGAGCTTCTGTTATCATGGAGAGTTGGGGACAGATTAGGGAGAAAACAGGTACCACTGACTCTCAGTTTTCTTACTGAGATACAGATTTTCTTGAATGTATGTCTTTTTCATTTGATGTATACACTTAGAAACATTTCAGAGACATTATTTTAAAAACAAAACAAAACAATGTTTACCAATTACGGCTGTTTCTTGGACAGTGGGTCTAGGGAGTTTCTCATGCCACCATTCTGGAAGTTACCCTTCTTTTCTTCCCCAAGAAGACCAATATCCTGAAGTTGTGTGCTCATTAAGTCTATATGCTATAATTTATCACATAGGTTACAAGTGTGGGATGTCTGGTCTGTAATTCAGTTATGCTGCTGGAATCAGTCTGTGTCTTCAGGTATGTCAGGCTCCCAAAGCTGAGTTAGTGCCAGCGCCTTTGAATTACCTTACTTTCTTGGGAAGTCCTTAGAACATTAGAGCCGGGAAAGATATTAAACATTAATTAATTTGATTGATTGGTTCTTATAGCAATAAGGTATGAGAGTTTTAGTGATTTAGGATTAAAAGCTAGGTCTCTAAATTTCCATTTCATCTTGAGCCCTGTCTCCTATATTTTCCATTAGGATTGTTTCATCTTTTCAATAATATTACAAAGCTGAGGATAAAACTATGCCTTAAACACTTAAATAATTCCTTACTCATTACTCTCCATCAAACACCTAACATGTATCTTTAATTCAATAGGTTCTCAACCCATCTTGGTCAATTTGCTAAAACTCCAAAAGTTTCTAGGATAAGTATTGCATGCTGATTCCCAACCACCACATAGATACTTATCATATACATGTAGTTTTAATTATATAGGATTAAATGCAACAGATTTTGATAATAAAATTATCTAATTGAAAGCAGATATAAATGAGAAGCATCAAAGATGGTGGTGGAGTAGGAGGACCTTAGGCTTGTCTTGCCCTATGAACACAATTAGATAATTATCCAATAATCCTAAATACCCCAGAAATTGGCTGGAAGACTGATAGAACAAATTCCACAACTAAAGGAAGAGAAGATGCCACACTGATGGTACAAAGGGTGGAGATGTAGTTTATAGGAGAAATGGACTGTGATGTTGTGGAAGGGAGGGAAACACAGTTGCAGAAAGGAGCAAGAAAGAGAAGAGCACACAGGGGAACACACCAGGAGAATATTTCTTTAAATTCATTGGCTTGGAAAACAAGAGGGGCTGAATTTTATGAGATTTTACAACCAGTGGGGCTTAACACCTGGAGTTTTGAAGGTTGGCAGACTTGGCTGGAATGGATCCCAGAGAGTACTACATTCCTTGCTCTTGATGAAAGGGCAGGCAGCAGCCTGGGGACAGACAGCATAGACGTGGTGATCTGAGGAACACCTGAGACAAACTGTTGGGAGATTGTTCTTTCATCTCAAAGGGCATCTCTGGGAGACAGTGTTCACAGCTGTACCTCTCCAGAGGAGATCGTGGGTGCCATTTCCCTCCCCTGCCCCTTAGTATAAATGCAGAGCTGTTGCTGGGAAGCAGTGCAGTGCAGACACTGGCTGACTAGCTTGCTTACACCAAAGTTCACCCCACTGTCCTCTGCTAGGACTCCCCTTCTCAGTCTGCCTTTGTCCTGGCATGGTGGGCCCCTCCCCCAGGAGACCAGCACAGGGCCCTGCCCACACCATGTCTCTAAAGCCTGGAGTTTTAAAAGCCAACAGACTTGGCTGGAATAGAATCAAGAGGATACTATGATGCTCTTGGAGAAAAGGCAGACAAATTACCTAGGGGGGCAGACATCATGGAAACAGTGATCTGAAAAACATCTGGGGAACACAGTGTGGGGGGATAGATTATTCACTATTCCAGGAGCATTTCTCTAATGGGCAGTCTTCATGGACATACCTCTCTGGGGACAAAATTGTTGTCTGGCACCATTTTCCTCCCCCACCCCTCTGCATAAATAGAGAGCCACCTTAAGGAAGCAGTTCAGTTTAGATATTAGCTCCCTAACTTGCTTACACAAAACCTCAACCTCCTGGTGCTCTGGTGAGACTTCCCTTCTTGGTCAAACTTGTCAAGCCCAGTGTGGAGGGCTCCTCCCCTACAAGACCAGCACAATCCCCGTCCCATACCACATCTCTTGATCAGAGAGTCTGCAAGCCCTCAGTTCTGGTGTAGTTGGCATCAGGTCTCATTTCACAAGTAGACCAGAGCATACTGAGTTAAAACTTACCACATTCAGGCCAGGGACCAAACACTGAACACAGAAGGCAAGGAGAGCTTTTGCAGATGACTGGCCTGAATGATAAAGCAGCCAAACACAACAGCAGAGTGCACACACCAGACATACCCCTGAAGCACCAGGCCTGGGGCATGACCTCTTCTTCATAAGGACATCATTTTCAAGAGCAGGAATGTAATTGCCTTTTCTAACACAGAGAAGAAGGCAGAGACTTAGACAAAATGCCAAGACAAGGAATTTCTTCCAAATGAAAGAACAAGATAAGGCCTTAGCTAAAGATCTAAGCAAAACAGATAAAAGTAACATGCCTGATGGACAATTTAAAGCAACAATGAAAAGGATACTCACTGGGCTCGAGAAAAGAATAGAAGACATCAGTGAGACCCTTATCACAGAGATAAAAGAGTCAGTCAGAAATAAAGAATACAATAAATGAGATTGGAAACAGGCTTGATGCATTGAATAGCAAGGCAATGAATTGGTGACCTAGAAGACAATATACTGGAATATAATGAAGCTGAACAAAATAGAAAAAGAAAAATTACACAGCACAAGAATGGACTTAGGGAACTCAGTGACCCCATGAAATGGAATAATATTTGTATTATAGAAATCCCAGAAGATGAGAGAGAAAAGGGGGCAGAAAATTTATGTCAAGAAATAATAGCAGAAAACTTTAGTCTGGGGAAGGAAACAGACATCCAGATCGAGGGGGCACAGATAACTCCCATCAAAATCATTAAAAGCAGCCAAACACCAAGACATATTCTAATTAAACTTGAAAAATATAGTGATAAAAGAAAAACCTTGAAAGCAAGACCACAGAAGTCCTTACCTAACAAGGGGAAACCCCATAAGACTAGCTGGAGATTTCTCAATAGAAACTGGCCAAGCAAGAAGGGATGGCAAGAAGGGGTGGCATGCTACACTCAACATGCTGAGTAGGAAATATCTGCAGCCAAGAATAATCTATCCAGTAAGACTATCATTCAGAATAGAGGGAGAGATAAAGAGTTTCTCAAACAAACAACGGCAGCAACAACAACAACAACAATAACAAAACTAAACTAAACTAAGGGAATTCATGACTACTAAACCAGCCCTACAAGAAATATTAAAGGGTACCCTTTGAGAGCAAGGGAGAGACCACAAGTGACAAAGGCAAGAAAGGATCAGAGAAAATTTCCAGAAACAATGCCAAGAACAAGTAATAAAAGGGCAATAAATACATATCTATCAATGATTACTTTAAATGTAAACACCCCAATTAAAAGACACAGGGTGTCAGAATGAGTTAAAATAAAACAAAACAGAACAAAACAAAACAAACAAAACTCAAGACCAATCCGTATGCTACCTACAGGAGACTCATTTTAGACCCAGGACCGTGCAGACTGAAAGTTTGGGAGTGGAGAAATGTTTATCACACAAATGGATGTCAAAAGAAAATCGGAGTAGCAATACTTATATTGGACAAATTAGACCTTTTTCTTCTTGTATTGTTTTTATCCTGCTTTAGTATCAGGATAGTATTGGCCTCATAGAATGATTTTGAATGTGTTCCTTCTATTCCATTATTTCTAAAATTTTAATAAAGATTGTCATTAATTATTATTTTTTAAATGTTTGGTAAAATTCCCCAATGAAACTCTTGGGGCGCCTGGGTGGCTTAGTCGGTTAAGCGTCCGATTTTCACTTAGGTCATGGTCTCGTGGTTCGTGGGTTCGAGCCCCGCGTCAGGCTCTGTGCTGACTGCCAGCTCAGAGCCTGGAGCCTATTTCAGATTCTGTATCTCCCTCTCTCTCTGACCCTCCCCTGCTCACGCTGTCTCTCTCTCTCTCCTAGAAATAAATAAAAATATTAAAAAAAAAAAAAGAAAGAAACTCTGTTGTCTTAGGCTTTTCTGTGCTGGGAGATTTTTGATTCCTTATTCAACTTTCATTCTTGTTATTGGTCTAAGATTTCCTATTTCTTGGATTCCAGATTCATGATTCAGTTGTGATAACTTGTGCATTTTTAGGAATTATCTGGTTTTCTTCCTAAGTTATCTGATTTGTTAGTATATAATTGGTTATAGTAATTATTATTACATTATGTATTTCTGTGGTTATCTGTTGTATTGTTTCTTCTTTTTTTTCTTAGTTAATGTAGTTTTTTAAATGTTTATTTATTTTTGAGAGAGAGAGACAGACAGACAGAGCAGAGTAGGGGAGGGGCAGAGAAAGGGAGACACAGAATCTGAAGCAGGCTCCAGGCTCTAAGCTGTCAGCACAGAGCCCAATGCAGGACTCAAACTCCCAAACTGCAAGATCATGACCTGAGCTGAAGTTGGATGCTTAACCAGCTGAGCCCTTAGTTAATGTACTAAAGCAAATTTTGCTTTAAAGCAAAGCCAATACTGTTTGTTTATTTACATATTTTTAAAAAAACTGGTCATTACTTTCAATGTTATGTTACTTTATTCTGGTCTCTATTTTATTTATTTCTGATTTTTCTTTGTTATTTCTTTACTAAGTTTCAGCTAAGTTTCTTCTTTTTCTAGTTTCTTGTGATGTAATGTTAAGTTGTTTATTTGAACTTTTTTTCTTAATACAAGAATTTATAGCATAAAATTCACTCTAACATCTGATTTTGCTGCATGCCATAGGCTTTGGAATATTGTGTGTGTGTGTGTGTGTGTGTGTGTGTGTTTTATACCTATTCTAATTTGCTGTTTGATTCTTACTTGGTCCATTGTTTTGCAGTAGTGTGTTGCTTAATATTTACGTACTAAATGTTTAATGTTTACACTGTAGTTTTTCCAGCTATGTTTTATTATTGATCTTTAGTTTTGTACCATTGTGGTTGGAAAATGTACTTGGTGTGATTTCAGTCTTCTTAAAATTGTAATATTTGTTATGTCTTTTTATATGTGATTTAACCAGGGGATTCTTCTGTGTGTACTTGAAGAAAATGTGTATTCTATTTTTCTTGGGAGGAATGTTTTAAATATATCTTTTAGAAGCATGTATTCTGAAGTATGCTTCAAGTAAAAAATGTTCTTGTGGAAACAAATAACTTTAACTGAGGGTACTTGTTTAAAATAAAACATATCAGAGGGGAGGTGAGTAGGAGATGGGTGAAAGAGGTGAAGTGGATTAAGAGTATACTTATCAAGATGAGTACTGAGTAATGATATATAGAATTGCTGAGTCATTATATTACATACCTGAAACTAATATAACACTGTATGTTAACTTTACTGAAATTAAAATAAAAAACCTAATTAACAACGCAGATATAAACTATACATTGTTATTTTTCTTGAATATAGTCAAAGCAGTGACAAATTTGGTGGGGGGTGGCTGCTACTCAATTTTATGGAAACAAAAGATAGAGGCAATGAAAAGACAAAACTTTGTTAAACAAGGTGAAGGGGTAGTAATTTCCTAACCAAATTTTAAGAACCAATCCATACAGTAGGACATTAAAATTATAGACTTGGTAAAGTTTTCAGCAGATTTCTAAGAACAGTTACTCCTTGGGGGCGCCTGGGTGGCTCAGTTGATTGAGCTTCCAACTTTGGCTCAGGTCATGATCTTGTGGTTCGTGGGTTCCAGAGCCCGGAGCCTGCTTCAGATTCTGTGTCTCCCTCTCTCTCTGACGCTCCCTTGCTCACGCTGTCTCTCTCTCAGAAATAAATAAAAAAACATTTAAACAATTAAAAAAAAAAAGAACAGTTACTCCCGTACTCTGGGTGTATATTGTATGTAAATCTAATTTATGTTTTCCAAAGGGAATAGGAAGTAATATCAAACTGACATTTAACTATTATAAAATGAAATAAAAAATATTTCCAGTTAGTACAGAAGGAATAGATGAATTCAAAAGGAATTGAGGAATAAATGTTACATAATCTTTTGTGTCTGACAGTCAGTATGGATATACTGAAGGTTTTCAGGAGGTAGGATAAAGCAACACTCTAAATGGGAACTAACTCTTTGATGAATCTTAGAAAAATTACATATCCATTATTTTCAGTGTGTATATATGAGAAAAATTTCTGCAAGTTGGTTGCCTTGAAGTTGAAAAATGCTAACTATCACTTAGAATTTTAAATCATTTGTATTTTGATTCAAATCTGTAAGAGAATATAATTAAGCATCCCCACCTTTCCTTCAATTTATGAAGCCTGGAAACAATGTTAATAGTATACTACAAATGTCAGACATCTGGACTGAAATTACTCTGGTGTAGTAAGATGATACTCACAGGTATTAAATTATTGCCTAAAAGCAATTCCTGCTATTGTTATTTAGGGGGAACAAAAAGTATTGTTACAGAAATGATTCTTATTAAAATTGAAGCCTTTGAGTAATGTTACTCCCCTCTGTCATATCTGAAATAAGGCAAAGTCCTTTTCTATCATTTTAAAACTCTATGCGATGAACTGGTTTCTGCTTAACTTGACTTTCTCTAGTGCCTGTCTCCCTGATCCACTACCACAGTGCTTTATTATACTGACAGGTCCTTAGAATCTTTATGCTATCTAGAATATTCTTCCCCCAATCTTTGCAGAGCTAACATATTATCACTCAGAACTGTCAAAATGAAGAATTCACCAATATATCATCTTTAACCCACTGGCAATTGTTCTTATTACTTATTTGGTTGTTTAGTTTATTGTCTGTCTCTGCCTCCACTGACCTGTCCACTAGAATATAAATGCCTTGAGAATAGGAACTTTTTTTCATTCATATTCCTTTTCTAATATCACAAAAATATGCCTGCCATATAATAGACTTAATAAATGTTTATTATGACAATGTATCAATACAACTTGATGCTGGAAAGCATACAGATGAAGTCGAGCAGAAAATCTCAGAGATTATCAACCATAACATGTTAGAGTTGGAAGGTTCTTAGGACCATACTCTTGGTCCTACAAATAAGCCTGACCGTTTAAGACTCATACTTGATGTCACACACTCAAAGGGTCAGAGAACCAAATATATTATCATACCAAACTTCTTCCCTCTTCATCCTCCCAAGTCTAGAAACTACGAAACTCCTGTATGTAGAAATAATGTCCTGAGTTTCACTGACCAGAGGAGTGGATAAAGGTTTAGAAGATCATTAGACTGATTATTTTGTTTTGCAACTAATTTTACTACGAGGGAAAAGTAAGGATTTAGAAATTAATAAAAGGGAAAAGTTAATATTGTGTTAAGGTAGACGTTAAAAAAAGTTAAAAATTATACTGGCTGTGCTTAAAAAAAGGAGGGGATAAGATATAACCGAGTCCTTGGAAATGAAGTAGAATAAATTCTCTGGAATTGGTAGAAGATTTCAGGAAGCTGTGTTAACCAAACCTGATGTAGGTATTTTGGGTAGAGGATGAATTTGGACAGGTTGTTTTTAATCTGATGATAGAAGACCTTTAAGAAGAGCTAACATGCTTAACATGAATTCAGATGATAACATGATTGGAAAAAAAAATCATGATAATGAAAAAATATAATGTGATTCATTTAAAAAGGAAAGAGTGAGCACTCATCTTTGACTCTCTTCTATTACAATACCTTTCAAAGTGGCTGTGGCGCTGTGCAGCATAGCTATGGGTGTTTTACCAATAAATGCCAATTTCTGCCACTGGTGGGCATGGGAATATTTCTTTTTAAGTTCCCAGGCAGATTCTAATAACTCTTTTCCTTCCTAACGAAAATGTCTGCTCTTTCAAACCTATTTTGTTGAGAGAAAATGATGTAACATTTTATGAACTGGGTTTATATTCACAGAGTGACCCTTATACTAAAGCTATTTGATTGCTAGCCAGGTTAGGATATTATAAATAAAATATTTAAATAACAAATTAACCCAAAGATATATGTTTGTGAAACCTTGTTGATTTTAAAAACATAATTACTAAAGAAGTAAAATAAAATAAAAAATAAACCATAATTATTAACATTAGCATCTAAAAAATTTATATGTAATTTAAAAATACTAAAGGTCATTTACCAGTTGTGCACCTAGAGGAAAAAAAAATCTGCTTCACAATTTGCATTTCTATAGTTGTAATGAATAATATTCAAAGGATGAAAATAACATAGATAAATTCTACTTCTTGTCCTTAACTCTTACTATTGGTCTTATAGTTTGTAGTTTTTTCTCTAGAGATAAATATTGGTAATTATCTTTTATTTGACTACGTAAGGACATTATTCATAGATATTGTGACCTATTCACAAATTTAATGAACACCCACGTACTACAAATGGTTTTCTCTTGAACACTGAAGGCTTGCTGCTTATAAGTTTCTCATAGAAATGCTATTTTATGGTATTTTCATAGTCGGCTCAGAGATTATAGGAGGAAATTTGCAGCACCAAAATTTATCCACAGGAAAGAATAGGAACTGTTGATCTCCTTTTGGAAGTCAAACTCTATAAAACCCAGTTATCAAAATGTTTTCCTATTTTCACACCTCTATCATCTTGTGTCAGAGAGAGAGAGGGAGAGAGAAAGAGAGAGTGAGAAAAGGAGAAAGGCCCTATTGGTTATTAATTGCTGCATATAAAAAGTTTATTCTAAATTAAATAGCTCAAAACATGATAATTTATTTGCTCATGGATCCGCACTATTGGCAAGACTCAGTCTGGATGGTGAGTCTGCTCCATGTCATGTTGACTGGGGGAGATGTGACTTGGGGTATCCAAGAAGGTTCCTTCACCTGTGTTTTTGTCTCCACTGGGGTGGCTGGAATGTCCAGGAGCTGTTCTTTCCCCACCCCTCACTTTAAGATGTTGCACTTGGGGCCCTTGGGTGGCTCAGTCAATTGAGCATCCGACTTTGGCTCAGGTCATGATCACACGGCTGGTGGGTTCGAGCCCGGCGTTGGGCTCTGTGCTGACAGCTTGGAGCCTGGAGCCGGATTCTGTATCTCCCTGTCTCTCTCTGCCCCTTTCCCACTGACACTCTATCTCTCTGTTTCTTAAAAAATAAACATTAAAAAGTTTTTTAAAAAAAATATGTTGCACTATATGCTAACTAATTTGGATATAAATTAAAAAAATAATTTTAAAAAATGAGATATCATTAACACTTTAGTATCTGTGATCAAGCTAAGCACTGTGCTCAAAATAATGCTGATGGTGACAACACTTATAGGAAAGATGGAAATCTTGGAAATCAGATTCAAATCTAAAGGTGAACCATTTGGCAGAAAAGTAGGTTCTCTCTGTCTTCTTATTCCTCAAAGGTTTATTTGTTTATTTTGACATAGATAGAGAACCACTGGAGGAGGGACAGAGCGAGAGGGGTACAGAGGATCTAAAGCAGGCTCTTTGCTGACAGCAGACAGCCCAATGTGGGACTCAAACTCATGAACCGTGAGATCATGACCTGAGCCAAAGTTGGATATGTAACCAGCAGAGGCCCCCCAGTGCCCCATATATTTTTCTTTATTTCTAACTTTTGCCCTTGGCATAGTAAACATAACTATTCTCGCATGGCTAGACTTAAAAATAAATCTTCTTCCTTCTAAATTTTCACCGTTGTGTTTCTATAGAGCGTTGTTTTCTCCCACTCTTTCTAATCCCTGGAAGTTGTCTTCTCCTATTGAAGCACACCTCCCAGACTGACAACCTCACTCCTCTACCAACCCACTCCTATAAAACCTTGCACACTTCAGAATTCTATTTCCTAACACCATTGCTCCCTTCTGGTTTTCACAGCGTAATCACAGACCATTCCCACAATAAAGTCTGTTAGCCTATGAGGGGCACCCTCATCTTTTCCCCCCTAACTTTTGTTTTGAAAACTATCAACTTCCAGAAAAAAGGCTTACTGAACCATTTGAATAATGTAATATTTTAGTGTACTATTAAAACAGTGACTATGTATGTTAATAGTACTTCAATCAGCCTGACTTAAGAAAAAAAAAAAAAGGATTCTCTATGCCTTTCTTTCCATCTCAGTAGTTGAACAACTTTCCTGATGCCTGAGGACACCAAGAGAGCAAAAGTGGAAGCAATCTCACCTCTTAAGTGTGTAATGACTTCTGCCACACTCTATTGGCCAAAGCAGGTCATGAGGCTAGCTCAGGGTAAAAAAGGAATAAATAGATTCTATTTCTCCGTAGCAGAAGCAATATAAATGTTCAGGGATGCAAGGCCCCATTACTGCCTATCTTTGCAAACCATCTAAGAAAGAAGATAAAGAAAAACAAAACAAAACCTTGTAAAAATTTTGCTTCTCCTGCAATGTCATCCTAATTAATATCTCTTCTGTCCATTAAGTCATGCAATACTGGAGTCAGATTACTCCTGCCTCTTCATCTTTCCTATTATACAAAATCTTCAGTATACCTCCGTAATTCTGTATACACACTCCCCTTCCCTATCTTCTTCTCTACTCAAAGCATGTTCCATCCATCACCCTTCTTCTGGATTCTTGAACTAATTTTTATATGTTCTTCCTCCTTCCTACACTACATCATTCACACAATTACAGAGTCATCTTTTTTAAAACACAAAATGTCATGTTACTTCCCTCCTTTAAAGCCTTGAATAGTTCCATATTGCATAAACCATGAAATCTAAATTTCTTATCATTTCATATAAGTAATCTCTAATCTGTCTCTTGGCTGCTATCAATCTTTGGTCCTAGCTATTTCCTTACAAATGTACAACTTACACTCTTATCATCCTGATCTATTCACAGTTCCCCAAATGCACCATATTCATGTTTTATCTCTTTTTACACACATCCCCCCTCCCTAGAAAGTTATTCCCCTTCATTTATTTGAAAATACCTCACTTTGTAAGATTCAGCCCAAGGATTTCTTCTTCTCCAGAGCTACCCCTGACATACTCAAGCACAGCTGATGGGCCCTGCATCTGAACTTTCTCTGTACCAGATATTTGTATAATTAACCTACTGATTTATAAATGGTAGGCCTCAGTTAATATTCAACAGATTAATAAATGTGAACTGAGAAATCTAACACTATACGATATGAATGACTACACATTGTATTCTTTCCAGAAAGAACAGATCTACACTGCAAAGGAAACCCAAGATCTGAGAATAGATTGGTCTATGTATGGTAGTTAACAAAATTGGGAAGAAACCATGTTTGCAGAACCCATGATATATATTCAGCGAGGGCTTTTATGGTACAGTTATAAAATGATGCTGTAGCTGAATGACTTTTACCACATATTCAGAATCTTCTGGAGGTAACAAAGCAAGATGACAGCAGAAATTGGTCACAGCAAAAGCTAAGTACAGGATTTAATGACTGTCCTTTTAGCCACTATTGGGAAACTTGCAAAACCTATTACATGTATAAGGTGTTTGTGAGACTAAAGATGGAATTCCTATTGCAATGTAATATCCATTCTGAAAGCATGCATTTAAAAAAGATGATGTGGGGCACCAGGGTGGCTCAGTCGGTTCAGTGTCTGACTTTGGCTCAGGTCATGATCTTGGGGTCCGTGGGCTGGAGTTCGTCATCAGGCTCTGTGCTGACAGCTCAGAGCCTGGAACCTGCTTCAAATTCTTGTCTGCCTCTCTCTGCCCACCCCCTGCTCTCTCCCTCTCTCTCTCTCTCAAATATAAATAAAACGTTCAAAAAATTAAAAAAAACCTTTTTTATTAAAAACTAAGTTCAAGCCACCAAGCAATATGTTGTCATAAAGTAGCAGAATCTGGCAGTCACAGTGGCTTTATTTCTAATCTAAGATGAACTTTTTATGTTGCCTGGGGTCAATTGAGTCTAGACCTGTCCTAGATATGAAGAAAACTGAACCCTGCGGATCCTGAAAATTTTAAGGTTTTGGTGAAATACGTGTTCTATGTAAAACATTTTCTCTTGGTGCTCTAGAAGCTGCTGCTTTATACTATTCACATAAAGAGAAGGTATTGTTTTTGTGGGATAGGAAGTAAGGAACTACTTCTCAAACGACTAGTGTCTGCCAGGAACTATGCTTAGTATTTCTGCTAATAGTATTTTTTAAGAACTTCCAATAATTGCATGAGAGTATTGGCACTAACTCTATTTTATAGATAAAGAAATAGAAACTTAGAAAGGTTAAAAAAAAGGGTGGGGGGAGTCCTGTGCAAGGCCATATATTACTTAGACACAGACAGAGGTGGGAATTAAAGTCCTCCCTTTATGCTATTTAAGTCCATCTAGGAATCAATCACACTACTGTAGCTTTTGCAGAGTAACAGCCCTTACTTTTGAAGTATAGAAAGTGAAAGTTGGATGGGTGTTTCTTAATAGTCGTGCGAAGATAATGTTTCAAAGAAATAATGATTAATTATTAAGAGAGCAAATTATCAGTTTCAGTTGCTTGGTACCAAGAACCCTAATGGATAAATAATTATTATTGTCTCCTGGATGACTAAAATGAAGCTATGGAGATTAGGTTTTGAATCATTTAGGACAGGCAAACAAAGGCAACAAAGGCAAATTCTTCAGTATTCTGCTTCCTTTCTTCTGCTTTGCCTCATCTTCATTTCAGGAACTGGGCTGACACCAGGATCACTATTTGAGAGAGAAAATGAGGAAACACTGGACCAGCAAGCACAAGTGGGCCAGTAAGGCTTTTACCCCAAAGCAACCCATACGACTCACATTTCATTAGCCAAATCCAATTGGCTGAACCCAGTCTTAGTGGGGATGGGGATTGTAGCCCTCCCTCTCTATACAAAGACAGAAGTGGAAATGAGTGACCAGAAATATAGTCTGCCATACATATCATTATCTAATTTCACATCATGTCAACGATTGAGCTGGATTTAAACAGAGGCCATTCAGCTCCAGCACCAATGCTTTTTAACATCTACATTTTCTCTCACATAGTAATAGCTAGCACTCTATTTGTCAAGCACTTTGCTAAACACAACAGGACCACTTTCCCTAAGAAGACCAAAGTGAAAAGCAGCAAGGTATGAAAAACACAGCAGATAATAGATAAATACCTGAATCTTACAGTCAAATTAGAACATATGTTTTGAAAAGCAACATGGAACAATGGTTTGCCAGTATAAAAGTATGACTATGCACTCAGAACGGTAACATGTAAAAGTTGTTAAGAGAAGATTTCGCTGTCTTTAAAATCAATCTACCTGAAGTTCCACATCATCCTATTGCCTTACCGAAGGTCCAAATCTAAGCCCATAGCCCCAGGACAGCTCTAAGTCATCACCCCAAACTCAGATCTCATGACATGGCATTTTTTTTTCATGTAATTAACATTGACTTTACATCGTGAGTTCTTTCTGTCTTTGAGTTTATTAATTTGCATCTTGCTAAATAATTTTAACACTACGTACTCAGCCCCAAGCCTTTTACAGCTCTATCTTTCTTTTTGGGTACCTAGTGTTTGCTAGTAATGATTTTATTTTATTAAAAATTATGCCACTTTATAAGTAATTATTTATAAAAATGATAATAATTTTGTTTTAAAAGCCACAGCTATAGTATATTATACCATATTATATTACATTATATTATATATAATAATACAGCAACCACAACAGGCAGTGAACAATTATATATTGCTTTTTGTATATCAAGTACTATTTTAAACACAATATAGAATACCTCATTTCATTCTTGCAAAGACCTCATAAACTATGTATCATTATAGCCCCTAGTTCACAGATGAGAGAGTAAAGGCACAGAGTCACATGGTTGGTAAATGATGGAGCTGGACATGAGAAGTAGTCTACCTTTGAAGTTTGCAAATTTGACTCCTATGCTGAAATGCTTGCAAAATTTGGCAAAGCCTCTTCCTTGTCTTGAAGATGACCATCTTCTTGCTAATAGATCAATGGTCATACATCAAGGAGACAATGTAGAAAAAAAAGAGAAAATAGAAAAATCTATATGCACCATATGTTACTTAGTATATTAATTGGTTGTGTTATATTTGAAAGCACTGTCAAATAAATGAGAAAGTTAAAGTAATTAATGATATGCCTAGTCCATGTAATCACACTACCTTCAAAATAGTAAGTATCAAAACTGTATTCACTAAAAATACTTACACTTTATTATTCAATGTATATTTTATTAATAGCCAACTGTGCCAAGTATTGGTAATATATAGAGCCAGACAGACAAGAGCCATGCACTCTTGCACTGTCATTCTGGTTAGAAAGAAAAGAGAACAGACATTTCAGAGAAGTAATTAATCAGATTACCTAATCACAGATTGTTACTATTATAGATAAAGAACAGGCTCCAAATTCATACTACTACATTAAATAAATACGTATAAAATACACATATATGCATTGAACTGAAAGCAATTCAAAATAAAAAAATTAGCCTTTGCTTTTGGATTGTGGCATTGTGCTGGATTTATTTCGCCTTTAAATTTTCTGTAAAGTGTTTAATTAGGGAAAGAAAAACACCCCAATTGAAAAATAGGCAAAAGAAATGAAAAGCTAGTTCACAAAAGAATAAATTTAAATCACCAATTAACAAGAATAAATATTACTTCTTCAGGGAAAATTGCACTCACTTCCTGATTAGGTTAAGTTACTAACCTATACATTTTCCTAACACTGTGCAACACTTATTATTATTTGTAATTATAAAACCATTTTTCTGCCATTTTAATTTTTTTCTTGTTATTTTTTTCCTATCCCATGTTATAAGTTTCTGGAGAGCAGGAACTATACCAGTTTATTCCCCATTGTTTTCTTAAGCTCCTATATAGTAACAGGGACACAACAGGCAATCTGTAAATATTTGCTGAATAAATCAATAAAGTATTAGCATTTAAATTAAGTTAATGTATTCAAACTAATACAATATATCACTTTTTCTCATCAGTCAAGAGGAGTTAAAAATTATAATAATTAGTATTGGTTTCTCATGAGAATAAATTGATTGCATAATAAATCAATAAATTGTTGAGAGCAAATTGCATGAGAATAAATTGATAAAATATTTTCTGAAGGTAAATTAGCAAAATGTTTCAGTGGCCTTCAAAAAAGTTCTATCAATTCTGCAATCTCTTCCATATGAAATCTGCCAAAGAAAACAATAAAATTTGTGCACAAAGTTCAGGTATAAGACTTTAATACAGAATACTTATAATAGATAGACATTTCTTTGTGAATTTGCATATGACATTTGTTTTTTTCCTCATGCCTATTATGGACTGATTGATTCTCCTCAAAATTCATATGTTGAAATCCAAATTCCCAGGTTGCCTTACAAAGTGACTATATTTGGAGATTGGTCCTTTAAAGATAAAATTAATTTTAACTGAGGTTATTAGAGTGAAGTCGTAATCCAATAGGATTGGTGCCTTTATAAGAAAAGGAAGAGACACTAGGGAATGCATGCACAGAGAAAAGGCTACATGGGGACACAGTGAGAAGATGGTGATCTGTAGGCCAAGGGTAGAGGCCTCAGAGAAACCAAACCTGTCAACGCATTGATTTGGACTTTTAGAGCTATAAGAGCTATAAGAACTATAAGAGCTATAGAAGCTATAAAAGCTCTAGCTATAAGCTAGAGTTATAAGAAAATAGGCTTCTATTGTTTAAGTCACTCTGTCTATAGTACTTTGTTTTGATATCCCTAGCAAACTAATAAAAATTTTAAACAAATATATTTAACATTTTTATGATTTTGTTGTTTTAGCATGATAATATGTGTTTAAAGTCTAGTATAGAAAATAAGAGAGAAAATAAACACGAGGTAGCCTGTATAAGTCCTCTCAGGGAAGTATAGGTAGGCTACCATGGGAATGAAGAACTTGGGAATTCAGAGTGAGTAAGTCAGGAAGACTGCACAGAGAAGAATTTAGGTGGGGTCTTAAAGATTGGGTAGAATAAGGATCTATGACTGATGGAGAGATAGACATGGAGACGATGGGAATAATTCTTTAAGCAGTAAGACCAAATGAGTATATATGCTAAGGCCAGAAAGCATGGGCACTGGGTAGAAACACTGAAATTTCAGACTGGCTAGAATAGACAATGAGGAAATTTCCTTTGGAAAGGAAATTTGAGGACGTGGCTTGGACTTGGCCCAGTGGAAACAAGACCAACAAAGAGAAATTAACCTACTATGATAAAATCTGACCTTCAGACATATATTTTGGTAGAGGATTCTAAGTTGGGAAGGCAGAAAGAGACTCAAATCAAAATAACAAGTTGATAGCTAATAAAACATTTTAGCCCAAAAGTTAATCAGCAACTAAATTAATATTGTAGCAGATTGATAGGAAAGCTGCTAGGGGATTGTGTGTGTGTGTGTGTGTGTGTGTGTGTGTGTGTGTGACTCTCGGCTCATGTTTGAGTATACGCAGATAGAGAAAGTGAAGCCAGGATATTTAGCCTGTGCTTTGGTGGGGGCTGGTCCAGGTTGGTTTAAACAAATCCAAATAATTTCATGAATATTTCATCTATTCATGAATGGAATAGATCCATTTCAGAAATTCCCAAGAATGTTTAGCACTTCCGATTACAATGTGCAAGGCTGCAATAAGTCAATGATCCCACTAAAACAATTTGGAAAATATCTGGTTCACTTAAAAACATCTTAGTCTTAAGCATCAAGAATTTGTCATAGATACCAGTGAGTAATAGATGAAGGATAATGTGCTATTTTCTTGGGGTATTTGCCAATATTGAACACAGACTCATAGTGGTCTTGTTCAGAAAAAGATTCTGTGCTTGGATGAAAAAAAACAATAGTACTTTTAGTGGTTGCCAGTGGTGGATATGACTAATTTAAAATGAGAAGAGTCACATATATCTCTTGTTCACCCTAAAGGACATTTACTAAATGCCAGACTCCTGTAGGACACTGAAACCCTCTAAAAATCAGAGTAAGATCTCTATCTCCTAGTGCTTAGACAGACAGGCAGACAGACAAACAAACAAACAAACAAAAGACCTACTCCAAGCACAGTGTTGGTCTCCACCTCTGGACATTTCAAGTTCTTGAAGCTATTTGGAGCACAAGACTTCAGAAATACAAAAAACACATCAGGAAGGCAGAATGAGATGCTCTGCTGTGTAGGCATATCCTGGCAGACTCTAAGCCAAGGTTGGTGATAGCACAGTGAGACTGAAGCAATGGCCCAGAGAGAGTAAGCAGGGCATAGGTTTACTGGGGGGAGTCAGGAGTGGCAGACAAGACAAAGCATCTTCTGCTGGAATCTAAATGCAACAAGCTTTTATAGTGTAGCTACTAGCCTAGCAACTATCTGTAGCTTTTTCCTTCCTTGCACAGCCAGCATTTCAAAGAGATCAAGGGCTGCCATTCAAATATTCTTCATTACATAGGAGATGCTCTGGGTGTGTAACCCCTCAAACCCCTGAGCTTGAATGCTAAACAAATGTGTTTTTCTAAGTATCTTGCTTGATGGGGATATCGAGGGAGGATGGGATATGGACATTCTTAAGACAGTGATTAACAGAGGCATTCAGGGCGTGCTTGTAGGAAGTAACCATCCCACATGTACCGTACATCTGCAAACTTGTGGTACTCAATTCATTCAGACCTTTTTTTGAGAAAACTGCTGGCCCACTTATCAACATTGTATTTAACAATTTTGAAGCTATATAGTGAGAAGTTCTGGACAACTGGATAACATCTCTGAAAGAAAAGGCTAGATCTCCCGCAAATTTTAAGGATGAAGAAGGAGATTGCTAGGTTCTCAAAGATATAGAATGATTATGTTCTAGAGACAAATCAGAGATTACCTGAGCTTTTATTGAAACTTCATCTCATCACTGGTCCAGATTAATTATTTTAATTAATTAAATTAATAATTATAGTAGAGGAAAAAAGGAAGCCAGTACAGCTTTGTTTTACATGCAATATCTGGCATACAATGGTAAAAAATCACTAGACATGTGAAAGGTAAGAATATATAACCAATAATTGAGAGAAAAGGCAAAGAGATCCACAAATGATTCAGATATTAAAGTTAGTGGGTACAAAACGTAAAATTACTATAATTTTTCTGTTAATAAATGTAGAGAAAAGTTGAACAATAAATATACGTCCAGAGAATTTCATGAAAGAATTGGAATATATTTTAAAAAGGAATCAAATAGACAATTTAGAAACAAAAGTGCCCAGGATATCTGATAATAGGAAGCCAATGCATGTGTTCTAATAGTGTTATGCCCAGATCGCGATCTCCCCAAAATCCCAAGACCACCAAGGAGTCCGAGTCATGTATACAAAAGCAAAGTGCGTTTATTACGGGCTCGAGCTCAGGCTCACAGACTTCACCAGCGCCGTGGATCCGTGCTGAGAGCCTCCAACAAAGGCAGAGTAGGGTTTTTATGGGGTTTGTGACGGGGGGTTACAGAAGTTGTGGCATGGAAACAGTGATCCAATCATAATTATGCAACATCATTGACAGTGGGTTTAACCATACACATTGTCTAGAGTATTCATTACTTTTGGCGGGATCCAATTACAACGTTTAGAGTACCTTTGAATTCAACCGATCACAGAGCAAGCCTAGGGTCTTGTTCGGCGACTAACAGGTTAACTTTTAACATTAGGTAACAGTGTCTTATCTATAGTTTCTATCTCCAGGTCTCTCCCTTAGTAATGTGGAGGGTGGTCGCTGGCCTTTCCTGATTGGGTGTTGCAAGGGTGGTTTCTCCTGCCTTGGGCAATGTGTAACTGCCTGATAGTTTCGGGGAAGCTGAAACTTAGGCCTTCTAGTTTAGAGGGGAAACTTAAAGTCTGTCATGGAGTCAGTTTGGTTTAGACGTTTAGACTTGTGTCCTTACATTAGCAGATCAAACAAAGTAAAAACACAGGGCTCAGTGAACTTGGAGATAGATAGGTCATAGGAAAAAATATCCACAATCAAGTTAAGAGAGAAAAACAGAATGATCAAAGCAACAGAGAATTTAAGACTTGTGGAACACTTTCAAATAATCTAACAAGCACTCAACTGAGGTTCCAGAAGGAGAGGAGGAAGAATGGGTCTCCAGAAACAATATTTAAGGAGGTAATAATTGAGAGTTTTCCAAAGCTAGTAAAAGAGATTAACTCAACAATCCAAAAAAATTCAGGAAAACCCATAGGCATATATCACTAAATTACTGAGAAATAAAGACAAAAACAAAAATCTTAAAAACAGTCAGAGGAAATAAAAGATATCAAACCTTCAAAGGGATAACAGTAAAAGTGGTAACTAACTTCTCAAAAACAAAGGGGATTCTTAAAGGCAAAGGAATGTCATCTGTTGTTAGTCAGCTAGGGCCTCCATAACAAAACACCATAGACCATAGACGTAGTGGTTTAAACAACAGAATTTATTTTCTCACATATCTGGAGGCTGGATGTCCAAATCAAAATATTGGGAAGTTTGGTTTCTCTGAGGACTCTCTCCTTGGCTTTAAGGAAACAAAAAGAAACAAAACTAAGGAGCCAAAAGAAATTGATAAAGTAAATTCTATGATAATTATGTTAAATATAAATGAACAAAATATCTTAAATGAAATACTAAGATTGCCATAATGAATTAAGCAAAAATGATAAGGGATACTCTTAGATAGATAGATGATAGATAGATTAAACAGATGATAGATAGATAGATAGATAGATAGATAGATACTAGATAGATAGATGACAGATATAGGCAGATAAAACTTAAAAATGGAAAGTTAAAGAATAAAAAAATTATTAGGCAAACTCAACATGAATGGAAGGTGGCATAACCAGACTAAGTCACACAAAGGAGACTGTAAAGGAAAACTATTACTAGAGATATAAAGGAATAGTCTAATAATGATGGCCATTAATCTAACACAAAGATATAATAATTCTAAATTTGTATACATTCAAAATAGAAGTTCAAATACATAATCAACTATCAACATAACAAAGAAGGAAAACATAGAAATCTACAGCCATAAAAGGCATATTAACATGCTTTTCTCCATAAATGATATAGAAGCAGCAGACAGAATATCAGTCAAGATATAGAATATCTGAACAGTACAACTAACCAGCTTGACCTGAGTGGTATACAATTAATCAGATCCTGGAAACATATATAATATTGGGGGAGAGAAAAGGGAAAGCTGGGCTTTTTACATGTTATTAAAATATAATATTACATATTATATTTACTAATCTGGAGGCTGGTCACAAGGATTCTCTGAACTTCATGTATGCATATATTAATTCAGTATAAGGAAAAAATTCACAAGGATTTCTGTGTGCGATCTACTTTTAAAAATATTCCTAACCAATATTCTTCAGTAGACCAAAATCTCTCTGGTACATGTTTAGTGTCTTTTCCTTGACTTTATAATTCTTTTATTTAACTCTCCAAAGGCACTTAATGCTTGTATAATTATTCCTAATTTACAATGATTCCTCATCTCACTAGTGGGAATGCATACATTATACTATCTTCTCATCAAAATGTCCTTTTTAAATATCTATTCCCTCACACTTAAGTGAAAGAGGAGGGCTAGAAAAAGAAACCAGTATTCTATGAAACAGTCACATGTTTTAACAGAAAAAAAGTTTTAGAAAACCAACAACAGCATTTGAGATGGGTGTATAATTCAAATTTTATGTAAAAAAACAGATCAGAAGACTCAATGAGGTTAGAAAAGCCATATTTGAACCCAAATATTTACTACAAAGTTTATATTCTTTTCACTTTTCTTTTTTTTGATGTAATACAGTAATTGTGCTTCAGAATTAATGATTAACAATGGCTTAATAGATATTAATATCTGAGTAGATATTGAATAAAGTTTCCATCTCAAGCAGAATATTTGGTAATAGACTGCAGAAACAAGTGACATGATAATTATAGGAACTGATTTGAGACCACAGGTGAGATTTTAAACCAAGAAATCCTTTCTGCAATCTTGATTGTTACTGCCAGATATTTAAGTATCCTAATCAACTGTATGAAAAGATACCCTGGCCTCATAATAATGTATTCTATGCGTAGCCTTTGAAGCCTGGTATTTGGCTTCATTCTGGGTCTCAGATTTATTTAAAAAAATTAACACCCTAGCTTCTTCATAGATAAAATTCATACAATTTCATAGACTCATTTTAATGACAATCAAGAGCTACTTAGAAATAAACTAGTCAGTTCTTAACACATAATATAATTTGCTACTCATAAATTAAATTTGGGATGTTATTAAAGATTCATGCAAATTATAATTCTGCATTCTACTATGAAATCTGGCTCTTAAAAATGCAGATTATTTTGCAAGGCTCCTGTAGATAATTAGGATTTCCACATATTTTTTTTTGGGTAGGAATTGTATTACCTATTCATTATCAGAGTTGTTTTGAGTTTGAGCCCTTCTTGATATTAATTAAATATTACTGGTTTTTCTTCATTGTTATCAAACTAGCCTGTTGTGGTATTTTGGTTGACCATATACATGATGGCATATTTTCATACATGTTTTACAGTTGGGAATGTGAATTGCCCACAAAGCTATAAAGAGATAATACGTAGTCACTAGAACATTTATCTATAAACATTTCATTGTTGATGGATTGCCAGTGAATTTATTTTATTTAATCTATTGCAATATACTCTCAAAGTTATGGTAAAACTATAAGGATAAATACAGATTAAGATTAAAAGGTTTAATTCTCCTTGTTGAAAATAAGAGATTTCCCTCCTTTTTCTTAGAGCATTTACTTTAGAAAATGTGTAATTATAAGGGCTTTCTCCCTTTTTGAATTGTATATACATTCTTTTGAAAGCAGGCTTTTTGCCAGCTTTATTACCCAAGATTATTCTTATGAAGGATCTGAGAGCTAGTATTACACAGCAATTGAAAGGTAAATGCCAAGGAAGACAGTATACCTTTCATCCAGTTTCTGTGGAATCCTAGGAGTCTAACTTTGGCAGATGCCTTGCTCCATATTGCGAAACTACTTCCTGTCATGGAGCTATGAAAAAATTTGTGTTTCCTTTGAATCAATCCAAACCACTAACACAGTCACCCCAATTACCAGGTGAATTTTGGATGACCATGAGTGACAAAAGGCACTGAGGTCTAGTTACTGTTTGTTGTAAGATTATCTATGCAATGGATTGTATCTGCTTGGCAATATAGGAGGGTGAGATTTCTTTCTGTCTTTGCAATCTCTTAGTGGATTACCTGTGAGATGCTCACTCTATAATAAAAGTGTTCTCTTTCTCTACTACCTTTGTGGAAAGGTTTTCTGGGTTGGAAGATCTTAATTATATTTTCCCAATTTAACTCCCTAGGTTTAAATGTATAGGGTTTGGCAGTAACTGGTAGGGTGGATGGGATGTAAGTTCTTTTGCATTAACTATGTTGGGTCATTCAATTTGAGAACTGAGGTCCTTGTCTCACCAGTGTATCTGTGAACTTTTTCTATCTTTGCAGATACCCTTTCCCTTTCAACATTACCTACAGAATATTTCCAGTGACTGAGTGTTCTGCTAAAAATATTGTGAAGAGTAGGGGGGTTCCTGGCTGCCTCTGCTGGTAGAAAATGCAACTCTTGATCTCGGAGTTGTGAATTCAAGCCCCATGTTGGGTGTAGATATTACCTAAAAATAAAATAAAAATACTACCAAGAATAATAAAAATATTTTCCAATCTACTATGTTCTATTTAGTTATGACAGATTCAATGCTTTTTCCGTTGGACTTTAAGTTATTGAACAACACTCATATAAACATGGAGCACTTTGATTGCAATCTATAATTTATACATAAAGGTTCAATATTAACATTTTCTAAACATTTGTAGAGATTAATTTTGTTCGTAGGTTGATAGGGGGACATTTACTTTAAAAGCCATTTCAAATGATTTAGTGAAAGTTAAATGAAAAATAGGTTTAAGCATTCAATTTTATTTTGCTTAACAAAACTCTTAGTAATGAATCTATTTTTAAAATGAGTTCTGTGACCGTTATGTGCCACTATCATTATTGTTATAGTAGATTAAGACTGTTCTAAGTTAAACTATTGCTTTAAAAATTTTTTTTAAATGTTTATTTTTGAGAGAGAGACAGGAGAGAAGATAAACGGGGGGTGGGGTAGAGAGAGAGGGAGACACAAAATCCCAAGCAGGGTCCAAGCTCTGAGCTGTCAGCACAAAGCCTGATGCGGGGCCCAAACCCACAAACTATGAGATCATGACCTGAGCCAAAGTCAGAAGCTTAACCGACTGAGCTACTCAGGCGCCCCTAAACTATGGCTATTTTAATGCAGAGTTCTCTCTTGACTCATATGACCAATACAATTAGCATTTTTAGCAAAACAACTTTACTTCTTATATATTTCTTGTCTTCCTCATTTAAGAAGGTGTTCTTCGTCATCTATGGTATCCTTGAGTTGATTTTCTTTTAAGTAGTTTTCCTTAACAAAGAAGCTTCATACTTCATCTAACTTAGTTTCATGAGTGCTCATCATGTGTCAGGTATCATCTTAGACACTGAATGAACAGTGTGACATAAAACAGACAAAATCAACGGGGGAACAATCAAACTGTTTGCAGCAAATTCTTATTATTGTAGAGAAAAGCCCTAGCAGTGAACTGTTCTAACAAATGAACAATTGGCAAAGGAGCTACTAAGGGTACTGACAAAAGACTTTCATTCCACTTGGGAACTCAACCCTACAAGAGAGGCTTGGGAACCTAGAACTGGACAGGTACTGTGCTTGGTTTGTATTCCATTCATCAATTCCACCCATCCCCCACCAACTGTTAAAAGGAGTGTGGGTGTTTTGCCTGAAGAGGAGAATGAATTGAAGCCTTCCTCAGCATCTTTATTAGAAAGGATAAGGTTTCCCAATAAAGTGGAAATATATGTTCCTGTGTAGCATTATCTATGTGAGACTGAGATCTACCTATGTGAGAGCATTATCTGTGTGAAAGTAGGGCAGCACAGAGTAGTGCCTTTTTCTATAAAAGAATAATTATGTTTTTCTGAAAATGTTATGCCAATGTGTAACACTAACATTATTATTTTCAAGTAAAATAATTAAAAGCATTATTCAAGTTTTCGATTTTAATATGGTAAATATCAATAGACATATACCATATAACAAAAGCTCTTTGAGCTCTTCAATTATTTTATTTGTTTATTTATTTATTTTGAGAGAGAAAAGGAGAGAGAGGGTGGGAAGGGGCAGAGAGAGACACACACACACAGAATCTGAAGCAGGCTCCAGACTTGGAACTGTCAGCACAGAGCCTGACATGGGACTCGATCTAATGAATCATGAGATGATGACTTGAGCTAAATCAGGAGTCAGACACTTAACCGACTGAGCCACCCAGGTGACCCAATCCTCAATAATTTTTAAGGATGTAGAGAGATACCAAAACTACCAGGTTTGAGAATTCCATGTCTAAATATGTCCTTTGTCTGAATCTGGGGATCAGACGCTACAATAAATGAAATGAATCAGTAGCAAGAGGCTATAATTTCTGGGACATTTTGGAACTAAGGCATCTGTAGTTGGACGTAGGTAGTATCACTAGCTGTGGTATCCAGGTGATACTGGCAGTAGCAACATAGAGCGAAGAACACAGCAAATGGGGATGGGCAAAGACAGAACCCAGAGCTAACATATTTACAGGGCCTCATTGAGACTGCCTATGAACTCACCAGATTCATTTTAAGTATGAAGAATTCTATGTCACAGAATTTCTTCAGTAAAGACGGAAGTACCCACTGAAACTGTGCCCCATATAGGGTTAATGAGGAAGAAACTAGCCAAGAATTTCAGGTGTTGTGGTTGTCGTTGTTGGGTGGCCCAGTTGGTTAAGTGTCTGACTTTGGCTTGTGTCATGATCTCATGGTTTGTATGTTCAAGTCTCATGCCAGGCTCTGTGCTGACAGCTCAGAGCCTGAAGCCTGCTTCAGACTCTGTCTGTCTGTCTCTCTCTCTGCCCTTCCTCCGGTCATGCTCTCTCTCTCTTTTTCTCTCTCTCAGTAATAAATAAACATTAAAACATTTTTGAAAAAAGAATTTAAAGATTTTTTTTCAGAAAACTGTTTCTCTCAAATCAGCTATATGTGTCTTTTTAGATCTCACTAACATATCTACCAGCTGTCCCTGCAGAAGTCCAGACTCAAGGCTAATCTATATGGTTCTAGCCTATGAACTTAGGAGGCCCTAAATTCCTGTCCGAGAGAAGCAGCCCCACCCAGTTTCTACTGACTCTCTGATTGTGCCTGCAGCCCCTTATCCATGTCCTAAGATAACCTCCTGATGTCAGAAGCTGAATTTTGGCTTGTTCTGCTGTTAAGTTTCCGCCAACAGTGAGTGAACAGGACATGTATGTGACATATATGCTTGCTCAGTGCACATGCTCCATCTTCCCTCAGGCATAGTCATGCGTTTTCTCACCCTTTTCATCAAAATGTACGCAATCAAAACCCCATGATTATTAAAAAACAAACAAACAAAACTTGTTCTGTAGCCCTTTGGGGAGGAGGATTTGAGACTTGCCCTCCATTCTTTTTGTTTGGCTGTCTCTTGAATAAACCATATCCTTGCTCTGTACCTGATCTCTCAGTGATTGGCTTTGCAGCTTGAGTTTGGTTACAACACCACTAGAATAGTATTGTTAACTTCATGTACCAGCACTTACTTTTTGTGTTGTTCATTATTATTTCAGATGTGTTGATTACACACAGACACACATGCATAGAATTTTGAAGACATTGCATAGGGTTCTGAGGTTTCACTTCTTCATCTGCAAAATGAGAAGAATAATTGTAACTATTGCACGGGAATGTTGTATATGTTCCTTAAGATAATGCAAAGAAAGTTGATGAGGATCATAACAGACACTATGTGAAAATCTTAATTGTGGTTATAATTGGATGGATTGTGGGCAATTGTTTTTTTTAAATAGATTCTTACTTTTCTAAAATTTCCACAGAACACATGTTGACTTTTGTTTTAATCCAATTTATTTATATTTTTTAAAAAAGAAGTTTACTAATTTTCCCCACTGACTAACCCATCTCCGGAAACTACCAATCTGTTCTCTGTATCTCTGAGCTTATTTTTTGTTTGTTATTGCTTTTAGATTGCACATATAAGAGAAAGCATACAGTATTTGACTCTATCTGACTTACTTAGCATAAATTAGCAAATGGCAAGTTGTCACTCTTTTTTATGGCTGAATAATATCCCATCATATATATGAAGAAATTGTGGCATATCTCATATATATTCATCCATTCACCTGCTGATGGACACTTGAGTTGCTTTCATATCTTGGCTATTGTAAATAATGCTGCAGTGAACATGGGATGCGTGTATCTTTTCGAGTTGGTGTTTTTGTATTCTTCAGATATATACTCAGAATTGGAATTGATGAATCATATGGTAGTTCTAGTTTTAATTTCTTTGAGGAACCTCCATGCTGCATTGTGCCTGCACCAACTTGTATTCCCACCAAAAATGCACATGTGTTCCCTTTTCTCCAGATCCTCATGAAACATTTGTTATTTTTTGTCATTTTTAAAAGCTATTATAAAAGCTATTGAAAGACAAAATAACAATTACTTTTGTGAAATTATAATATATTAACAGCCACATATATTTATCATTTAGCACACATCAGACATTATGCTGAGTGCTTCACAGGGATTGCTTTACTTAATATTCAATAAACTTGAGTTAGTTTTTATTATTTTCTTCATGTTTACAGGTACTCATGGAGGTTGTTATTTGCCAGAGAGGTCACAGAGCTGGTTAAGTGGTAGAGCCAAAATTGGAACTCAAGCAGACTGATTTCAAAATCTAACTTTCAGATTTTTCCTTCCTTCCTTCCTTCCTTCCTTCCTTCCTTCCTTCCTTCCTTCCTTCCTTCACTCTCTCTCTCTTTCTTTCTTTCTCTCTTTCTTTCTTTCTCTCTCTCTCTTTCTTTCTTTCTCAACCACCTTCTTTAGTCTTTGACACCACTGCCACATGATCTCTGAAGCAAGCATCAGTAGAGCATGAGACTAATAATACCTCTGAAAATCTTTACCATCCTGTAAAATTATGATAACATGAAGGAGAACCTCATATTTGTATTTATAAAGTATTTTATATCTCCCCTGGTGAATCCATTAAAATACTGACTCTGATTATAAAATACCAAATCTTTTTGCTGTGACAGATTTTATTACTCAGTAAAATGGGCAAAAAGTAACAGCAGTATGTCAATAAACTGTCCAATCATCACATATTATCTTTCTAGAGAAAATAGCTAGGGATTGCTAGTACTTCTGTTGGCATGCATGGGGACCTACCTCTGGAGATGTATCCCTTTTCCCTTTAATATTATTATGTATTATAATCTGCTAATATAGAAATCATTCAAAGAATTCTTGAGGGGAGAAGCACTTACGAAAGGGAGAATTGGAATGAGACTTGGAGTATAAAGAGAGGTAGAGCAATCCCATTCTTTCTTGGATAATTAAGGTGATTTGGAGACTCACTACATGTACCTGGACTAATTGTAATGCCAGTTGGCAGACTCGCTCTCAGACTACTGGCTGAATCCCTGGCTCAGTGCCTCTTCACCTCTTCCCCCACCTCTTAGGGACTAGGGATGTATGACTTTTCATCATATCTCATGAAATATTTGTTTTAAAAGACAGTATGTATTAGTATGTTTGGACTGCCATAACAAATACCACAGATGGTGTGGCTTTAGCAACAGAAATTTATTTTCTCACAGTTCAGGAGGGTAGAAGTCTGAGTTCAAGGTGTTGACAGTGTTGGTCTGGATTCTTTTGAGGCCTCTCTCCTTTTGCAGATGGCTGCCTTCTTGCTCTGTTCCTACATGGTCTTTCTTCACGTGGTCCTTACTGGTGTCTTCTCAGCATGTCCTAATTTCCTCTTCTTATAAGGACTCAGAGATTGGAGCCCTCCCTAAGGGTTCATTTTAATCTAGTTAACTCTGTAAAGATCTTATCTTCCTAAGTAGTCACATTCTGAGGTACTGAGGTTAGGATTTCAACAAATGAATTTGAGGGCAACACAATTCAGCCTGCATATATCCAGAAACCCCTGATTTTTCATATGCATATCATTTATTTTATAAGAGTAATTTATAGTATGGAGATCAATATAGATTTTTAAAACTCTTCCTTAAATCTCATCTGTGTTATTTGTACGTATATCTGTATATCCTTAATACACATTCAACATGCATTTGTATCTTTATTTTTTTTTATTTTTTTTATTTTTTATTTAAAAAAAAATTTTTTTTTTTTAATGTTTTATTTATTTCCAGGAGNTCCCTCTCTCCTAGAAATAAATAAAAATTAAAAAAATATATATATATATACATTTATCTTTAATATATTTTATCTTCAATCTTTATCTTTAATACATATTTGTATATTATATCTTTAATATATATTTAAAATATAAGAACTCATATTACATATTAAAACACAAATTCTGGGAGCTGCCAGACCAGGAGAATGCTAAAAGCATCACATTTTCAGAGTACTGTATAAGTAATTTAAGACAAAAATAGCTTTTTTTTTTACATGATGTTAAGAACTGAAAAAAAATAATTTAAAAAGAAAAAAATAGCTTATCATGAATCCAATCCTTGTTTTCTCTAGAGAGGGGACTCTGCAGAGCTACCTTTTGCAAGCTTATGTTCTGGTGTGATGCTTTCAGTTCTGAAATTCTTCTGTGCAGGCCTCATGGGAAATGCCCTAGCAGGAAGCAGGTTATACTAAATCCTCATGTGTTGTATGCACTTTGGCTTTCAAGGTTCCTAGGGATGGAGTTTGCCTTAGAAAGAGATTGTACTCTAACCTGGCATGTCCCAAAATTATACATTACTTCCCTGTTGTTCAGCCTTTAGCCCAGCTTGAGATGGTGCTGAATGTGCAATGCTGCTGTTTGCTTCCACAGAGTATCAGGTGCATCATGTAAATAAATTACAAGTGGGAACCTAATGTTTGTACTGATTTTCCACTGCCTACTATCTGAAGGAAATAATAGAAACGTATGTTCCCAAGCCTATTGCTCAATATATTCACATAGTGATGTTAAAATGTTTGGTTAGGAAATCAATATTGTTATACTAAGCATCAAGTATAGTAAACTAGAAGAATTGCAAGAAGCTGTGAACTCGCTTAAAATCAATGTGCATTCAAACCAGGGAGTAACAAAATAGATAAAACTACAACTTTAAATGGTAACCTAGGGAGAGTTAACCAGCATCCTAGCTTTTGCCACTGCAGGGAGAATCAATGAAACATACAAACAAATAATAAAGCAATTCGATATTTGAGGTAGCATTAAGATTCATCTTTAGTAAATTTGAGGACAATGACTACCATACGGTATTGGCAACTGTATTAAGAAACCTCTGCGCAGTGAATACAATACCATGAACAGAAAATAAATGAGAACAGGAGAGAACTTTACTTGGCAAGAATAACAAGATTAGAATAAAAAATGAACACATATACTACTGTATTTTATGGTGATTTTACTTAAAATATTGGAAATAAGACATAGAAGATTGCTCTCCAAAATTTAAACTTTAAAATAAGCATGCTATGGGTTGTAGCATACATATACTAAATTGCTTGGATCTAAGACTAGACTCGTAACCTAATAGAATGTATAACATATTTATTGTAGAAATGTGTTGTTCAAAATAGAAGTTACAGAGCTCATCCAAAAGTCATTGCTTAGACAATGGTCCCTGAGTGGTCAATGGTCCATGACCTTTTGGAATAATGAAGTGAGATGGCTTCAGCCTGCTCACTTTGAATCAAATCATCTGGGTTCAAGTGATGACTTGACTACCACTTACTATTCTGTGACATTAAGAAAGTATTCAACCTCCTTGGACCTTACCATCTTCTTCTATCATAAAGATTTTATGAAAATAGAAAGGACTTACCCATGTGGTTAATAAAGATTGCCACATTGCAAGGCATTACAACTGTTGTTACCATTACTAGAAAGATCTCTTTAATTGGTGACTGATGCAAAATTTTACCTTGACTGTCACTTCCGTAGAGAGGCTCTATTTAACCATGCTATCTAAGGATTTTCACCCTTGTTATTAGCTTTTTCAGCCTATTACTCAATTTATTCACAATATTTATAAATATATATTTGTTTTGGGGGGGAAGATTCTTTTCTTTTTTAGAAGACCAGCCTTTCATTGAAAAATAAAGCATCTTTTTATTTTTGTTTATTTTTTTTCTTTTAATAGTTTATTGTCAAGTTGGTTTTCATATAAAGCATCTTTTAAACAATATTTCTTAAGTTTACTTATTTTTGAGAGAGAGAGAGAACGAGAGTGCATGCAAGCCAGGGAGGGGCAGAGAGAAGAGGGTGAGAGAATCCCAAGCAGGCTCTGTGCTGTCAGGGCAGAGCCCAATGAGGGGCTCAATCTCATGAACCATGAGATCATTACCTGAGCCAAAATCAAGAGTCGGATGCTTAACTGACTGAGCTGCTCAGGTGCACTGAAAAAATAAAACATCTTAAAGACACACATTTTTTCCTTCCCCTAATATAAAGCCTGTCACATGGTGAGCACTCAATAAACACTAGTTGAATGGATGTATAAATGCAAGATGTTAGTAGCCAATATACCGTATGCATTTATAGACTGACCCAAGATCATCTCTGTTTTGAAAATGATGTAATGGATTTTCTTAGCCTAACATTAGTACATGTTTCCCAGGTGATAGCCATTTTTATTTCATTGATAAGTGACTAAGTAAGAGGGCTTGACAATGTTGTCATTTCAAATTCCTCATGAAGGAATAGATAGATCTTTAGCAATTTGAGATATGTACTATTTGTGTTTCTGATTCGTTTTTATTAGCTCTATGAAGAAAGGTGAATAATTTGTAACTTTTCAATTTATGATTTTGTCAAATTTGTTAATGTATGTCTCCTTGGACAGTGGGTGAACCTAGCAGAACAGCTTTGAGCCTTTCTTCCAACAGTCAGAAAAACTCTTCCTGTGGATACACACCTGTTCCTTACTGAAGAGATTATCATCAAGTGAGAGCTAAAACTTTAATACACATTGAAGTTTGGTCCGAACTGGATATGGACCAAATCCAGCCTGCCACTTGTTTTAGGTTGGGTCATAAGCTAAAAATAATGTTTACATTTTTAAATGGTATTACACGACACTTAAAATTATATGAAATGAAAATTTCAATACCCATAAATAAAGTTTTATTGAAACACAGCCACACCAACTTGTTTATGCAATGCTTACGGCTAATTTTGTGTTACAATGACAGAATTGAACAGTGGCAACAGAAGTCCCATGGACCACGAAGCCTAATATATTTAACACCTTAAGTAAATATTTATAGAATATTTCCAGAACAACTGTGCTAATCCCTCAGTGTATAATAATACATAAAGAAGACACATGACTACTGTCGGAAATAAACTCTAGAGAAGGTCAGAATTATTTATATTTCATGAATTTAGGACCTTGCAAATGTCTCAGTCTAGGATATGTAGCAATAATGATAAGGCAGAAACAGTGGTAGAGACATTAGCCCATTTGTGTGTCAATGACAAAAGAATTGGAGACTGTATCATCCTTCTAAGTGACTTTTATATGAGCTCACCTCACTACTCCAATGCTTTGCTTATGTTTATCTACATGCCTTAGAGAGCTGAATTTTTTATTTTTCTAGCCTATGTATATGTTACAATCAGCAGATAGTCAATTTATTATTGAAGGATAAGCAAATAGTATGGCTACAATTTGAGAAAACTCTCAGGACTTGATTTCCTAAAAACTCATGTAGCATTGATTTCAGAGCAGTCTTTTCAGACATTCAGGTTAAAAAAATGTTAATATCTGATGAATACCAAAGTTTAAAAGGAGCAGGAAAATTGTGTCAAAGTTGAGTCTTCACACAAGTAAAATTAAGAAGAACTTATAGTCATTTTGATAGTGAATAATTGTAAATGGTTAAGACTTATGATTCTTTGGTAGAGATCCATAATTTTTTTAGAGAACAGATACATATGTGTACTTGTTTTACCAAATAAATCACTTGTCTATTATTTTCTAATATTTGAAAAAAATTTTAAACTCCAGATTCTTAAAAGCACAAAGTCTGAAAAAACAAAAAACTATGAAGTCGGAAATTCAACTATTTTTCTTCTAAGATAACCATTAGTACCCTAGCCTGTGTCCTGACCTAAAAGAGTTATCTTTTCTTCTCTTAGAATGTATTTTTGCTGTCTCTCTCTCTCTCTGTTTTTCTGTACTATTGTTGTTGTTTTTTTTTTTCCTCCTTGGTTATAGCTTAGTGTAAGTATTCTTTTTGAAATAATCATTGACATCTGTCATGTATCTAATTATAGAATTGCAATAACTGAATTTATAATTAGTGAGAACAGCCTCTACGTTATTCACTTTATGAAGACTCACAAATCATTGTACCATAAGCACCAATTTAAATCTTTGATCTAAACACTCTTTTCTACAAAGTGACGATATATAGATTGCTATCTATCTTGAATATGATTTGTGGGGTCTCAGAAGAGTAATAATGTAAAAACAAGGATGTGGCAATTATGAAATCAGTTCTTGTAATCTTGTAATTAAATATACATTTTATGGAATTAATGATAAAATTAAGCAAAGGTTTTATCTTAATCTTTTTTATGCAGAAAGAACTTTCTGTACAAATGAAATTTTATACACACGCTGGTATACAAGATTGATAAAAATGAGACTGTTTTGCTTGAACTACATCAGGGTCACAAGAGCCTTATCCCAGCTGTCAACCTAAGGCCATGTGTAGGACCAAAGTGTTCAGCATTACATTGTATAAAATCATCAAACTAAAGTAATCCACTGAAATCCCATTTGCCATGTGGAAAATAATATACACAACACTAAACAAAGTCAGCACTTTTCTGGCTAATTCTTTTTATTATCTGTTCCCAAAACTTTGTATCCTTTTAACTTGAGACAACCCCCACTGCTGTGATGGAAGGCACTTCTCTCTGGACTCCTTCAGTGTAGTGCAGAGATCACCCAACATTTTGTATAAAGAGCCAGGTAGTAAATATTTTAGGCTTTTCAGTCCATACAGTATCTATTGCAAATACTCAACTCTTTCACTATAGCTCAAAAGCAGCTATAGACTATATGAAAAAAAAAAATGAGTGTAGCTGTATCCAATAAAAAAATCTATGTACAAGAATACTCAGTGAGGCATAACATCAGCAAAAATGGCAGAGTAGGTAACCAAGGGCTTGTCCCTCCACAGAAACACCAAAAAAAAACAAAAAAACAAAAAAACAAAAACCCGAACAAAAAACAAACAAAAACAAGCAAAAACTGTCAGAATAAACTTTGTCAGCACACTGGCAAATATTCAAAGATTACAGCAACGAATTGAATGCTGAATCAAGAAAAAAGCAATTTAAAAATGATGGGAAATCTTTCAGACACTTTTACTTTCCTGTATTCCACCCACCTCCCTAGCTCAGGACAGTCTTGAAGATAAAAGCCCATGTCTGTGTGTGGGACTCTGGCCCTAGGTTATGGAGGAAACAAAGCAGACATTATTCTTAAGGAATTGATTGTCTGTTTTGACCCATCTGAGACTACCTGGAGGAATGACACAAGATATTTGCTCTTGTTTTACCTAATACAAAATTCTGGGAGCAGAAAAACAACCACATAGAGAACATTCCTTGAAAACAATGCAAAACAGATGAACAACCCAGCATCCCCTGCAGACTACAGTTGAGGCGAACAATGGACATGTGGAAGCCTGAGAGGAAAAACTGAGAAGAGAGTAAAGAAACTCTAAAGAAGCCAAAGAAGGCAAAGTAGGGAATTGAAAACCACCTACATTTTAGGGAATTTAGAAAGCTACATGCAAGCCCAAAGCAAGACACATTCTCAGAAAAGACATGAGAAAATCCTAAACTTTCACCTCAGGCTAATCCCTAGGCTCAGAGCAGCAGGAAGTGAAAACATGCATAGTTGTAAATGGCCTGGCCAAGCAGTGAAGTAAGGCTCCAATACAGAGCGAATATGCCAAGATCAGGAGAATTTTTTTCTTTTTTCTTTTTTTTAATCTTTGTTTATTTTTTTGGCTTTAGTTGCTCGAGGAAAAAGATATATGTAAAAGCACTAGCTGAACACTAGCTAAATCAGAGAATTCATAGTGGACATGTGACAAAGAACATAGACGTTATCAAAAACAGTTTGCAAAATGAACTAAGCAAAGAAACTACTATAATGCACAGAAGGCAATAAAAGCAAACCCTGGGGAGGGGGAAGCATCTAATTTCCAGAGTTACCACATTATAATATTAAAAATGTCCAGTTTGCAACAACAATATGAAAAGACCAAGAAACTATGGACAATCACAGGAGAAATTAACAGAAACTGTCCCCAAGGAAACATAGATGGTGGACTTACTGGACATAGGCTTTAAACCCATGATCTCAAATATACTCAAAGACCTAAAGAAAACCATGTACAGCAAGCTAAAGGAAACCAGTAGAACAATATACTTACAAATAGAAAATATCAATAAAGAATAGAAATTGCAAAGAGATCTAAGTAGCAATTCTGGAGCCAAAGAATTCAATACCCTTAAATTAAAAATTTATTAAAGAATTTCCATAGCAGATTTGAGCTGGCAGAAGGAAAAAAATCAGCAAACTTGAAGATAGGTTAATTGAAGTTACCCAGTCTGAGTTGCAGAAGGATCAAAGAATGAAGAAAAACAAACAGAACCAAGACATATGTAGGACATCATGAAAAATGCCAACATAGACATACTGGAAGTTCCATGTCTTGAGGAAGAAAAAACAGCAGAAATAATTTTGGGGAAATAATGGGTGAAAATTTCCCAAATTTGATAAAATACATAAATCTACAAATCAAAGAATCTCAATTCACTCCAAGAAGGCTGAACACAATGATACACACTGAAATAGATAATGAAATTGTCAAAGACAAAGAATTTTGAAGGATCAAGAAAGAAGTAATCCATCACCTACAAAGGATCCTCATTAAGATTAACAGAATTTCTCAGGGGAATCCACTGGGATCAGAAGGCGATTGCTTAATAAGGGCAGAGTTTCCTTGAGGCATAGTAAAAATGTTTTAAACATGACTAAGGTGGTGGCTACACACTGTAAATTACTAAGTCCCATTAAACTGTACACTTTAAAATGCTACATGTTATGTTATGTGAATTTCATCTTACTAAGAAAAATAGTAACACCAACAGGAGCTCAGTAATAGTAAGGTAGATTTGGCTTGTAAACATAGTGTGAGGACCCCTGACCCAAATTCTATGCATACAAAAATGGAATTATCTATCTTTATCTATATATAGATGCCCTGATAAGAATGTTTTTGAACTGCATTTTAATTTTTAATTTATTCTTCTTCTGTTTTAGCAATACTATTAAGTTAAATTTTAATGATCAAATATTCAGTATGAATTCTGAAAGATAAAAGGTTGATATGGTTTAATGGAACAATGGCTATGACCATTATACTCCCACTTTATATTAATGCTCAAGTTACTATAGGTGCTACTATAGTCCAATTAATGTGGTATTGTGTAAATTACTATGGTTTAATTAATGTGTTTAGAAGTTTCCTTCTGTGAAGGAGCATAAAATATGCTAATATTGGGATAGGTTATAAAAATAATTCTTTACTTGTCTTTAAAACCCTTTGTCTATAATTTCTAAATGCTTATAGCATGTAATCTTTTCTATTTTCTAAGAAGCATATATCAAGTTCTAGAAAATTCAGGTTTCCTAGGAGCTCAACAAATAACAATTCTCTTCTTTTTATCCCTGTTTGGAATGAACAGTTAAATCAGGAGGATACTCAAATAATTTATTTATATATAATAGTATTTGAGAAGTAGATTTAGAGGAAATAAAATTTGAACAGTTCTTAAGGATTTTTTTCTAGGTTTTTTGTACAAAGTCAAAAGAAGCACAGATTTGGAGATAACAGAATTTAAATATAAGAACATAGCTCCTCTCTTTCGTTAAACATAAATAGTATTTTAGCTACATAAAATCTTTGAGAACATAAAATTATAGAAACATCTGAACACCTACCCATAACATATATTTATATTTCTCAAAGCAAAAATTATATGGGTGCAAAAAGAAAACCAAATAAATCATACCACAGATGTCATTGCCAACAAATGAGTATTTAGGATTTCATACTCCTGTTATTAAAGAAATATATTCTTTAGAAATTTTTATTCAGATTCATAGGTTTTAGTTTTTATTTTGAGTATATCCAGTGAAATAGAAAGTAATTATGCAATGGCTTTATTTAGTATATTCAATCCTCTTGTGAGATTATTTTAACAATTTAACAAGCAATTTAAAAAATGTGGCTTAATAACATATTTGCATATTTACTTATGTGTTTCAATTCTCTTCATATCTTCACAAATTAGAAACTGAAGTATTCATTAGAAATTGATTGGTCATAAGATATATGCTTGGTCATAAGTCAAAGAGATGATATTCTAGCAAGTACAAATACCTTATTTTTTGCTGTATTAATTACTATTTATTATTTGTACAATTCTTGCAACATTGGAAGTATGTTCAGTGGTTCTCAGGCTTCTCCCGACCCTCCTGTCCAGGACCCATGTCCTTAACAACTGGATAAATCCTCATTGGATGTTTGGCACTCTAGTACATTCCTGCATGGGACAGTACAGAACTTCATATTAAGATGGACAAATGTACTTGAGCTTCTCAGCCTTGTTCCCTGGCTCTCACGATTATGATATAAAATATAAAAGTGGGGGATTATTTGTTTGTTTGTTTGTTTATTGGCACAAACAGAAACCAGGGAAAGTGCAGTCTACTTGTTAGAATTTTGATAAATATTTACAACAAATGACAGCAATTAAATGTTTAACTGCTCAAAGCCCCAGCTACATAGGAAGAACAGAGAGCAAATTTTTGTCAAACTTCATAAACTGCTCACAGTTATTCACTGTATGGTTTCATGTCATGTTGTGATCACTAAATGAATGTGAAAGTCACGACTATGGAATTACTCTTCAAAATAGCAGTCAAAACAAATGAAGAATCCAGGGATTGGTGCTGTCTCCTGATTGAAAGTTTTATTAATCAGAGGCTGCAAAGAAGGTCTCCTTCAGGAGTCAGGAATTGCAACAAATAGAAGATTTGGTGGCAGTAGCTTCAACAGGCTACCTAGCAGGGAAACCCAGGATTTCAATGGTTATTTTGCCTATGGAATCAGTTATCCCATAAGCTGCTAACGAGCAGGAGGTATCCAGTGAATGAATAATATATATAAATGTGTTCTTACACCCATGAAAATAAAATCTATTGAGAATGAACCAATACAACTCCACTTAACCAGGATAATTACAAGGAAGAAAATAAAAGAGCAGGAATAAAATACAAATTACATTTCAGAATGGTTAAATATTCAACAGTTATATTTCTATAATTTTCCTAGAACTCAGGGAAAATTAATAATAAACAAAGAAATATCAAACAACATGGAAGTTAGCACCTGGCAATCCAGAGAGATTGCAAAATATTGAGAAAAAATATACCAAAGGTATTGAGGAAAAATAGAAGTTTATTTGACTAACAGGTAGAATTATTTAAAAGCATATCCAGGGGAGCCTGAGTGGCTCAGTCAGTTAAGTGATCAACTTTGGCTCAGGTCACAGTCTCAGGGTTTGTGAGTTCGAGCCACATGTCAGGCTTTGAATCCTGCTTTGGATTCTGTGTCTCCCTCTCTTTCTCTGCGCCTCCCTGGCTCATGCTCTGTCTCTGTCTCTCTCTTTCTCTCTCAAAAATAAATAAAACATTAAAAATTTTTTTAAAAAAAGTATATCCAGACATGGCTGGAAGAAAGCTTAGGGTTTCAAGATAAAGAATCCTACTATTGTCTTCATAAGAAAAATATCCATCATGGAATAGTAAGAGGATTCGAAAACATTACACCTTAAGCTTTTTCTTAAGTAATATTAAAAAGAAGAGGATCAGGGAGAAATCTTATAAATAACTTTGAGCTGAAAACATATTGGGACTTGAACTTAGCCATGTAAACCCTGTTGCTCAAAGTGTGGTACACAGATCACAGGGTGGATATCATTTGGGAACTTGTTAGAGATGCAGAATCCAGGCCCTGATCCAGAAGTATCGAACCAGAATCTGCATTTAATGAGATCCCCAGGTGATTCATGTTTACACTCATTTCAAGAAACACAGCACTAGAGTATGTGTTTGTGTGCGTGCATGCATGCGTGTGTGTGTGTGTGTGTGTGTGTGTGTGTATTTTTATGTTGATTCTATGCTTCATCAATTGATTTAGAATTCATTCTCAAAGGTAAACAACTCCGTTGGAAATTTTCAAAGTAGTAATATTATAGAAATATTTTGTTGGGATAATGTTCAACATAGGTTATTAAAAAGAAAACAAAACAAATTGAAACAAACAAAACCTTGCATGATTGCCAATTCATTTTCTTTATATTACAGACTTAGTTCTTTATTTTTGCTCTGAAAATATTTTTCCTGAAAAGAAGCATTCAGCTACCTGCATTTTAGATTGTATTTGACAAACCGTGTGGATTTTGGAATTAGAAGAAGTTGTATGTAAAATTTATCACATTCTGCTTTTAGAACCAACAGAAACTATTCCAAGAGAATAAAAATAGGCATTTCAAGGATTGCACGACATATCATGAAGCCAGCTGAAATTGTAGTCCTTCATTTTGAAGGTATTCAATACTTTAGTATACAAAGACATGCTATTCTTGCTCCTGGTTTGTTGTCATAGAAAGATGATGACTTATCTAAAAATATTTTATGTTAAAATACGAATGCAATTTCTATTTGAAAGAAATACGTTTACAGATGACCAGGGAAGAATTGTGACACCTCTGAAAATATACCAAGATATCACCGCCCCTGACTATCAGACACGCCATTAGTGTTGGCTTTATTTTTAATAGATTTTACAGTTTGTTTTCATTAATGTAACATTAAACTATGAGAGTATACAAATTTATATATTCATGTATTGATTTATTAAATCATTCACTGACTCACTCAAAACTGCTAAATGCCTTTATTGTGTAAATTTGGAATTAAATTAGCCTATAGGCTGGTATAATTTCATTGAGACACTAATCAAGATCGTGCTGCAAAACTCCTCCAGCAATTTTCTGAGGCTCTAAATATCACCATATCATCTAAATATCATCATTTAAAGTGTATGCATTTAAGACATGCTACTCAGGAGAAGACCTCAGTAGATAAACTTACAGTGGTAATACCAAAAAATCCATTCCATCCCTTTACCCTAAAAGTGACACAGGAGTGGCACACTCATATAATTATTCAGATAGCTCATAATTTCTTCCGTGCTTGTGTGTATGCATATTAACAATAGAAGTCAGCCCCCTTCTTAGACCACACTTACTCACTAAGCCCTGTACAACAGTATATAAAAGTTTCTCTTAAATAAAGCATACTATGCACTCATGTTTACTACTAATCATATACCTCTTTCCTTCTACACTGAGTTGTCTATATCAATAATCCTAATTTGCAAATCCCTTATGAATAAGGCATAATACACTTCTTTTTTTTGAAAAGTATATAATCCATTTCCTTTTAAACATAAGGGTTTTATTTGGTTCATTAAAGATAGATATGTTTTGCTTTCAGGTAGTTTTCATTCTACTAAGTGAAACATATCATTAACATGATAAAAACAAAACAAATAACACAATAATAACAACAACAACTATAATTTGTTATATAAGGGTAAATACTATGGGGATAAAAAAGGGGCAGGAAAACTGAGAATGTATGACAGCTGCAGTCACAGTCAGGAAGGGTTTACTGATAAATTTATATATAAATAAAAACCCGACAAGGGAACCTGGGTAGCTCAGTCAGCTAAGCAGCCAATTCTTGATTTCAGCTCAGGTCATGACCTGAAAACAAGCCCTGCATGAGATCAAGCCTTGCATCAGGCTCTGCACTGACAGCTAAGAGCCTGCTTGGGATTCTTTCTCTCACTTCTCCTGCACACACTCTCTCTCTCTCTCAAAATAAATAAATAAATACTAAAATTAATAATAATAATAGTAATAATGATAATAAAGACCTCACAGGAGAGAATAGTCATATGGATATCTAGTGGAATAGCATTATAGACAGAGGACTGGCAAGTGCAAAGGCCCTGAGGGTTTGGAGACAGACCATGTCTTGAATGTTAGAGGAGTAGAAATTAGGGAAGTATAGGTGAATCAGAGAGAAAGGGAAGCTATTAGTATTCTCCATCTCTTGATTCTGTTTTCATTTGTGTTGCATTTATTCTCAGGTAGAATTCTGCAAACATTGTCATTAACAGCAACAGAACTACCTCTTATTATATTAATAATCTGAGTGGAAACATAATTTCCTCTTCCAGATATTGCTAGCAAAAGTAAGTGAATTTTGCTAGCCTTTTATTGGCTCATCTTGAAACAAGTGCTCACCTTTGAATTAATCACAGAACAAGGATGCTAGTTCTCCAACTGGCTCATTCTCCTTGTGGCCAGAGGGTGAGACTCACCCATCCTGTACTGTGAAATCTACAGTAGAGGTAGGTGAGTCCACAACAAAAAATCAAGTGGCTATTTCTGTTTTATTTATTTTTTAAGTTTATTTATTTTGAAGAGAGAAAAAGAAAGACAGAGAGAGAGCATGAGCAGGGAGGGGGTGGAGAGAGAGAAGCCCAAGCAGGCTTCATGCTGTTAGCAGGGAGCTCAAACCTACAAAAACCTTGAGATCATGACCTGAGCCAAAATCAAGAGTTGGACACTTAACCAACTGAGCCAACCTGGAGCCCTTCAAGTGGTTATTTCTTAAAGTAAAAGGAAAGGAAACTAGTCAGGACCAACAACAAATGTAGACTTCACACTATTACTGTTCTAAATATTCTCTTGACAGCATATTCAAATGAGACAGTTGGCCAATAAGCCATTGAATGTACTTTTTTTTTTAAATATATTTTTATTTATTTCTAGGAGAGAGAGAGACAGCATGAGCAGGGGAGGGTCAGAGAGAGAGGGAGACACAGACTCTGAAATAGGCTCCAGGCTCCGAGCTGGCAGTCAGCACAGAGCCCGATGCGGGGCTCGAACCCACGAACCGCGAGATCATGACCTAAGCGAAAGTCGGACGCTTAACCGACTAAGCCACCCAGGCGCCCCATGAATGTACTTTTTAGTCTTCATTTTGAAAATAAAAAAGATAATAAACAAAGAACTGGCTAAGAAAAATACATGACTAAATTAATACCTAGTTGTACATATATGTATTTGTCTACAGGTCCAAGTGACAAAATCAAACACAATTTATTCATTGAGTTAATGAGTTTAGTTGTATTGAAACAAAGAGAGCTTATATATAAAAGATGTATGACATGGTTTGTGAGCTTTAATTTATGCAGCTGTGGGATCTTGGTTATGAATACCTCCTAAAATATATTACATTTGGATTTTAATCTCCGTAAAATATTGTAGCACAGGAATTGAATACACAAAGAGTACCAATGAGATACGAAGCACTACAGAACTGAACAAAGTATGTTAAATCTAAAGAAGGGCTAGAATTGTGGAGAAGTTTTATCAGGGTCCCATTTACTGTCTAGATTCCAGTTTTATTAGAGCTGCCTAAAATATTTCAGATGTTCCAGATTTTTAAGTGTCAGAGTAATATTTGCAAATTGCAACACTCTTGCAATGCTTATTAACACCTAAAGGAATTGAATTATAATAACTGCGGTAATATATAATGTATCCCTCATACCTAAAGCAACAACTGGCTTCCTCTTTTTATATTTATCAAGATATCCTTTCTCTTTAGAAATGTCTTAGCAGGTAAGAGTTCATAACTGCATCTCTGCAAATAATTAACACAGCATAACAGGGGAATATACAAACTCAGGCAAATTGTTCTCATTTCCTTCCATCATTCCTTTGTGAATGTCTATTTAAAGGCCGTAATGCAGGTACTGCCTCATTCAGAAATTAGTTGTGCTCCAAAGATTGAGTATACATAAATTTGCATAATAGGCATTTTATCATCTAGAAATGATTTATTACAGGTGACCAGCTTTGCAGATTAGCCAATAATCATATTAATGTAAATTTGTTGAATACCTAATTTCTGCCAGACACTCTTCTGGGTGCCAGAGATATAGCAATAAATTAACCAGACAGATACTTCTGACCTCTTAGAGCTTCTATTCTACCGGAGTGAGATAGATAGTAAATAAATAAAACAATATATCAGATGGGGAAAAAAAAGTAAAGAAGAAAAGAATTTGTGGAAACACAGTATTTTATATGAAGAAACTAAGAAACAGAGGAATAAAATATACACTTTTAAAGACCAGGCTTTAAATACATATACATAGTATATGGACTAATAAGGTCACTGTGGATATGAAGTAATTTGTCCCTGCTGGTAGGGTTACTTCGAAACATTAAATGTTATTCTTTTGAGTAGTTAAAGTCTGTGACCTCCTTAGAGGGGTTCTATTTTAAGAATACTTCCTATGTCTGTGTGTTTTAGAATATGTCTTATAAAGTATATAGTGTTTGTTATGTTTTTAATCAATATGTTCACTCTTATCCAAAGAGATGAGTTTATTTAAAGTTATCACCTACTAATACATTAGGACTCTTTTCATGTTCTGTGATTCATTAACTGTGATTTTTCTCTATGTACTTTTTTCCCCTTTATTTATTTTCTGTTTTTAAAAATTGAGTGTTTTGGAGAGCTTGGGTGCCTCAGTTGGTTGAGCATCTCACTTTTGATTTTGGCTCAGGTAATGATTCCAGGGTCGTGGGACTGAGCCCCACATTGGGCTTCACACTGACTGTGAACCCTACTTAAGATTCTCTCTCTCCCTCTGTCCCTCTCCCTAGCTCGTACTCTCTCTCAAACAAAGAAACAAACAAACACACAAATAAATAAATAATTAAAAATTGAGTGCTTTTTTAAAATTTCTTTTTTTTTCTACCTCTGGATGTAAAGAATATACTTTATTTCTCTTCTTTCAAAGTTAGCTTTGAAAATCTAGTAAGTATAATTAAAAGTTTATTCATTTTCTCCTCTAGTACAATCAAAGGAATCTGAAACACTTTATCTCTGATCCATACTCTATCTTGCACGATTTCTGTCTGGTGTTTTCCACTCTACCTTGGTTTTTCCCCTGTCAACAAAATACACGTTATTACAATATTTATATCATTAGGGGTTTTTTTTAGATTTATCTATAAATTTAGCAGTGTCTCTGCCCACCATACCTCCTTATAGTTCAGTTTCTCCTACGATTTCTTGTTTGTTTGTTTCTTCAAAGAATCTCTTTTAAAATTTGTTTGAAAGACTAAGTGGTAAAATCCAAAGTTCATTTTTGTTTGAAAATATCTTTATTTTGAAATCTTTTTGTATGATGGATCAGCTTTTTCACCATTGTGGTCTAACAGTTATTTTCTTTTAGTATATTTGGAAGATAGCATTATACTCTCTTCTAGCTTCCTGAAAAATCACTGAACAATCACATGGGCTTTTTGGCAGATAGTCTTTCTTTTTTTCCCTAAGGCTCTGGGATCTTATATTTGTCTTTGCCATTATTCTTAACTGTGATATGCCTACATATGGATTTATTTATCCTGCTTAAGTTGTACGTATTTCCTAAATGAGAGGATTCATTTCATTTTTTTAATTGTGGAAAATTCTCAGAAATAACCTCCAAAAATATTGCATCTCTCTAATTTTTTCTATTAACCCCTAGAATTATGAATGGAGTTCTACTTTATCATATATCTCTTCTTAATTGTTCTGTCAAATTTTCTCTGATTCCCTGTGAGCTGCATCCCTGATAATGTTTTAATACCCATCTTACAGTTGAGCAATTCTTTCAGCAGATCTGACCTGCTCTTTCAATCATATATTATGCTTCCTGATTCCAGTGAGTATAACTTCCATTTGTAGAATTTCTATTTTTTTCTGTTTGTTTTTTTCTAATCTGTTCTCATTTTACATAGCATTTTGCTTTTATTAAGTTTTTGTATCTTTTTATGTCTTTAGTTATTTAAAAAACATTTTATATTATATTTTATTTACTGCTTCTGATAAAGCATTATGTATTTTTCAAATGTTTTATTGTGAGCTCACATTTGGAGGCACTTCATCGGGGAATGTTCTTCACTCTTCATTGGTGATAGTTCTAGAGGAGAGTTGTGTTTGTTACTGCAATACTACTACTCCGATATGGCCATTTACTAGTGTGAAGTTTCCTGTATCTTCCAGAGAGTAAATTAAAACACAAATTCCAGGTATGAGGAGACAAGTGACTTTAGATTTCCCAGGGAGATATTATTTTCTGACGGACAGTCTGATTGACAGTCTTGCTGAGATAGTCAAATTTCCTGTGTCTTTCTACTATTAGGTGGCTATTTCTAATACACACCTTCACAAAAGTTCCTGAGTCCTGTCATCATACATGGTTATTGGTTCCATTTCATACCTTGTTCAGTTCCATGGATTTATCTCTTGACACCTTTGTAACCACTATAACCAAGCATTTTCTTTGTCAAGATGGTGGGATGACAAATGAATATTCCATTATATACCACCTTTTCTTTAGCCATTCATTCATCTGCTGGTGGAGTTGCATATGATTATTGTCTTGATTGTGGTGCTGGCATATTTCCAAACTCATCAAATTGTACACATTAAATATGTGTAATTCTTTGTATATCAAGTACCTCAATAAAGTTGTTTAAAAAAAAAAAAGAGGAAAAAAAGATGGTGAAATGCTCCCTGGGAAGGTATAGCATCCCCATCAGCTTATCTCTGAATACATTTTTGTTTCTTCTTACTTTTATTTATTCTGCATTCCTTTTTTTTAAAGCTTAAGCATGCAATTAAAAAGATATTTGTTATGTTTCAGGAACCAACTCTAGGTATTTTGCAACAGAACATATTTCAGGATTTTAAAAATTCTTCCACATTGCTGTAATGACAATACACATTGTCACATAAAACGATCTCTTATGACATGTTAGGGATCAAGTGGATGTTAGGAAATATCTAAGATACCATGACTGAAAGTTAATCTTCCAAATCTCAATTCAAATATAATCACTCAACTTAAAAAATATTCTATAAACCCCATACATATTGGTCCCGATGATAAAATGGAGAGAGGAAAGATAGTCATGGCCTTTGTCCTCTTTGGTACCTTAGTATATTAACTGAATAATCATGTAATCACATATATAACTAGAACTGTTATAAATGGTATGATAGTAAGGAATTTCCTGTAACAGTGGAGGTTATAAGCAGAAACTAATAGGGAACTAATATTTAGTTTTGTTTTTCAGTTTAACACATCTATAAAATAGGAGCTGATGTTGCTACCTATTACTATTTTGATGTTAGTATCACCCAGTATTTCAAAGATTAAATGGGTTACTACATGGAGAGTACTTGGAATGGTGTCATGTATAAATACTGAGCTAGTACTGACTATTATTATTATTATTATTATTGATTATTATTATTTAACTGTCTAGTAACTCAGGGAAGGCTTCATTGACTAAAGTGAGCCCTGAGAAACAAGTATGAGTTAACTAAGTAAATGTAAGTTATTACTGTTTTGTAACAACTATCCATGACTTGCAAAATAGTTGTTTTTTGTGTGATTCTCTGGGTTAAGAATCATGATTGTAGAGTTTGCTCTACATGATATTTTTTGGAGACAATCAATTAATGTCTCCAGTAAATAGGCTACATTTGTTTGGAATCTAGACTGAAATAAATGGTCTAAGAAATCTTCACTCACAAATCAGTTGCATCAGTACCCCTTCATGTAACCTCTTTCTCATTCTAAAATTGATGTCTTGCAATTCAATAGCTTAGTCCAAGCTCCTTTACACCATGATGGCTATCCTCCCCAGAGAATGTCCTAAGAGGACCAACACTAATATGCAAGAACTTATTTAGCCTTAGCTTGCTACTGTCTATTTGGTCAAAGTAAGTTAGTTGACTAATCCAGAATCAGTGTGGGAAAGGCTGCAGAAGGATGTCAATTCCAGCTGCCTGGTTTGTGGGTGACCGCCACGTAAGCATCTACCACAGTGAAGAAAGTAAAAGGTTTCATGCACTTAGAAGTGCATGCATAAAGGGTCAGACAGAGTAAAAGTCAAAATACATGAAAGAAGGCCAACATGGTGATAGGTGGAATTTAGTGAGCATGTGGGTTATGGAATGGTGCAATAACATAAGGTAGGACCCACACTCTGCAAAACTTGTTAAGCACATTAAGGAACTTTGTCTTTATGCTCCAAGCAATGGGAAATCATTGATGCGTGTTAAAAAGGGAATGATAAAATTTTCAATAAAAAATATCACTTTTTCTGTGATTTATAATATATATTTGAAGAAAGTAGAAAAAATTGGTTTATAGGATATTTCATCATTTCACTCAAGAGATGTCATTAATTACCTTGGTATAGATACAGAGAAACAGATAAATTCAAGATAAGCTTTAAAAGTAATATTAGAAAGCATGGTAAGAAAAATGAAGATCATACTAACTATGCCTAGGCTCTCATGTCCAATGATTAGATGGATAATACTACTCTTCAGTGAGACAGGAAATATTGAGAATGGGCCAATTTTTGGTTATAAATATATGAGTTTGCTTTTGGGTATGTTAAGTTTCTGGGGTCATTAAGTCATTTTTGTGGAGATGTTAAATAGAAATTTTCAAATAAGAGTATAGATCTCAAAAGAGAAGACTCGGTGGCTCAGTGGTTTGAGAGTCTGAGCGGCTCAGGTCATGATCTATGATTCATGAGTTCCGTGAGTTCGAGCCGCACATCAGGCTTGCTGCCCTAAAGCTGCTTTCAGCACAGAACCTGCTTTGTATCCTCTGTTCCCCTCTCTCTGCCCCTCCCCCACTTGTGCACTCATGCTCTCTCTCTTTCAAAAACAGACCAAACATTAAAAAAAAAAAAAAAAAAAAAGACTGGATAAGGAGTAGAATTGTGTTATCCCTTCATATATTAATATGTCCTTAAAGTGGACATAGATAAAATTTATTTCGAGGAGTACTTAGAGATCAAATTTCCATGGACTGAATCCTGCCTGAAGCATTCCAACATTTAATTGCCAGGTTAATAGGTTCAAAACAGTCATAGAAGAAGGGTCTTGAGAGATAGGAGAAAATCTAGGAGTTTTATATTATAGAAGCAGGGAAAACAAAGTTTTATCATTCTTGGTAAGAAACCATATTATCAAAAAGCAAGCAAGGTGCAGATAGGAAAAATATCCATTTATTTCAATGCCATGAAAGTCATTGGTGACTTAAACATAGCTGTTCCCGTGATAGCCTTGTTGGAGAGGACTGAGATTGGAGAAGTAAAAGATTGCTCCTTAAACCCCTTAAACTCCTTTGAGATGTTTTGCTGTGGGTGAAAATAAACAAAGCAATATCTGAAGGAAGTATGGATTTAAATGAGGATTCGGTTTTATTTTTTATGAGAAGTAAATGAGAACATTTAAAAGCTAATTGTGTTGAGAGAGTGTGTATAATTATATGAAAGATCATATAAATTTCCTCAAAAAAATTGAGAAGAATCTGGAACACTCTGAGTGCCAAATAAACTTTATTTATCAACATGGCCATCATTGTTGTAAAAAAGAGAAAAAAAACATGGGTGGAAGCTTACTTTTATGAAGTGAAAAATGAGGACTGATGTAGATGTAGATACTATTCAGATGAAAAGTTTCAATCAGAAGGCTTCCATTTTCTTGTAAATGAAGATGCAAGTTCATTGACTAATAAATAATTCAGAGCAGAAGATGTAAATATTTAGGAAAACATGAGAACATTGCTATTATGCATCCATTCACTAAACATTCATTGGGGCACCTGCCATATGCCAAACATTAATCACTGGAGATATCACGATGTGTAAAACCAGGTCTCTGGTAAAGTTTGATAAACACTCATCAGATCAAATTAATTCTAGTTGTGATATGTGCTCCCCGGGGAGGAGCACGCACTGTTATGAGATCATATGACCAAAGACCTAACACAATAAGGGAGACTGGTAAAGGTTTCCTAAGTGTATAACATTTAGATTGAGATAAAAATAGGAGTTAGCAACATGAAAGTATTATTCAATATCAATCTGTTTTCATTCTAACAAATACATTTAAAACACCTAATATGTGCCAGACACAATGATGGGCTTTGGATACAGTGGGGAGAGCAAAACATATCACATTATACCCACCTGTCATGGAATGTTTTTCTATAGCAACGTAGGCAGACGTGGGTTTTGCATTTCCTCTCCTCAGAATGTTTCTTTCCTAACTACCCAAATAGCTTATTTTCTCACTTCTTTCAGGTTTTAACCTAAGTGACACTTTTTTTTCTTTTTAGTAAGACTTTTCTAAATACTCTGTTACCTTTATCCCCCACCTTCCCTGTATTTACCCACATTTAACATTCAGTGTATTTTGTGTGTTTGTCTTGTATACTGTGTCTTATTTTAGAATGAAAGGCTCAGGAGGTGGGATTTTTTTTTCTATTTTCTTCACAGCTATATCCCTAAATTTCACAACAGTGGTGGACATAGAGTTGGTACTCAATAAGTATTGATTGGATAAATAATTACAAATACAATGCGCATTATGAAGGAAATTCTAGCAATAAATGGTAGATGCAATACAAAAATATCTTTACATGTAACCTTCATTTTAAGTATTCCTGCCATGATACTATATTATCTAATACTCATAAAGGTATCTACTGTAGTGAAACTTTGCCTTATCCTTCTCTGCCCTTCTTCCCCTCATTTTATGGGCAGTTTAAATGTAAAGGCGGCAGTTTAATTAACAGAAAAAATACATAATGAGTGTTACATCCACAGAATATATGTCAAGGCTTAGTCGTAGATTCCTATTATCATTCTATCTGTGCATCTTCATAAACACACAGCCAATGAAAAGAAAAAGAACAGATAGATTGCTTATTCTAGGAGCCCTTCATATTGATCCCTAGTGAATTATCACCTGTAAACCCTTATAAATTACAGCATATTGCCCAAACGCTGGTTTCTTAGCAGAAAAACATCTGAATTTTCCATGGTGGAATCTCCCTGCTTTGCTCTATAGCGACTATACATGATGTGCCCTGCAAACTTTAACCCTGTGCTTCTTCTAGGGAATGCTAGACCCCAATTTCCAATATGTGTGGGAGGAAAGTTGTCCTCCCATACCACCAAGCTGAGTGTCTGACAGTTCAACTCAATTATGATGCTGTCTACCCATGGATAGCCTCAGAGCCCACAATTTAACGGCTCAGTCCTACAAGACTACCTCCACCCCATTTCAGATGCCAGCAACAAGTCCAAGTTGTCACCTGTCTGTGCTTCAGATTGACTAGCTGTAAATCAGAGGTTCCCATGATCTTCTCCTTGAGTTTGGTTAATTTGCCAGAGTAGCTCACAGAACTCAGAAAACTCATTTACTCAATAGATTACTGGTTTCTTATGAAAGGCTATAACTCAAGAAAAGCCAGATGGAAGAAATGAATCAGGCAAGATGTGGGGAAAAAGATGTCCAACTTCCATGTTCTCTCCAAGTGTGCCCATTCTCCCCAAATCCCCATGTGTTCACCAACCCAGAAACTCTCTAAGCTCCATCATGTTGGGTTATTATGGAAGCTTCATTACATAGATATGGTTGATTGAACCACTGACCATTGGCAATAAATTGCAATCTTCTGCCCCTTACCCTCTGCAGAAGTTAGGGGGTAGGACTGAAGGTTCAAACTCTAATAACACAGCTGGCTTCACTGGCAACCAGCTCCCATACTTAGGTGGGGTTCAGAAGTCATTCCATTAACATAACCAATACATATAAAAGTTACATGTATATAACAGTTTATATATATATATATATATATTCTTATTAATCACATTATTGTAGCTTCTTTTGCCTACTTCATGGAGTTTATTTAGTTTTTAATTAAAATAATAAAGCTAAAAATAGGTTTAAAAAAACTCATTTTCACTAGGTCCATTATTCCCCCAAACATTTCAGTTACTCTATGGTTTAGGTGAAATACTCCTATTATTTGCACCTCCTCAGCTCACCCTTGATCAGGGTGAAATGATCCAATAACCATTTTGTTGGGGTTTTTTTCTCTATGTAAGATTTATGTCCAATTATATGTGTTTCAAGTGTATTTTCATCAGTGTATATGGATCATATTATCTTATTCAAACCCCATTGTAAGATAACAAAATACTGTTATGCAGTTTATAATAGAAAATGTTTGTTATGTTTCTTTTTATTAGCCCATGACAGTAAGTTGATTCCTGATCCTTTTCTTCTGACCTTGGTCTCCAGGAATCCCAGAGATAAATGTCACTCAAATGTCCAAAACAGATGTCTTTGCTTTGGAACCAGTATATTACCAAAGACAGAGTTAGGGATAGAGAGGAACAACAGCTTTATTGCTTTGCGGGACAAAGGAGGCTGCCACAGGCTATGGCCTTCAAAAACTGCAAACCCTCCGGAGGAAGGAGCTGGGGAGGTTTGCAGAGAGAGGGAAAACGTCATTCAGTTTAAAATCCAGCCTCGCCGAAGCTTTAATGGAGCCGTTTTGATTTTTGTTCAACTATGCTTTTAAGCAGTTTCAAAATACAGTAATATTGCCACATTTGCTGTAACTCAGAAATGTTCTCCTGCGTGGTGTTCAAATCCCTTCTTTATCTTTCTTCACAGGAATGTCTTGCCAATTCACATGTGTTCTACTCAGCATTTTCCATGTATGATGTCATTTAATCCTCAAAAGAAAGTCTCTTTTATTAACAAGAACATTTATGTATAAATATTAATACGTATACATATAAGCAAAACTACATGTACATATATATGTGCATGTGAGTACCTAGACATATTTGGGGGGTTTTATACACACACACACACACACACACACACACACACACTCCCAATATTGCCAATGATGTCTTAAAAGTTTTGAGAGATGTAAATAAAAAATAAATTCATAGGGAATAATTACTTTTCAATTTTGCATGGACTGACCCATGAGTTTGATAACGCATTACTGTCCACCTTCTATTAAGCTATTGTTCGTGATGCCAATGTATAAAAATGTCTCCTTTAAAAAGTGACTTAAAATGTGTCTCCATTTTCATATCTAGATGCTTCCGTGTTAACCCAGTAAATTCAAATGGACTTTCCATTCTCCATCCAAGGCAATCCAAGCGTTTTCATTCATAACATCTTTTGTGCAACACACCACTTCATTTCAAAATATTTACAGCATTAGCAATTTATCCTTTCCCTTTCTCTCTCTCTCTTTTGTTCTCTTCCTGTATTCATATTATTAAAATGCAGTCATCCACTATCAGACTCATTCTACCATCCTGAATATACAAGCTTCAATCATTCTGGCATTTTCATTTATTCAGATTACATACCCAAGTGTAATTGATTCCCAATCCCCTTCATTTACTCTGAGCTAGAGATTTCTTTAAAATACAGATTTTATGATACATTTCCACCTCCTTGTTACAGTTCTTAATACACCAAGGCCCGGAGATACAATTAAATAATTTGGACAGACTTGAATAGGCCCCACGTGTAAGTCTTACTTGGAGTTCTGTGAAGCATTTTAAGTCAGGAGATTTCCTAAATGCATCTCTCTGCTTTAATTTCAGTGGTATTACTAAGAAAGGAAGAGGAAGAATTAATTACTTGTGTTTGCTGTTTCTTTTATATTTAATAATATTCTGTAGAGAGGGAAATGGTAGTGATTATTAGCATTCCTATTAGATGCCTTTAACAGTAATGTGTAAAAAAATAAAAGTCAACATTGTGACTTTTTTTAGATAATAGATAATTTAGTGTTTCAGAGGAAGAGGAAATGGGATGAGGTGAGATGGTTTTGAGAGAAGTGTTACAGTAAACTAAGGCCTGGACCAAGAGTTTCTTTTAATTCATCATGCTTCCATTTCAAAATCCAAGCAATATGCCTTTTTCCCCCCTAATATATTTCTCATTGGTCTCTTTTGGTAACAATTCTGGTTTGGATTTCTTTTTCTTTTTTAAAATTTTTTAATGTTTTTTTTTTTTTTTTTTTTTAATTTACTTCTGAGAGAGAGAGACAGAATCTGAAGCAGGCTCCAGGCTCCGAGCTAGCTGTCAGCACAGAGCCCGACGCAGGGCTCGAACCCATGAACCATGAGATCATGACCTGAGCCAAAGTCAGACATGCAACTGAGCCACACAGGTGCCCCTGGTTTGGATTTCTAATTTGAGTATCCTTCAAATGCCTATCTTTTGTTAGCCATGCCTTCTTTTTGCACATTCGTCTACTCATGCATTTTCTTAGATTATCTACAAAGTACCTGTTATAATACATCAAAATGCTATATAACCCTTAGATGTGATCTGTATCTGAGATAGATCCATTCAGATAGGTTGTTGACTCATTACAGAAGAGGTACAGAAAAAAAAAGAAAGAAAACTATCATTTGAACATTATTATCTATGTTCCAGGTTCTGAAGTAGGTATTTTATATATGTTACCTTATTAATTCCTGGAAAACTCTGTATCTGCCTTTATTCCTTTCATTAAAAAAAAAAATACTGAGCTTATGGGTGATTCAGTCAGTTAAGCGTTTGACTTCAGCTCAGGTCATAATCTTGTGGTCTGTGGGTCTGAGCCCCACATCAGGCTCTGTGCTGACAGCTCAGAGCCTGGAACCTGCTTTGGATTCTGTGTCTCCCTCTCTCTGCTCCACTCACACTCTGTCTCTCTCAAAACTAAACATTAAATTTTTTAAAAAAAAATACTGAGGTTATAAGATGAAAAGAGATCTAGGGATTAGATGAACAATAATATGGATGTACTCAACATTACTGACCTGTACACTCAACGTTTTTAAGATGGTAAATTTTATGTTATGTATATTTTACCACATTTAGAAATTTAAAAAATAAATATTGAGGCACCTGGGTGTCTTAATCAGTTAAGTATCCGACTCTTGGTTTCAGCCAAGGTTGTGACCCCACAGTTCGTGGGTTCAAGCCCTGTGTCGGGCTCCACACTGGCAGCATGGAGTCTGCTTGGGATTCTCTATCTCTCTCCCTCTCTCAAAACAAATAATAATAAAATAAAACATTTAAAACAAAACAAACATTTAAATAAATAAATAAATACTAAGTGAACTATTTAAGTATTTGGCTTAATGTCACCACAAGTAAGTGAAAAATCTTAGATTAAAATTCAGTTTAATTAAGATTCTTTTTGCACTGTACTTTATTAGTGAATAAGATTATTCTCAAAAGAGAGACATCAGCAACTTGCTTTGGAGGTTCACATAAGTAATGAATAATGTGTTCATAACATGTCCACCACTAGACTCACCTCCTTATATTGATATGATCTCTGGGGGAGTCTCCTCTACTGCACTGTATGTTTCCCAAAGGAAAGCACCTTGTCTTGTGCATCTTGCTATTTCACACCTTGACATTGTACCTGCAATACCACATACACTTAACAATCCAATGTGAGCAAGATCCTGAAGGACCTGATGCTAGAAATTGACCTTGAAAGATGCACAGAACTTCATGAGGTGAAGGTGGGGGAATAAAAGGCAGAAATCCAGTGGAAGGGAAGTCTTTGAGAAACAAAGCTGTGGATAAAAGAAAACATGGAGCATGTTAAGAGTACAAATCTGTTTCATTTCTTCAAGGGGACAGTGGAACAGGATTAGAATGAGGACTATGGCCTGCATTATTCCAAAAACAAAACCTTTTATTTTAATTTAATTTTTTAATTTTAATTTTTAAATTTTTAGTTTAGAGACAGAGAGAGAGAATGTGAGTGGGGAAAAGGGACAGAGGGAGAGAAAGAGAGAATCCCAAGCAGGTTCCATTCTTAATGCAGAGCCTGATGTGGGGCTCGATCCCATGACCTTGTGATCATGATCTGAGCATAAATCAAGAGCCAGAAGCTCAACCGACTGAGCCACCTAGGTACCCCCCAAACAGTACCTTTTATTAACTGGACTTATCTGTTACTCAGCATTTATCTACATCTTCAGAATGGTGATGACCACTGTTTATTATGTGGATTCTGTATGATCCCAAAGTGTCTTCTGAATCATTAAATAAACATTACATCATTTCTATTATCTAGATGAAACTTATATTCGATCCTATTCTAATTCTTTAAAAAATCGTATTCCACACATAATACCAATGGTAGACATATTAGTCAGAATACTTGCTCATTCAGAGCACTTCGTTCTTCAAAGCTGCTGAATATTAAACCTTTCATTGTGCTCTTTCCATGACAGTCTCTGAGATACTGAACTTGGGCAACTAATTTAGTCCTCTTCCAGCTCTGGGCAATATTATCATGAATACCTTTCTCTTTCTGGTAAAATTTGTTTCCCAGATTCAGACTGGTATGTAAATCTGATCTGTATTCCTCTACATCATGTTCATGGCCATAATATATGTCATAAATATTAATTATGTATGGATTGTAGAGGTGGCCATATCTTTAATATTTTACTACAGTGTTTTTAGTTGACTGGCAAAAGTTTAAAACTTTTAAAAAGACATTGTAATCTATTATTAACATGGACATCAGCCACCATTCTCAATATGCATTTCTTTTTGTTCATATTTCAAAGAGTATGCTATATTCCAGCTGTTGTCATTTCTGAGCTTCAAGGGCTTAGAAACTATTGTTCCATTTTTTTTTACCCGAATATATCTAACATTTTGTCTTTTATCAGTTATTTTCATATAACTATAGATATCAAAACATTTTTAAAATGGTCAGAATGATGAGGTTTTGACTTTAATCAATGAGAGAAAGTTAATCTCTACTGGACATAAGAAGCTTATCAGGAAGTTTGAAAATTTACACGGAATTGTAATGAAATATTGAAGGAGCTATAATTACCTAATGAAAACTAAGGAGGTTAAAGGAAACTAATATGAAAAAGTTACAAAGGCATTGGTCAATATGTTTTAGTTATAGTCTGGCAAGTATTTGCTACTCAATGAATAGCCTTGGATAGCCCAGCCCTCCTTCAGTTACATAGGGCCAGACAACTGGTCCTCACCAATGAATCATGAGCAGAAAAGACATGTATCATTTTATGGGCTGAGGCACAGAAAAGCAGAGTCAATTCCCTACACTCTGTGTTCTGCTGAGAATCCCAAAGAAGCTAATGTTTCAGATGGTACCCCAGTTGTGACATGGCAGAGCTTGGCCAAGTGACTTTGTGTGGCAGAGTCCTGTACCAACCTGTCTGGACATGGAGTAACATGGAGCAAGACACATAATGCAATTTTAATGGTTTAGCCACAGAATCTTTCTGAGTTTTTATCTCTGCATAGCCTAATCTAACCTAATAAGAAAAAAAATCGGTACAGGAAGTGGGGGGCTGAAATAAAATCTAAAATATACAACATGGGACTGGTGAAAAATTAATTAACATTGGAGACTGAAAAGATAATGATTCATGTGGTGCCATGGTGACATACTTGGTAAAGCTTTTGTCTGTAGTAGATTAGAAAGCAGATCTTGTTCCTCCTTATTCAACAACATTCACTGCAGAAGAAGTCAAAAAGGAAACAATGTGGCTCGGTTGCTATTGCAAATACTCAGCAAACTGTTATATATTATATATATACGCTGGGGGAGGACTGGCCAGCGTCAGACAGAAGCGAAAAGTCATAGAGGCCCCTGAGTGGTTCAGTCTGTTAAGCGTCTCACTTTGGTTCAGGTCATGATCTCATGGTTTGGGAGTTTGAACCCTGCATTGGGCTTGCTGCTGTCAGAACAAAGCTTGCTTCAGATCCTCTGTCCCCCCTCTCACTGCCCCTCCCCTGCTCACTTGCTTGGGTTCTCTCTCTCACTCACTCAAAAATATATAAATAAATAAATAAATAAACAAACAAACATTAAAAAAAAGAAATGAAAAGTCATAGACATTCTGTAAATTCAGGAGACTGAAATAATGGAGAAACCAATTGTTTTGAGGCTTCAAATTATTTTTTAAAAAATCTGATGAACAAGCCTTGTTTTAGGTACAAGATCAGATTCAGAGTATAGCTTTCCCATCTAAATCTAATAACCTCGAAGTGGCCACCCATTGCATTGAGAGACGCTTGAGAGTGGGAAAGCAAAACTGTATAGCAAATCTTTGAACTTCATCTTAAAAAGAACATGATATGCGATTATTGCTACACAGGACTAACTGAATAAAGCAAACTAGAAGGTCACTAAGTTTTGAAAAGAGTGAATTGATATCTAAATAAAGCCATTCTCAGGAAGGATAGAAGTGACGATGAATAGATTTGAAAGGTTTCTGTCCATGAAACATTTTAACACATGTTAGCACTAGCTAGACATTTTTGTCCTCAAGTCCCATCCTCCTAATTGCCACATTCAGTGACAACGAAAGGGACACTTCAAATGCCTAATAGCAGGCTATTGATCTAATGCTCATGTGAGTGTGGCTATTAAAGGTCAAGAGCCTCATGGAGGGAGGGTTCCATCTAATTAGTCAGGAGTACATGTCATCAATTCGTTACTTGTTTAAATTTCAAGCATTTTTTTTTTTTGAAGACTAAGTACAGTGGAATAGAAAGTGAGTGGAAATATGCTTATTGCTCATGTTCTTTATGTCAAATACATAGCCATTCAATGACCCTCATGATTGAAGCCACTGAAGATTAAATTCAATCGTTCTTAGCTCATCTTTGCAAACTATCAAGGAGATAGGATAAGATTGGAGTAACACGTAGAGCCAAATCCCTCATGGGATGGCAAGCAGGAAGCAATGTTCGAGCTTAGGCTGAGCTTGATTTATCCACTTATCTTCATTTTCTCCTTACGTAATTATGCAAAGTGAGCCAAAGGCTGCAAAGGTGTTGATAAACTGCAGTTTACAGGGTTTTTCTAAGTCTTTGCCTTTTTAGAAACTGATATTATCTTCGATGGCTTAAAATGTTAGGGAAAGGTGACAGCGTTTTGATTAATCTCTGCATTTTTCCAAAGGGATAGGATTTTTTCTTCCTCTCTCCCCTTCAAAGAAGGATGGCTGAGTACGTTGTTCTTTGCTAGTACACCTCATATCATGAAGCTACTAGTGTCCCAAAGATTGCAATTACACATAATCACATATTTTTATGGCATTCAAAATAGCACTGACTTGACAAATGTTCCCAACCAACACTGTTCTTTGCACCCTTCGACACTACTTCCGGACTCTCAACACTGGCATGTGTCTTAAGAACCCAGTTAAGCAGTAAGACCATCAACCTCTCCATCTCACTGTAATAGAAACAAAGCCCAGACCTGGAGTTCCTTCCCTAACTAAGTGAACTCTACAGTTTCCCACCGGAAACAAGGGAAGCCCGGGACCAACACCAGTGTATTAACGATGTTCTCCCGTGTCCCTGACGTGACAGTGAGAGGAAAGATACCTGTGAAGGGGGATGAAAAAGCATTCCATTCTATGAGAGCCTTTGCACTTGAATATCCAGAAATCCGTTTGTCCCCAGAGTGTTGGAAGTGGGATGTATCAGCTACTGTGATATGATCTGGCAAACTATCTTTTCAATTCAGCTGCAGAACTCCTAATTCGATTTTGACAGCGGTATAGGAATAACATGTGATAATTATATGATATATGATAATATGTGAAAATTATAATTCCTATATATTATA